>NC_140996.1:197578789-198140990 GCF_052327205.1 Somniosus microcephalus
GGAAATCATAATTAAATACATACATTCATACACATAAGTAAAGGAATATATACATACACGCAAAGGAATATATACAGACATACATACATAATTACTTAAAAGAATATATTACTGATGAAAAGTTTCTTTCTTAAAAATGTTGGAGTCATTTTCACAATAAACACAGCAAATTCAATTCACATAGCCACAATTGATCCTTCTACCTACAGTACTGAAAACCCGTTTTAAAAAACAAAAATAAACTTTAAAACTTACCTCAGCATTTCTTAAAATAACTTTCCTCCCTTTCCCAAACAAAAATATTGCCTTTCAGAAGATCCACGATAAAAAATATCTAAATTCTGGGTAGACATCCAGTGGGATATTTGCGTCCGTGGGTGTGGGTGGCCCCCCCCCCCCCCCGTATAGGTTGTGGGAGCCCGTAAAACCCTCCCGCCATAGGACTAACCACCCTAATGGCTGGTACAAAGATGGTTACGGTCACGGAAGGAGCGTTAATCACGGCCAGAAATCCTTCCACCACTTCATACCATTCCCTAAAGGGAACAGTGTGAAGACACGTACGACGACGACGTTGCTAATTAAATAAATGGAATGAAAAAAATGCTTTCAGGGCTTTTAAAAGTCTTGAAATCGCTTTAATTCTGTTTAAAACTACTTCAGATTCTTCAAAATAATTTAAATGTTTTTAAAAGTTTATAAAAGTTACCAAAAGCTTCTTAAAAATACAAAAAACCTATTTAAAATGCTGCTCTACATGTAAAAATGCTTTGCAGCTTGTGAGAAGCATTGGGGGCGTGTCCATTTAAAATGAGACCTCAAGGGGCGTGTCTCACTTGCACTGCGCGCTCCGGGCTTCGCGCTGGCTGCACTCCTGGGCGGCGTGACGTCAGACGCTGCCCGGGAGTCAACATTTTAAAACAGGAATTCCAGGCGTCCCTGAAGCTCAACGGCCGGCGCGTCGGGTAAGTGCATATCGGGGGCTTGCACGCGCGGCAAGCCCCCGACCCGAATTTCTGCCCCAATACATTTATTCCTGTTAAGAATAAAATGTGAATGCTAATTTAGCAGCTAAATTAAAGATATGTTGGTTACATAAATACTTTTATTTTACTGCTGGTAAATAAGTTAATGTGCCAGTAGATCTTTATGCAGTTTGGTTGAATGGAAAGCAGAGTGACCTTGAGAAAACAGTCTGTAGCTGCAAGTGAGGGAACTGCATGGCGTGCAGGAGCGAGAACCAGATGGAAAGGAATGGTGGGAAGAACAAGGGATGTGGAAAGCAATAATCTAGAGCGAGAAGACAGATGGAAGGGAACACCATGAGAGTAATATGTAGGGTATTCTCGGGTGTCTAGTTGTTGAGATCTAATCCAGTCTTTTATTAATGTTCATACGTTAGTAGCCTGTAACATTACGAGACTAGTGAAATTTGTAACTGGACCAGTGAGCATGTTCTGACCAATATTGCATGTCCACTGATTCTACTCACATGCTAGAAGCTTTCTTTTAACTTTTTAATTTTTATGTTTCTAAAGCTATTTGTTGTAAAAGAGTCGTATTTTTGAGCTTCTGATATTGCTAGACCAGTAATTTTTCTTAGCTACTGGTCCTGCAGTCTTAATTCTAAATTAAATTATTGCTTTAAAAAATATCACAGTATGAAGCATAAGTGTAAAATTCTGTAAGGGTTCTCTAATGATTCAGTGGATAAATGCACCGTACTGTGTGTTGCCAACTGTTCCATACGGATCAGGAAGGGCCACACATTTACCTGTGCTGAGCCAGTTGATTCCAGCTGGGTGGCAGTGGGAACTCTACAATTAACTTTAGCATGGGAACAGTTTAAGATAGAGCAAAGGAGGGCAAAGGGCATAATCAAGAGGGGCAAAATAGCTTACGAAAACAAGCTGGCGGAAAATATAAAAACTAACTCCAAAAGCTTTTATAAGTATATCAAAAGGAAAAGACTGGTGAAAACCAAAGTTGGTCCATTGCAGTCAGATACGGGGGAATATATAATGGGAAATAAGGAAATGGCAGATCAACTAAATGCATACTTTGGGTCAGTCTTTACGAAGGAAGACACAAAAAACCTCCCTGGGATATCGGGAAAAATAGGGACATTGGCAAAGGAGGAACTGACGCAAATCAATATCTCTAAGGATATGGTGTTAAGGAAGCTAAAGGGATTGAAGGTGGACAAATCCCCAGGGCCTGATAACATGCATCCTAGGGTACTGAAGGAGGTGGCCCTAGAGATAGCGGATGCACTAAGGATGATTTTTCAGAATTCATTAGACTCGGGAACAGTGCCGATGGATTGGAGGGTAGCTAACGTTACCCCACTATTCAAAAAGGGGGGTAGGGAAAAAGCAGGTAATTACAGACCTGTAAGCCTTACATCAGTTGTGGGCAAAATGCTGGAGTCCATCATTAAGGATGAAATAGCGGAGCACTTAGCAAATGGGGACAGGATAGGACAGAGTCAACATGGATTTACAAAGGGTAAATCGTGCTTGACTAATCTATTGGAATTTTTTGAGGGAGTAACTGGTAGAATAGATGGGGGAGAGCCAGTAGATGTGGTGTACCTGGACTTCCAAAAGGCCTTCGATAAGGTCCCACATAAAAGATTAGCATGGAAAATTGAGGCTCATGGGATAAAGGGGAAAGTTTTGGCGTGGATAGGGAACTGGCTGTCAGATAGAAAACAGAGAGTCGGAATAAACGGCTCATTTTCTGAATGGCAGGCAGTAACAAGTGGGGTACCACAGGGATCTGTCCTGGGCCCCCAGCTGTTCACAATTTACATTAATGACCTGGATCAGGGAGTCGGATGCAGCATTTCCAAATTTGCAGACGACACTAAACTAGGAGGGGGGGTGGGCTCAGAGGAAGAGATCAGGAAGCTCCAGAGCGATTTGGACAGACTGGGCGATTGGGCGGATAAATGGCAGATGCACTATAATGTGGACAAGTGCGAAGTTATCCACCTTGGGTGCAGGAACGGGAGGGCAAATTATTATTTAAATGGCAATAGATTGGGAGAGGGGGAAGTACAGAGAGACCTGGGTGTTCTTGTACACCAGTCACTGAAGGCGAGCATGCAGGTGCAACAGGCGGTCAAGAAGGCAAACGGTATGCTGGCCTTCATAGCAAAAGGGTTAGAATACAGGAACAGGGATACCTTGCTGCAGCTGTACAGGGCACTGGTGAGACCACACCTCGAGTACTGTGTACAGTTTTGGTCGCCTCATCTGAGGAAGGATGTTCTTGCCATGGAGGGGGTGCAGCGGCGATTCACCAGGCTGATACCAGGAATGGCGGGAATGACCTATGAGGAGAGACTATGTAGTTTAGGGATGTACACACTGGAGTTTAGAAGATTGAGAGGGGACCTCATAGAAGTGTATAAAATTCTGACAGGTCTAGACAGACTGGATGCAGAAGGAATGTTTCCCTTGGCGGGTGAGAACAGAACTAGAGGACATAATTTAAGGATAAGGGCTAAACCATTTAGGACAGAGATGAGGGGGAATTTCTTCACTCAGAGAGTGGTGAACCTGTGGAACTCATTGCCACAGAGGGCAGTGTACGCCAGCTCATTAAATATATTTAAGAGGGAATTAGATATATTTCTACGGGCAAAAGGGGTTAAGGGTTACGGAGAGAAGGCGGGGACGGGATACTGAATTAAAGGATCAGCCATGATCTCATCGAATGGCGGAGCAGGCACGAAGGGCCGAATGGCCTACTCCTGCTCCTATCTTCTATGTATCCCTGCTAAAAATCAGCCAAGGTTTTTGATTCAAATTGTACTGTGTGAGGCATGGTCAAGTTTACCTGTAATGGCCACTGTGGTTGGACACCCTTGCTACCCAGAAGAACGAACGCTTGGCAAAGGTATTGGAGCGCCTCTGCCACCTGTTGAACTGTACTGCAGCGTGTGTTGCTGCCATGCAGATGGATAATGGAAGAAAACTAGAGGGAATAAACCTCTGCCAGGAGCAGACTCTTGATAAATCTGTGGTAATGAGTCTCAAACTTTTTGCTGTCTAATCACAAGTCATATAAAGTTATGAAGAACCAGGACCACCATTGGTGCATCCTGCCAACAGAAAAAAGAATCTCTTCTTCCCCCACCAAAAAAATAGTTAAATCTTATAATGTAAATCACTTCACTCCTTTCGGTTTACAGTGTCAGTGGGGCACTTTTTAAAAAAAAACAACATTTTTATTTAACCTTCTTCAAGCAGAAGAAGTAGCTGGCTTTTGAAATTGTGTTGTGACATGCATTTACTTGTTTTCAGAACCTTTTAAACTTATCTGTTCATCTTGTTGCATGGTGGAGCTGGAGAAATGAGCAGTTTTCGTGTGAAAGAAAAGTTGACTTCAGTAATCATTTTATTTTTCTGGCCGTTAACCCATCACAACCCTGAGGGGCCAAAGTTCTCACATTATACAAGTTTCAACAGCATGCTTCAAACCCATCGCAATCTTTTCATTCACTTTGAGCTGCTCCTTAGTGACCCTGCTGAAATGGAGAGCATTTTCGGCAGATTTGGCTCGATTACTTTTTTAGTTATTTTATCTCCCTCCCCACTCCCACCAGTAGGCACTGACTCATGCTGTTGCATGGTTCCAAAGACACTGGCAATCCTTTGATCCTTCTCCCGAGTGATCATTCTTCTCATGTAAGTCTATATAGCGAGTGTTGGCATTTTGACCATTGAGGACATTCCAGCTAAGGCTAATCCTGTAATGCACTTTCCACCTGGGATCATTGAATAGTGATCACGAACAGGAACTCTAGCTAATTTTCTTTCTTTCCCGAGCCAAAAATGCTGATGACTATCATCTCAAGCTTTGATTGTATCTTGGTATAAATTTCAAGCTAAGTACGGTGAAACCTGTACATTACGGACACTTTAGTGACTGGAATCAGCTGTTCATTTTTTTTTGCAGCTGCCTTTATTTTCAAAATGGTCATTGTATGTACTGTAAATATTTTCAGTAGAATGGGGAGTTCTTTACCCAACGGCAGAGAAACTGCTCTATCCCTGGGATTGAGCTGTGCAAGTAGTCAATCCCAGCGATAGAGCGGTTTCTTCGCCACTGTGCATGCTGGGTAAAGAACTCCCCATTCCACAAAAGTTGTTTCTTTCACAAAACCCACTGCCGCCTTGCGCTGACTGGCATACCCTGACCTCATGGGAATTTGGGGGCAGAAAGGAAGCCTGCTGCAAGGGAAAGCGCCAATGATCCTGACTCGGTGAAAGTTCCAGATACAGCAGCTTTTGAACCGGCTGTGTCCTATGTTTTAAGTTATAAAAGGGCTTGGTGTATTGAAGGCTGTCCATAGTTCGTAATTTGCGAATGTCCGTGGTTTCAGAGTGCTTTGTGTATATTTTACCATGCAAGTTATTTGGGTCTCTCAGTGTGTCTGTTTTTGGGAACTTACGTTTATACAGCACTGAAATAGAATGACAAAGTAAATTGTTACTTTTTTTGACAACTTTCTCTACAATTTTTCTTCCCTTCCTCTCCTGAGATGTTGATTTGAGTATGGTTGCAGGTACCTGCTGCTCTCTTGTACCTCACCCAACTTGCTATTACTCACGTGTGAGGCTTGACAGTGAACGTCAGCTGGTTATTCAATGTGGGGTCAGCATACCTGAGCCTGATCTTGTCCAAACATGAATGCTTCCAGCAAGGGTCACTTGATAACAGATGAATGGCGGGAACTCTTAGGTTAGGGAGTGGGGAAAATCACATCGGTTGAACAACTGCTAACACTCACTACATAGGCTCACATTAAAGCCAAGTATAGTTCACCTAGAACCACCTGCCTGATATCGGCCAACTAAACACAGTCCAAGGGTCTACACCAGGACTATCTTGGTCTGTATGCCGTAGGTACTCACTGTATATACCCATTGAGAAGTTGTGGTGCCGAGATTGTTATGTTTGAAGCAGGTGTGCATTTATCTAGACTTAACACTGTTCTAGAAAAAGAAACATTCAATTACCCTGCAATCAATAAAGGCTTGAAATCCTTATTACCTATTTTTCAATAATATACACGGATTCTCTGTGATACTTTTCATTTGTCAGAGTGATTCATAAGGGCTCCAGTTTCTTGTAGGAATTTCCCAGTAAATACTAATTTGCCAGTGATTCATGACAGTTCTTGTTTCTCTAAGGATTTCCTCGATCTCATTTCTCAAAGGGACTTGCTTTGACAAGCTTGTTCCCGCAGCCATTCATGCAAGCTTCTTAGACGTGCCACAATTTCTTGGAAATGAGCTTCTTGTAAAGCATTAGGACATGCCATGATGCCTTTGCTTTATACAGAGATGTGATATATTCCATAAAAATCTGAGATCGATGAATTTTGCACGACAGGTTTATTTATTTAAATGTAGAGTTAACTAAAACATTTTTTACAGCATTGGGTCTTTATAAAATTAATGAAATAGCGAACTTCCAGACCTATCATTCTATGAATGGGACACTGCTGTGTATTTTACTCATGGTTCATTATGCCAATAGCTTTAAATGCAAGTGCGAAACCTCAGGTTACATAATCACACTGTTTTATAATAGTTTTAATACAGTTCCTCATAGCAATTACAGTAAAGACAAGGCAATCAGCTCTTCAGCTTGTAATTTAAGATTTCTAAGTGTACGGTCTCAATGCAGTACATTTCCTATTAAATTGTAAAATTCAAAATGTGCCTATTTAATCCACAGGATATGTTGGAGGCTCTTAAAGCCTTGTCGGTGTTCTTCACTGAAAATAGTTTACGCACCAGGAGAAATCTGCGAGGAGATATAGAGCGGCGCAGCTTGTCCATTAATGAAGAATTTGTATGTGTGTTCAAAGAAGTCAAAGAGGTATGTAGTCAAACATGTCTTACAATGAAGAGGATTTATGGCTTGTAAAGTGTTGATTGATGGTACAGTATTTAGATTGTTGAATAACTATGAATGTCCTTGATATACCTATCAATTCATCCAATGAAAAGCGACGAGTTAAGAAAGTAACTATAGGTTTTTATTGGCTAAATAACAGAGCCCACCCTTGTGGGTGATCGGATCCAACAAGGAGGAATACCAGCCAGTCGACCACCTTTATACCTGGGCAGGTAGGTTGAGCCATGGGCGGAGTCAGCAGTGGTCAGCCCAGGTATAACAGTGTGACAAGAGGCGACCTCATATAGTGATACAACAGTGTGAACAGTGATAACCATAGAGTAACGATATAACAGTGATAACTATAGTGTAACGATAGTGAACGATAAAAGTGGTTTACCACATTCACCCCTTGTTTAGATTTGAGTCCGGCGGGGTGAAGTGTACTACCAGTTCTGGTATGTCAGTTTGTCCGGAGGCCTCGTAAGCCTTTCTGATCGTCGCAGCGGCGGTGTTGCATTATCCGGTGTTAATGCTGGTGTCTGCGTGGTCGGCAAAGGCTCGTGGGGTTCCGGCATGCCGTCTACCTGGGCTGGAATTGGGGGGGTGGTGGCGGGGGTGAAGGTGGTGTCTCCGGAGTGCCCGAGGGTGCGAGGTCTCGTAAGGAGACTGTGTCCTCCCGCCCGTCTGGGTATGCCACATAGGCGTACTGGGGGTTGGCGTGCAGGAGGTCCACCCTCTCGACCAGGGGGTCCGTTTTATGGGCCCTCGCGTGCTTTCGCAGCAAGACTGGCCCCGGAGAGGTCAGCCAGGTTGGTAGAGTGGTTCCCGTAGTCGACTTCCTGGGGAAAACAAACATTCGTTCATGGGGGGTGGCGTTAATGGCAGTGCAAAGTAGTGACCGGATGGAATGCAGCGCTGCCGGGAGGACTTCCTGCCAGCGGGAGGTTGGGAGGCCCTTAGACTTTAAGGCTAAGAGGACGGCCTTCCATACCGTCGCGTTCTCTCTTTCCACCTGGCCGTTCCCTCGGGGGTTGTAGCTGGTGGTCCTGCTTGCGGCAATACCTCTCGCTAGTAGGAACTGACGGAGTTCCTCGCTCATGAAGGAGGAGCCCCGGTCACTATGTATATAGTTTGGGAACCCGAACAAGGCGAAAAGGTCGTTCAGGCATTTAATGACCGTGGTACTGGTCATGTCTGGGCAGGGGAAGGCAAAAGGGAAACGGGAGTACTCATCAACAATGTTGAGGAAGTACACGTTACGGTCAGAGGACGGGAGGGGCCCCTTAAAGTCGATGCTCAGGCGCTCGAAGGGGCGGGTGGCCTTGATCAGGCTTGCTCTGTCCGGCCTAAAGAAGTGCGGTTTGCACTCGGCACAGGTCTGGCAGTTCCTGGTCATGGTCCTGACCTCCTCGATGGAGTAGGGCAGGTTGCGGGCCTTAATGAAGTGGTAAAGTCTGGTGACCCCGGGGTGGCAGAGGTCGTTGTGGAGGGTCTGAAGTCTATCACTTTGCGCGCTGGCGCATGTAATTCGTGACAGAGCATCAGGGGGTTCGTTCAGCTTACCTGGCCGGTACAAGATATCATAATCATAGGTGGAGAGCTCGATTCTCCACCTCAAGATCTTGTCATTCTTGATTTTGCCCCTCAGCTTGTTATTAAACATAAAAGCGACCGAACGCTGGTCGGTGAGGAGGGTAAATCGTTTGCCTGCCAGGTAATGCCTCCAGCGTCGTACCGCCTCCACAATCGCCTGGGCCTCCTTCTCGACCGACGAGTGTCGGATCTCAGGGCCCTGTAGGGTCCTTGAGAAGAAGGCCACTGGTCTCCCCTCCTGGTTAAGGGTAGCGGCTAGGGCGAAGTCGGATGCATCGCTCTCCACTTGGAAGGGGATGGACTCATCCACTGCGTGCATTGTGGCCTTGGCAATGTCTCCCTTAATGAGGGAGAAGGCTGCGCATGCTTCCTCCGTAAGGGGGAAGGATGTGGACTTCATGAGGGGTCTGGCTTTGTCTGCATAATTGGGCACCCATTGGGCATAGTAGGCGAAGAGCCCCAGGGTTCTCTTCAGAGCCTTTGGACAGTGGGGGAGGGGTAGCTCCATGAGGGGACGCATTCTTTCGGGGTTGGGGCCGATGACTCCGTTCTCTACTACACAGCCGAGGATGGCAAGGCGCGAGGTGTTAAACACACATTTCTCCTTATTGTAGGTGAGGTTCAGCCGTTGGGCCGTACGGAGGAATCTCTCCAGATTAACGTCATGGTCCTGCCGGTCGCGGCTGCAGATGGTGACGTTATCTAGGTAGGGGAACGTGGCGTGCAGCCCGTTCTGGTCAACCATCCGGTCCATCTCCCTTTGGAAGACCGAAACCCCGTTGGTGACGCCGAAGGGAACCCTAAGGAAGTGGTAGAGGCGGCCATTCGCCTCGAAGGCGGTATACTGGCGGTCCTCAGGGCGGATAGGGAGTTGGTGGTAGGCCGACTTAAGGTCGATGGTAGAGAATACTCGGTATTGTGCGATCTGATTGACCATATCAGATATGCGGGGAAGGGGGTATGCGTCCAGCTCGGTGTACCTGTTTATGGTCTGGCTGTAGTCGATGACCAGGCGGTTTTTATTGCCGGTCTTAACGACCACGACCTGGGCACGCCAGGGGCTGGTGCTCCCTTCGATGATGCCCTCCTTCAGGAGACGCTGCACCTCGGAGCTAATGAAAGCTCTGTCCCCGGCGCTGTACCGCCTGCTCTTGGTAGCGACGGGTTTGCAGTCGGGGGTGAGGTTAGCGAACAGGGAAGGTGGCGGGACCTTGAGGGTGGATAGGCCGCAGGTGTTACGCGGTGGGCGGTTTAAAATCTGCTGGTTGTCGACTGTGAGTGGGGGGAGGGGTCCGCCGTATGCTAGCGTGACGCTTTGGAGGTGGGATTGGAAGTCTAGCCCTAGTAGGACGGCAGCGCATAGCTGGGGCAGGACGAGGAGTTTAAAATTTTTATACTCCGTACCCTTAACCGACAGGGTCACAACACAGTAGCCGCTGATGTCTGTGGCGTGGGACCTCGATGCCATCGAGATCCGGTTGCGCGTTGGCTGGACAGGGAGGGAGTAGTGGCTCACCGTGTCTGGGTGGATGAAGCTCTCCGTGCTTCCGCTGTCGAACAGGCAGGTCGTGGCGTGGCCGTTTACTTTGATGTCCATCATGGACTTGGACAGGTGATGCGGGCGGGCTTGGTCCAGTGTGACGGAGGCTAGTGTATAGCTGAGCGAGTTGCTGTAGTCTGTGGGTGAGGCGGTAGTCGGGTCTAGAGGCACGGTGGCGGTCGAGCGTGGTGGGTAAAATGGCGTCTCCCACGATGTTGGACAAAATGGCGGAGAAGATGGCTGCCCCCGTAACTCACATGAGGCACTGCTGGTGTCGGTTGCCTGGATCAAAGATGGCCGCCCCATGACTCACATGTGGGGATGCAGGCCTCTGTTGCCTTGATGGAAGATGGCCGCCCCCACAGCTCGCATGAGGCACTGCTGGCCTCTGTTGATCCCCCTCTGCAGGCCTTTGCGAAGTGGCCTTTCTTCAAGCAGGTCGAGCAGGTCGCGTTTTTGGCAGGGCAGCGCGACCTCGGGTGTTTCGCCTGGCCGCAGAAGAAGCAGCCGGCGGCCCGATCGCGGGGGTCCGATGTCGGAGCCGGTACCGGGGGTGGCGGTCTCGATCGGGTCCGGGACGCCGACGCTGAGGTAGGTCCCGGGGGGTTGCTGCGGGGGGTATTGCGGTCGGGGTCGGTCCCATGTCCCAGGGTCGCGAGTCACAGTACCTTGAGTATGCCTCGAGGTCCCGATGGGCCACTTCTAGAGAGCGAGCGAGGGCTGCAGCTTTGTCCAGGTCGAGGTCCTTTGCTTCCAGTAGTCTTTGTCGTGAGTAGTCAGACCGCAGGCCTTTCACGAAGGCATCGCGGACATTGTCTTCAGTATTTTCTGCCGCCGTTACCGCTTTAAAGTTACAGTCTCTGCCGAGTGCTTGTAGCACCCGTAAAAATTCATCCACGGGCTCTCCTGGCTGTTGCGGGCGGGATCTTAGGAGGTGTCTGGCATACATGGAATTTACCGGGCTCTGGTACTGTCTTTTCAGCCGGTTGATGGCGTCCTCGTATGTTTTAAGGTCCCGGATGAGTGCGAATACTTTAGGGCTCACTTGGGCGGTCAGAACTCTTAGCTTGGATCTCTGAGGCACGCCGGATTCTCCCAGGTAGGACTCGAAACAGCTCAGCCAGTGTTCGAAGTCGAGGGCTGAGTTTGCAGCCTGTGGGTTTAGATCCAGGTACGGTGGTCTGAGGGCTCGCAGCCAAGCTGGCTGCTGTGGCTGTTGTAGCTTGGCGTCTGGCTGGTCGTTTTGCTGCTTGCTTTGCTGCTCAGGGAACGACATTTTAAAATTTAGCCAATAAAATTGATATACCTATCAATTCATCCAATGAAAAGCGACGAGTTAAGAAAGTAACTATAGGTTTTTATTGGCTAAATAACAGAGCCCACCCTCGTGGGTGATCGGATCCAACAAGGAGGAATACCAGCCAGTCGACCACCTTTATACCTGGGCAGGTAGGTGGAGCCATGGGCGGAGTCAGCAGTGGTCAGCCCAGGTATAACAGTGTGACAAGAGGCGACCTCATATAGTGATACAACAGTGTGAACAGTGATAACCATAGAGTAACGATATAACAGTGATAACTATAGTGTAACGATAGTGAACGATAAAAGTGGTTTACCACAGTCCTTTTTAAAAAAAAAAAAAAAAAAAAAAAAATCTTAAGGAACAAATTGGAGCAAACTGAGAGTGAACACAAAAAGTCACATTTTGCATCTGTGTATCAACAAAAATGTAACTTGAATATGTTCATTAGGGAAGTTTTGTTAGTTTTTAAAAGGGGTATAAAAGGGGAGGGGCTAGTGCAGTGCACGGAGTGCTTTGTGCATTGAGTGCTGTTGGAGTTTTGCTAAGTGGGAGAGTTCGGATAAGTGGGAGGTGAGGGTGTGTTTTTTGCTCTGTTTTATTCCCCACTCCCAGGCTTAGACAGCACTGTGGAGGCGGAGCAGCGAGACGAGTCAACCAAACAGGCTCCACAGACAGTATTCAAGGAGGAGGTTGATGATCAGCTTGTTGGTTGGTTTTCTTCCTTCTCTTCTCTTTCATACCTTTAAGTTGGTAAGTCCTATTGAATAGTGGTGTGATATTATATATATCCGGGCAGGGTCTTCATAACTAATAATAAGAAATTAAATTAATTATATAGAATGGAGCAGGTGATGTGTTACTGTTGCGAGATGTGGGAGCCGGTGAACCCCATTGAGGCTAACAGTGATTACATCTGCGAAAAACATTAATAGGAGTGGTATATAGGCCTCCAAATAGTAAAATAGAGGTTAGGGAGGGCATCACGAGGGAAATTAGAGAAGCGTGCAATAAGAGCACAGCTGTCATCATAGGTGACTTTAACTTACATATAGATTGGACTAGCCTAATCAGTAAAAATAATGAGGAGGAGGAATTCCTTGAGTGTTTAAGGGATGGTTATCTGGATCAATATGTCGAGGAACCAACTCGGGAACAGGCTATATTGGACTGGGTACTGTGCAATGAGAAGGGACTAATCAGTAATCTTGTTGTACGGGGACCCTTGGGTCAGAGCGATCATAACATGATCGATTTCTCACTCGAAATGGAGAGCGAAGAAATTGACTCAGAGACTAAGGTCCTGAATTTAAACAAGGGGAATTATGATGCCATGAGACGGGAACTGAGTAGGTCTGATTGGACAACGTTCCTGGGAGGACTGGAGGTAGATAAACAATGGCAAACATTTAAAGATAGAATGACAAAATTGCAAAAATTGTTTATACCAATCTGGCATAAAAGGAAATCTAAAAAGGTGACTCAACCGTGGATAACAGGGGAAATTAGAGACAGCATAAAATCCAAAGATAGGGCGTATAAAATAGCCAAAAAAAGCGCCAGAGCGGAAGATTGGGAACAGTTTAAGATAGAGCAAAGGAGGGCAAAGGGCATGATCAAGAGGGGCAAAATAGCTTACGAAAACAAGCTGGCGGAAAATATAAAAACTAACTCCAAAAGCTTTTATAAATATATCAAAAGGAAAAGACTGGTGAAAACCAAAGTTGGTCCATTGCAGTCAGATACGGGGGAATATATAATGGGAAATAAGGAAATGGCAGATCAACTAAATGCATACTTTGGGTCAGTCTTTACGAAGGAAGACACAAAAAACCTCCCTGGGATATCGGGAAAAATAGGGACATTGGCAAAGGAGGAACTGACGCAAATCAATATCTCTAAGGATATGGTGTTAAGGAAGCTAAAGGGATTGAAGGTGGACAAATCCCCAGGGCCTGATAACATGCATCCTAGGGTACTGAAGGAGGTGGCCCTAGAGATAGCGGATGCACTAAGGATGATTTTTCAGAATTCATTAGACTCGGGAACAGTGCCGATGGATTGGAGGGTAGCTAACGTTACCCCACTATTCAAAAAGGGGGGTAGGGAAAAAGCAGGTAATTACAGACCTGTAAGCCTTACATCAGTTGTGGGCAAAATGCTGGAGTCCATCATTAAGGATGAAATAGCGGAGCACTTAGCAAATGGGGACAGGATAGGACAGAGTCAACATGGATTTACAAAGGGTAAATCGTGCTTGACTAATCTATTGGAATTTTTTGAGGGAGTAACTGGTAGAATAGATGGGGGAGAGCCAGTAGATGTGGTGTACCTGGACTTCCAAAAGGCCTTCGATAAGGTCCCACATAAAAGATTAGCATGGAAAATTGAGGCTCATGGGATAAAGGGGAAAGTTTTGGCGTGGATAGGGAACTGGCTGTCAGATAGAAAACAGAGAGTTGGAATAAACGGCTCATTTTCTGAATGGCAGGCAGTAACAAGTGGGGTACCACAGGGATCTGTCCTGGGCCCCCAGCTGTTCACAATTTACATTAATGACCTGGATCAGGGAGTCGGATGCAGCATTTCCAAATTTGCAGACGACACTAAACTAGGAGGGGGGGTGGGCTCAGAGGAAGAGACCAGGAAGCTCCAGAGTGATTTGGACAGACTGGGCGATTGGGCGGATAAATGGCAGATGCACTATAATGTGGACAAGTGCGAAGTTATCCACCTTGGGTGCAGGAACGGGAGGGCAAATTATTATTTAAATGGCAATAGATTGGGAGAGGGGGAAGTACAGAGAGACCTGGGTGTTCTTGTACACCAGTCACTGAAGGCGAGCATGCAGGTGCAACAGGCGGTCAAGAAGGCAAACGGTATGCTGGCCTTCATAGCAAAAGGGTTAGAATACAGGAACAGGGATACCTTGCTGCAGCTGTACAGGGCACTGGTGAGACCACACCTCGAGTACTGTGTACAGTTTTGGTCGCCTCATCTGAGGAAGGATGTTCTTGCCATGGAGGGGGTGCAGCGGCGATTCACCAGGCTGATACCAGGAATGGCGGGAATGACCTATGAGGAGAGACTATGTAGTTTAGGGATGTACACACTGGAGTTTAGAAGATTGAGAGGGGACCTCATAGAAGTGTATAAAATTCTGACAGGTCTAGACAGACTGGATGCAGAAGGAATGTTTCCCTTGGCGGGTGAGAACAGAACTAGAGGACATAATTTAAGGATAAGGGCTAAACCATTTAGGACAGAGATGAGGGGGAATTTCTTCACTCAGAGAGTGGTGAACCTGTGGAACTCATTGCCACAGAGGGCAGTGTACGCCAGCTCATTAAATATATTTAAGAGGGAATTAGATATATTTCTACGGGCAAAAGGGGTTAAGGGTTACGGAGAGAAGGCGGGGACGGGATACTGAATTAAAGGATCAGCCATGATCTCATCGAATGGCGGAGCAGGCACGAAGGGCCGAATGGCCTACTCCTGCTCCTATCTTCTATGTATCTATGTATCTATGTAAGTGTTTGCTGCTAGAGGAACTCAAGTTCCATGTTATGGAGCTTGAGACCGAGCTTCGGACACTGCGACACATCAGGGAGGGGGAGAAGTTCCTGGACTCTATGTTTCAGGAGATGGTCACACCTATGAAGTTAATTACTGCAGATGTAGTCCGTGGTCAGGGACAGGACGGTGTGACTACGAGTGAGGAAGGTACAGGGATCCAGGATGTAGTGTTGAAGGAGACGCAGCCCTTGTTCTTGTCCAGCAGGATCGAGGTTCTTACTCCCTGTGAGGGCGGGAGCGGGGACTGCAGGGAGGATGAGCAACCTTGCCACAGCACCGTGGTACAGGGGGCCATTCAAGTGGAGGGAGTAAAAAGAAATGTTGTAGTGGTAGGGGATAGTATCATTAGGGGGATAGATAGGGTTCTCTGCAGTCAAGAGCGGGAGTCCCGAAGGCTGTGTTGCCTGCCTGGTGCCAGGGTTAAGGACATCTCTTCTGGGCTGGAAAGAAACTTGCAGTGGGAGGGGGAGGATCCAGTTGTCGTGGTCCATGTTGGTACAAACGACGTAGATAGGACAAGGAAGACGGTTCTGTTAAAGGAGTATGAGCAGCTAGGGGTCAAATTAAAAAACAGAACCTCAAGGGTAATAATCTCTGGTTTATTACCTGAGCCACGAGCGAATTTGGCTAGGATAAATAAAATTAAAGAGTTAAATGCGTGGCTCAAAGACTGGTGTGGGAGAAATGGGTTTTGCTTCTTGGGACACTGGCACCAGTACTGGGACAGGAGGGAGCTGTTCTGTTGGGACGGACTCCACTTGGCCAGTGCTGGGACTAGAGTCCTGGTGAATCATATAACTAGGGCTGTAGAGAGGGCTTTAAACTAATTAGTGGGGGGGAGGTTTCTAGAGAGCAAATAATAGAAATGACAACAGAGAAGGTCATAGACTTAGGTAGCAGTGGGGGAATTAAAAAATAGAATGTGTCAGGAAGGGACAGAAGGTATGGAGTAAAAAGTAAAGTACTAAAAAGGGAAAAAACAGGAACTAAGTGTTACAAAACATATTTGAAAGTTCTTTATCTGAATGCACGTAGCATTCGTAACAAAATGAATGAGTTAACGGCACAAATAATGACATATGGGTATGATCTTGTGGCCATTACAGAAACATGGCTGCAGGGTGACCATGACTGGGAATTAAACATACCAGGTTATTTAACAATCAGGAAGGACAGGCAGGAAGGGAGAGGAGGTGGGGTGGCTATGTTAATAAAGGAAGGAATCACTATAATACAGAGAAATGATATTGGGTCAAAGGAGCAGGATAGTGAAACAGTTTGGGTGGAGGTAAGGAATAATAAGGGGAAAAAAACACTAGTGGGTGTAGTCTATAGGCCTCCGAACAGTTGCAACTCTGTTGGACGGAGTATTAATCAGGAAATAGTTGAGGCTTGTAATAAGGGAACAGCTATAATTATGGGGGATTTTAATTATCATATTAACTGGACAAATCAAATTGGGCAGAGCAGCCTTGAGGAAGAGTTCATTGAGTGTATTAGGGATGGGTTTCTTGAGCAGTATGTAACTGAACCGACCAGGGGGCAAGCAACCTTAGATTTGGTCCTGTGTAATGAGACAGGATTAATTAAAAATGTCCTAGTAAAGGATCCCCTTGGAATGAGTGACCATAACATGGTTGAGTTCCATATTCAATTAGAGGGTGAGAAGGTTGGATCTCAAACAAGCGTGCTGAGCTTGAATAAAGGAGACTATGAAGGTATGAGAGCGGAATTAATTAGAGTGGACTGGGAAAATAGATTAAAGGGTAAGACGGTACATGACCAGTGGTGTACATTTAAGGAGTTATTTTACAACTTCCAAAAAATATATATTCCACTGAGGGAAAAAAGGGTGTAAAAGAAAAGATAGCCATCCGTGGCTAAGTAAAGTAATTAAGGATAGTATCCGACTAAAAACAAGGGCATATAAGGTAGCCAAATCTAGTGGGAGGATGGAAGATTGGGAAGTCTTTAAAAGACAGCAAAAAATAACAAAAAGATTGATTAAGAAAGGGAAGATAGATTATGAAAGTAAATTAGCAAAAAATATAAAAACAGACAGTAAAAGTTTCTATAGTTATATAAAAAGAAAAAGGGTGGCTAAAGTAAATGTTGGTCCCTTAGAGGATGAGACCGGGAAATTAATGGTGGGAAACATGGAGATGGCAAAAACACTGAACAATTATTTTGTATCAGTCTTTACAGTAGAGGACACTAAGAATATCCCAACACTGGACAAACAGGGGGCTCTAGGGGGGGAGGAACTAAATACAATTAAAATCACTAAGGAAGTGGTACTTGGTAAAATAATGGGACTCAAGGCGGATAAATCCCCTGGACCTGATGGCTTGCATCCCAGGGTCTTGAGGGAAGTAGCGGTAGGGATTGTGGATGCATTGGTAATAATTTTCCAAAACTCACTGGACTCAGCAAAGGTCCCGGCAGATTGGAAAACTGCTAATGTAACACCCTTATTTAAAAAGGGTAGTAGGCAGAAGGCTGGAAACTATAGACCTGTTAGCCTAACATCTGTGGTTGGTAAAATGTTAGAGTCCATTATTAAGGAGACAGTAACGGGACATTTGGATAAACATAATTTAATAGGGCAAACTCAGCATAGTTTCATGAAGGGGAAGTCATGTTTAACAAATTTGCTTGAGTTCTTTGAGGAAGTAACATACAGGGTGGATAAAGGGGAACCAGTGGACGTAGTGTATTTAGACTTCCAAAAGGCATTTGACAAGGTGCCACACAAAAGATTATTGCTCAAGATAAAAAATCACGGGATTGGGGGTAATATTCTGGCGTGGGTGGAGGATTGGCTCTCTAACAGAAAGCAGAGAGTTGGGATAAATGGTTCGTTCTCAGATTGGCAACCAGTAACTAGTGGTGTTCCGCAGGGGTCAGTGCTGGGTCCCCAACTCTTTACAATCTATATTAACGATTTGGAGGAGGGGACCGAGTGTAACATATCAAAGTTTGCAGATGATACAAAGATGGGAGGGAAAGTAGTGAGTGAGGAGGACATAAAAAACCTGCAAAGGGATATAGACAGGCTAAGTAAGTGGGCAGAGATTTGGCAGATGGAATACAATACTGGAAAGTGTGAGGTTATGCACTTTGGCAGGAAAAATCATAGAGCAAGTTATTATCTTAATGGCAAGAAACTGGAAAGTACTGTAGTACAAAGGGATCTGGGGGTCCTGGTGCACGAAACTCAAAAAGTTAGTATGCAGGTGCAGCAAGTGATTAAGAAGGCCAATGGAATGTTGGCTTTTATTGCTAGGGGGTTGGAATATAAAAACAGGGAGGTATTGCTGCAGTTGTACAAGGTATTGGTGAGGCCGCACCTGGAATACTGCATACAGTTTTGGTGTCCATACTTAAGAAAAGACATACTTGCTCTCGAGTCAGTACAAAGAAGGTTCACTCGGTTAATCCCGGGGATGAGGGGGTGGTCATATGAGGAGAGGTTGAGTAGATTGGGACTCTACTCATTGGAGTTCAGAAGAATGAGAGGCGATCTTATTGAAACATATAAGATTGTGAAGGGGCTTGATCGGGTGGATGCGGTGAGGATGTTCCCAATGATGGGTGAAACTAGAACTAGGGGGCATAATCTTAAAATAAGGGGCTGCTCATTCAAAACTGAGATGAGGAGAAACTTCTTCACTCAGAGGGTGGTAGGTTTGTGGAATTTGCTGCCCCAGAAAGCTGTGGAAGCTACATCATTAAATAAATTTAAAACAGAAATAGATAGTTTCCTAGAAGTAAAGGGAATTAAGGGTTACGGGGAGCGGGCAGGAAATTGGACATGAGTTTGGGTTCGGAATGGTCATGGCCCTGTGGGTAGTGGAGTGGGCCCAGGGGCCGTGTAGCCTTGTTCTGCTCCTACTGTGTTCTAATTCTGTTAGATTTCAGGAGATGGTTTTATTCCTGTTCCTGGCTGGGGTGGAGATCGCCTTTACAGAAGGTAAGTACTGTAGAAAATATAGGACAGAGTGATCTCCTGGAAGAATTTCGATCGCCTAGATGGGTCGGAGAGGAATTTCCCAGATTTTTTTCTCCCAAATTGGCCATTGGGTCTTTATCTGGTTTTTCGCCTCTCCCGGGAGATCACATGGGTTCGGGTGGATGCAGAGTGATAGAAGATTTGAGGTTAGGATCAGATCAGCCATGATCTTATTGAATGGTGGAGCAGGCTCGAGGGGCCGATTGGCCTACTCCTGCTCCTATTTCTTATGTTCTTATGTTTAACACGGTTGCTACATGGAATATGTGCTGAAGTGGCATGCTTCATCTTGTTAGAGAGGGAGCGAAGAGATGACATGACCAGACCTGTGCTTTCTATTTATAATCTGGGTGATCACAATGAAGAACATAAGATAAGTTGGGGACATGAAAAGGCCATTCAGCCCATCAAAAGTTCATCCCAATAATATTTTAACACACTCATCATGGGATAACAAAGGGGGTAATTTTCCAGGGGGCTCAGCGGGCGCGTTCGGTGGCGGATCGGGTGGAAAATGTTTTTTTTGACCGGGTCAGAAACCCGCCGCCACGCGCCTTTCCCAAATGTCAGGTCTGTCAACGCTGAGCAGACCCGACATGCAGCGGCGGGGGAGGCAATTCAGATCATTATGACCTTGTTAACAGACCATTAAACAGTATTTTGAGCTCACCTTCAGAGTTTATGAGGTCACCCACGGGGTCCACGCTGCTCAGGGATCACGTCAGGTAAGCAGGTCGGGAGTTGTATGACCATGGAATCATCTCATTACTTGACAGCTGCAAATGTGCTATAAAAGCTCCCATCTCACATCTGTTCACTTTCCAAGCTCAGAGGTTGTTGCTTACTGCATTCGGAAGATGGATTTAGCTTTATTTAGGTTGCAAGTGTTTGGAGCAAACTCTGTATCCAGTGCCATCTCATTGGAACAACCTCTCTCACCATTGACAGATTGCTTCTATCATCTCAAGTTCACCTGCCATCTATTACATCAGAATGTGTACGGTTTATACTGTCTCACCTTGGTCCTCAGAATCTCGCCACGATCAGCCCCAACAGCAGCACCAACAACAACACCAACCTTCTCCGCAATCAGCTGATGCTGCACAGGCCACAGGTCATCAGCACCCGACCACATTGCTGCCTGGGAGGCCAGGGATGGCCTCCCCATGGCCAGATTTACTTCACTTGACCCTGCACACCCTGGCTGCCGCATGATACACCAGGTTGGCACCACCCCACACCAACACCATAAAGCATCCCTACAATGCCCAAGCCATTCCTTTCACACTCATCAGCATTGTGGGGGATACTGCTATGTCTCACCATTCACTGCAACTCACTAAGCCACTTCCAAAGGTTCACACAAATCTGTCCAAGAACGCAAAGTGTCGAAAATAAAGATTTCAATGTTTGCCAGCACATTAACAGAAACTTCACATGAACATTGGCTAAAACACAGAAGTGCCTACCCTTCTGTGTTGTTAGTTGATATGATTGGACTAGGATGAAGGTGAGTGTGAGGGGTGGCTAGTGAGATGGGGAAGTGATAATGTAGATAGAGAGAGATGGGTGGAGGTGCAAGATAAGTTGGTGTGAGTAAGGATGTGCAGGAGTAGGGTAGGGAAGGCGATGTGATGAGTGGCACAGCAGGATGAGGTGGTTTTGCAGTAACGTTTTGTGATCTACTGAGATCATTGAAAGGTTTTCACCACTGCAGCCTGGTCCTCCTGACAACATCCCTGCTTGTGTCCTCAAGGCTGCGTTGATCTCCTGGGGAGTTCTCTTCCGCCCATTGGAAGGGACGAGAACCTCTCTGTGTGCTGTGACTCCCTCCATAAGCCGGGAGAGCCTGGGCGCAGCCGTGCACCTCTGTGCAGTGCTCGTCAGTGTTTGCAGCACCTCAATGCTGTAGAACACTGACAGCACAAATGTCAAAATTAATTTGCGCATGGTCCCTTTAAGGAAACCGGTTGATGACGGGACATCGAATGACAACATCAGACCTGCTTCCTTCAATTGGCCAGCAAATGCGCTGGGCGGGCTTAACAAGCCCAATCAATGGAAAATCATTTTGGGCAGCGGGCTGGAGCCGGCAGCGAGGCTGGGACCTGGCACCGCGTCGCCTGCCACGGACCTGCCGAGGTTGGTAAAATCCAGTCCTAAGTTTTGAATAATCCCAGTATTTTGCCTTGATCACCTTGTCTGGCAGATTACCCTGAACATCTGTCCTAAACTTACTTTTCACCAATTTAAGTCCTCTACTTCCTTGGTGTACTTTGGAGCAATAATGTGGATTTTTCTTGCAGAAAGGAAAGAAAGAACTTGCATTAATATGGTGCCTTTCATGACGCAGCCAATGAAAGTACTTTTAAAGTGTAATGACTGTTGTAATTAGAGAAATGCAGCAAACCATTTGTGTATGGCAAGGTCTGACAAACAGTAATAAGATAATGACCAGACAATCTGTCTTTGGTTGTGTTGGTTGAAGGATAAAGTTTTTGCCAGGACACCAAGACAACTCCCTTGCAGGGAGGTAGCATAGTTATATTACCTGACTAATAATCCAGCAGCCTGGACTAATAATCCGGGGCCGTGAGTTCAAATCCCACCATGGCAGTTTGTGAATTTGAATTTAGTTAAATAAATAAATCTGGAATAAGAAGCTAGTATCGGATTGTTGTAAAAGCCCAACTGACTCACTAATGTCCTTTAGGGAAGGAAACCTGCCGTCTTTACCTGGTCTGGCTTATATGTGACTTCAGACCCACAGCAATGTGGTTGACTCTTAACTGCCTTTGAAATGGCCACTCAGTTGTATCAAACTGCTACAAAAAGGCATAATAAGAATAAAACCAGACGGACCAGCCGGCATCGACCTAGGCATCGGATTTGGACACAATAAAGACCCACCGAGCCCAGTCGACCCTGCAAAGTCCTCCTCACTAACATCTGGGGACTTGTGCCAAAATTGGGAGAGCTGTCCCACAGACTCGTCAAGCAACAGCCTGATGTAGTCATACTCACAAAATCATACCCATCAGCCAATGGCCCAGAATCTTCCATCACCATCCCTGGGTATGTCCTGTCCCACCAGCAGGACAAACCCACCAGAGGTGGCAGCACAGTAGTATACAGTCAGGAGGGAGTGGCCTTGGGAGTCCTCCGTATTGACTCTGGACCCTAGGAAGTTTCATGGCATCAGGTCAAACATGGGCAAGGAAACCTCCTGCTGATTGCCCCTACCGCCCTGCCACCTACCGCCCTCCCTCAGCTGATGAATCAGTACTCCTCCTTGTTGCACACCACTTGGAAGAAGCGCCGAGGGTTGCAAGGGTGCAGACTGTACTCTGGGTGGAGGACTTCAATGCTGATGGGGGATGATAGTGCTGGGAAATGGAGCAGTCATCCATTGACAAATTAGTGCAAGACTACTTCACACCAACGCTGTAGTTGTAGTGTAAGTCTGCGATCAGGGTCCGACCTGACTCTGGAGCAAAATAGAATGAGACTCCTTCCTCCAGGTTGAGCCCTGAATCTAGATCTATATCCTAACTTCAGTCTTACATGAAGACAACTCGCTTAAAATGGACACTACAGTTGCACTGTAAAATAGCCTTAATTTCTGCAGGTCTAGTTATTTTTTTTTATTCACTTGTGGGATCTGGGCGTCACTGGCAAAGCCAGCATTTATTGCCCATCCCTAGATGCCCTCGAGAAGGTGGTGGTGAGCTGCCGCCTTGGACCGCTGCAGTCCATGTGGTGATGGTACTCCCACAGTGCTGTTAGGTAGGGAGTTCCAGGACTTTGACCCAGCGACGATGAAGGATCGGCGATATACTTCTAAGTCAGGATGGTGTGTGACTTGGAGGGGAACTTGGAGGTGGTGGTGTTCCCATGCACCTGCTGCCCTTGTCCTTCTAGGTGGAAGAGGTCGTGGGTTTGGGAGGTGCTGCCGAAGAAGCCTTGGCGAGTTGCTGCAGTGCATCTTTTAGATGGTACACACTGCAGCCACGGTACGCCGGTGGTGGAGGGAGTGAATGTTTAAGGTGGTGGACGGGGTTCCAATCAAACGGGCTGCTTTGTCCTGGATGGTGTCGAGCTTCTTGAGTGTAGTTGGAGCTGAACTCATCCAGGCAAGTGGAGAGTATTTCCTAGCATTCAATTTACTTTTTTTTTTAAAAAGTAAATTTTTCACATTTCTGGACACTGAAAGTGGTGTGCCTACTATTACTTTCAGGTCACTATTTAAATCTCTCTGCGAATTGAGAGCCATTCATTTTATACTTGTGTCCCAGATTTTTTCAATCCATGTGCAATGCTTGACATTTACTCATACTACATCTAATTTTTTTATGTATCTGTCCAACTACACAACCAATGAAATCCTTTTCCAAATCTTTTTTGGTGCATGCTATGTTTCTACTGTGCTCCGTATTTTAGCAAACCAGCTTACTGTTGTTATGCACAAGCCAGTGACCCAGATAGCCCTCAATGTAAAGGAAGGACATAAGGTGATCCACACAGTCACTTTATCTGAAGGAAGAGTGAAAGGCAACAGCGAGGCCCCTTTGCCATTAAAAATAGTTCTGTACACAGAATGCTTTCTCAATTTACAGAATGGCTGATAGTTTAAAAGAAATTTTTCTTAAAACCCAGTCATTTTATTTGATCCCTGTAGTTGGTTAATTTCGGATCCTTGACAATTAGATGACTTTTTTTCTTTTACCAGAGCCAATAGCTTTGTTCATTGACTTTGCAGATGCGTTGAGATTACCAAATACCGATCACAACATATTTTACTTTCTTCTACTGTAGTATGTATTTTGGGTTAACTATGGTTTATCTGTTCTGTGGGGGCTTTTATAGTTGCATTATGGAGATTATGTCCTTCAGTGTGCGGATGGACTGGTTACCTCAATAACCCCAAAATGCAGAATTTAATTTTCATTAATGTTAAAATGTTTAATTTTAAACCAGCACATACTTGCTTTGATACAGTGAACTGCTTCTCTTCAATTAACACTGTCTTTGAAAGCCATATATAAAATATGTGAGGATGGGCAGGTGTAAACAGGGTTCTTTAGATAGTGGAAAGGGAGGCAACAATATGCATTTTGTTGCTGACACGTTTAGTGTTTTATTGACTTTAAACAGAGTTTCTACCCGTAAACGTACAGACCACTCCAATTCTTAACCCAAATTCCCAGGATTGTCTCTGAATATTCTAAGGAGTCTTCACTGTTGACTTGTTGTAATGACTTCTCTGACGTATAATTGGGAAGTTCTGGATCAAAGGACTCAATTGGGTGGTCTCCAGTACCACCACCTTAAAATTCCTGGGACCCAGAGCCCTAGGTTAGCAGAAGTTCTGTCGAAAGTTAGTGCATTCTTTGGTGTTCACATTTTTGTTGGCAATCTGGCACTGAATAAATCTAATGATCAACAGAAAAAGACTCCTGTTTTGTGTATCTCATCACATTCAAATTAAAAAATACATACTTTTATACCTCTTCATGCAGCTTTACTGAGAGGAGGGGGTTTGAAAGGTATATTCGGCTTATTGTTCTAGTTTTCATGAACCTTTATAGAGGGTTCTGGAGCAGTTCACTTGCTTGTTCACTGTTTTCACCAGAGTATGCATGTAGCTGTGGCTGACTTGTGGAGGGGGAAGGATTTACAATAATGTGAAACACCGTCACACCATTACATAGAAACATAGAAGATAGGAGCAGGAGTAGGCCATTCGGCCCCTCGAGCCTGCTCCGCCATTTAATGAAATCATGGCTGATCATCCAAATTCAGTACCCTGTCCCTGCCTTCTCCCCATATCCCTTGATCCCTTTAGCCTTAAGAAATATATCCAACTCCTTCTTGAATATATTTAATGAATTGGCCTCAACTGCCTTCTGTGGTAGAGAATTCCGCAGGTTCACCACTCTCTGGGTGAAGAAATTCCTCCTCCTCTCAGTCCTAAATGGCTTACCCCTTATCCTTAGGCTGTGACCCCTGGTTCTGGACTCCCCCGCCATCGGGATTAC
The DNA here is from genome assembly GCF_052327205.1 of Somniosus microcephalus. NCBI lineage: Eukaryota > Metazoa > Chordata > Chondrichthyes > Squaliformes > Somniosidae > Somniosus > Somniosus microcephalus. The sequence goes on from NC_140996.1 coordinate 197,603,773, forward strand.
ATTTTGATTCTAAATGTTATCAGAGAAAGAGTAATTATTAACTGGAAATGATTACACAGAGGTGATGGGTACCGGGAAGTTGCTAGAATCTTAATCATACATGGAGCTTATAGCATGTCATAAACCATAAAAGAACAATTGAAAAATATTTATAACTGTCATATGAATTACATCAAGAGGTTACAGCATTCTATGTGGCCATAGTTTTATATAATAATAAATAACTATATATGCACACACAACATATGCTATTGAGTTGGGAGAGAAGTTTCATTCTCTGTCCACCACCATGTGCATTTTAGTTCAGTTTGCGTCTGGGAGCTCCCCTCCCTTTTCTATTAACCGTTTTTAGCTGAACTCTGCCTCCCTCCTCCTCCTTGCTGCCCTTGCTCTCCTGCTCCTGTCAACATGTTCCATTTCTCCATCTCCTTGCACCATGTCCCTCTTGGTCCTCTAAACCACCCTCTGCAACTCTCTCCTCGCTAGCCTCCCAAACTCCATCTTATGCAAACTCCAACTTACGCCAACTCAGCTTGTCCAAAACTCTGCCTCCCTCATTAAGACCTGCTCGCCAATCACACCTATCCTTGCCATCCTCCACTGGGTCCCTGTTCTCCAGTACATTTCATTCAAAATCCTTGTCCTGCATTGTCTTGCTCCCTACAACTTTGTTCAGCGCTGTGTAACAACACATGCTCTCTGCTTTTCTGACTTTGATCTCTTTTCATTCCTCCCCTACCCCATCCTCTACTTTATCCTTGGAGGCGGAGACATCAGCCATCTTGGCCCATCACTGTGGAACACCCTGCCTAAACCACTCAGCCATGTTATTTCTCTCGCCACTTTCAAAAGCCTCAAATCCTACCTCTTCAGTCACGGTTTGGTCACTTCTGCTAAATCTTCTTCTACCACTCAGCCTTTGTTCTGGTTTCTGTGCAGCACCTTGTGACATTTTATTACATTAAAAGTGTTACATAAATGGAGGTGGTTGTTTTTGGTTTCGCTGAGCCATGCATCGCTAGCAGGCAACATGGCTCTAGACCTCTACTAATGCCGCTCTAAGTGATGAGTTTCCCTCCAATTTTTCCATATCCTCTATGGGAAGGCACTGCCCTCCATCCCCATCCTCGCAACAGTGTAATGTTTTTATAACCTGTTATGCTAATAACCAAAATATAATTTTATTTTGAACAGAAAAAGAAATCCAATTGTGTTTTACGTTTTTATTTTATGACGGCTATGTAAAATGGCATTTTGATTTACTCTCTCAGGAACTGGAGGGTGTTCATGAAGATGTCCAAGCGATGAGTGCCTGCTGTCAAGATATGACGAGTCGTTTAAAGGTAAGGTGCAAGAAACCCATACCTCCCACAGAAGGCACAGGAACATGACCTGGATTGACATTATACAGGAAGTTTGATAAGCGCTGACTACTGTTAACTCTTCTATTTTCACATGACAAGTGTGTTGTGGCATTTTGTGGGTTAGGGTTGGCAGATGACTGCCATTATCTTATCCCATATATGAGACTCTGAGGTCAAAGCATAAGAACATAAGAAATAGGAGCAGGAGTAGGCCATACGGCCCCTTGAGCCTGCTCTGCCATTCAACAAGATCATGGCCAATCATCGACCTCAACTCCACTTTCCCGCCCGATCTCCATATCCCTTGATTCCCCATGAGTCCAAAAATCTATCTATCTCAGCCTTGAATATACTCAAAGACTCAGCATCCACAGCCCTCGGGGGCAGAGAATTCCAAAGATTCACAACCCTCTGAGTGAAGAAATTCCTCCTCATCTCGGTCTTAAATGGCCTACCCCTTATCCTGAGACTATGCCCCCTAGTTCTAGACACTCCAGGCAGGGAAAACAACCTTTCATCTACCCTGTCAATCCCCTTCAGAATCTTGTATGTTTCAATGAGATCAACTCTTATTCTTCTGAACTCCAGAGAGTATAGCCCCATTCTACACAATCTCTCCTCATAGGACAGCCCTCTCATCCCAGGAATCAATCTAGTGAACCTTTGTTGCACCGCCTCCAAGGCAAGTATATCCTCCCTTAGATAAGGAGATCAAAACTATGCACAGTACTCCAGATGTGGTCTCACCAAGGCCTTGCACAATTGTAGCAAGACTTCCTTATTCTTATACTCCAATCCCCTTGCAATAAAGGCCAACATACCATTTGCCCTCCTTATTGCTTGCTGTACCTGCATGCTAGCTTTTTGTGTTTCTTGCACGAGGACACCCAAATCCCTCTGAACACCAACATTTAAAAGTTTCTAACCATTTAAAAAATATTGTTTTTCTATTCTTCCTACCAAAGTGAATAACCTCACATTTCCCTATGTTATACTCCATCTGCCACCTTACTGCCCACTCACAGTCTATCTATATCCCTTTGCAGACTCTTTGTGTTCTCCTCACAGCTTACTGTCCCACCTAGCTTTGTATCGTCAGCAAACTTGGATATATTACACTCGGTCCCTTCATCTAGGTCATTAATATAGATTGTAAATAGCTGAGGCCCCAACACTGATCCTTGCGGCACCCCACTAGTTACAGCCTGCCAACCTGAAAAAGATCCGTTTATCCCTACTCTCTGTTTTCTGTCCATTAACCAATCCTCTATCCATGCTACTATATTACCCCCAATCCCATGAGCCCTTAGGTTGTGTAATAACCTTTTATGTGGCACCTTATCGAATGCCTTTTGGAAATCCAAATATACTGCATTCACTGGTTCCCCTTTATCTACCCTGCTAGTTACATCCTCAAAAAAAATTCTAATAAATTTGTCAAAGTTTTTCCTTTCATAAAACCATGTTGATTATGCCTAATCATGTTATGATTTTCTAAGTGACTTGATACCACTACCTTAACAATGGATTCCAGCATTTTCCGGACGACTGATGTCAGGCTAACTGGCCTGTAGTTCCCGGTTTTCTCTCTCCCTCCTTTCTTGTATAGTGGTGTTACATTTGCTACCTTCCAATCCGCTGGGACTGTTCTAGAATCTAGGGAATTTTGGAAGATCAAAACCAATGCATCCACTATCTCTTCAGCCACCTCTTTTAGAACCCTAGGATGTAGGCCATCAGGCCCAGGGGATTTGTCGGCTTTTAGTCCCATTAGTTTCTCTAGTACTTTTTCTCTACTTATGTTAATTACGTTAAGTTCCTCACCCTCATTAGATCCTTGGTTCCCCACCATTTTTGGTATGCTTTTTGTGTCTTCTACTGTGAAGATGCATACAAAATATTTGTGTAACGTTTCTGCCATTTCCTTATTCCCCATAATAATTTCTGCTGTCTCAGCCTCTAAAGGACCTACGTTTAATTTTGCTGCTCTCTTTTTACATACTTGTAGAAGTTCTTACAATCTGTTTTTATATTTCTTGCTCATTTTCTATTCTATTTTTTTCCTTTTTATCAATTTTTTGGTCATCCTTTGCTGGTTTCTGAAACTCTCCCAAACCTCAGGCTTGCTACTATTCTTCGCAACATTATAAGCTTCTTCTTTCAATCTAATGCTATCTTTCTTTAGTTAGCCACGGATGGATCACTTTTCCTGTGGAGTTTTTGTTTCTCAATGGAATGTATTTTGGTTGAGAATTATGAAATATTTTGAGAATTATGAAATACTCCCACCAGTGTTTCCTGCCCCTTGTTATTCCTTATCTCCACCCATACTGATTCTACTTCCTGATCTTCTGAGCTGAGATCCTTTCTACTGTTCCTCAAGCTGCCGGCACTTACCGCAGATGTGGTTGCTCGGGATTGCGATGCTCTCCACAAACTCCCACATGCTGCAGTTATGACACACCACCTGCCCTGCTATCTCTAACCTTGTTTTATTTATTAATCAATGAGTTAAAGCTTTTATTCAATTGATATTTTAGTTTTATTGTTTGATTATTTTATCTAGTTTAAGTTATTAATTTACTAAGTACTAGCAAGTTACAGTTTCTCAGCTCTTAATTTAACCCCCTTCCCTAACTTAGAGAGCAAAAAAAAGCTGCAATACTCACCAACCAATCACCTACCTGCTCTCCTGTGGCGTCACTCTTGATTTTTTGTTGTTGTTTTTGAATCGGAGCCTCGCCGCTGCTGCTGCTTTAATTCAGGTCCGCTCTCAGGCCGCTCTTTATCCCTTGATCCCTTTAGCCTTAAGAAATATATCCAACTCCTTCTTGAATATATTTAATGAATTGGCCTCTACTGCCTTCTGTGGTAGAGAATTCCACAGGTTCACCACTCTCTGGGTGAAGAAATTCCTCCTCATCTCTGTCCTAACTGGCTTACCCCTTATCCTTAGACTGTGACCCCTGGTTCTGTACTCCCCGACCATCAGGAACATCCTTCCTGCATCTAGTCTGTCTAGTCCTGTTAGAATTTTATAAGTTTTCAATGAGATCCCCTCTCATTCTTCTAAACTCCAGCAAGTATAAGCCCAATCGACCCAATCTCTCCTCATACGTCATTCCTGCCATCCCAGGTATCAGCCTGGTGAATCTTCGCTGCACTCCTTCCATGGCAAGAACATCCTTCCTCAGATAAGGCGACCAAAACTGCACACAATACTCAAGGTGTGGTCTCACCAAGGCCTTGTACAACTGCAGCAAGACATCCTTGTTCCTGTACTCAAACCCTCTCGCTACGAAGGCCAACATACCATTTGCCTTCTTAACCACCTGCTGCACCTGCATGCCTACCTTCAGCGACTGGTGCACAAGGACACCCAGGTCTCGTTGCACTTCCCCTTCTCCCAATCTATTGCCATTCAGATAATAATCTGCCTTCCTGTTTTTGACACCAAAGTGGATAACCTCGCATTTATCCACGTTATATTGTATCTGCCATGCTTCTGCCCAATCACCCAACCTGTCCAAATCATACTGGAGTTTCTCGGCATCCTCCTCACAGCACACACGCCCACCCAGCTTTGTGTCGTCTGCAAACTTGGAGATATTACATCTACAGGAAACTTTGTGATATCCGGCACCGACGGGACCGGCGTGTTGCTGATCTATCAAAACTGCCGGACATACAAAGTTAATGTTGAAGCATACGGAGGTTTTCATCTCCGTATCTGACAACAAACACTGTTGCTTAGCAACAGCTTCTAAAGAGTCGGCTGCAGCTGCAAGCGTCTCTAGCTGAAGCTGTTGCTATAGCTACAGACCTTGCAGTGCCTGACTGGGGAAAAAAAAGAACGAGATCCAAAGAAACTTATAGAAAACGGCTCCTGATTTTTGCCGTTAGATCGAGTATTCCGGACATACAACCTCCGGATAAACCAAAGTTTCCTGTAGTTCCCTCGTCTAGATCATTAATATATATATCCAAGGACCGATCCCTGTGGTACCCCACTAGTCACTGCCTGCCACTCGGAAAAAGACCCGTTTATTCCAACTCTTTGCTTTCTGTCTGCTAACCAGTTCTCTCTGCTTTGGAAACTTTCCAGTGTATATGTTCGTGTTGGTTCCAGAACAGTAAGAGCAACAAAGAAACAATTCCCCAGTGGTTTGGCAATATGCATAGAGTCAGGGTGCATGGAGCCACTTTGCTGACCAGTATAGGTGGACTGAGCTGTTCAGTCTGCAAGTCAGCAGAAACAGTCCATTCTTGATTCAAAATACAAAAAGAAAAGACTGTATCCCATTCCCCTAACCTTCACAGTAGGATCTTGGGAACCTCAGTTAAGAGATGACTATTAATGAATGCACAATGACCTTGGGGGAAGTTTGGCTTGGTGGGCTAGGGGAAGAGAGGAAAGCAACAGAGGCAGCTGTATGGATGGTCCCAATCTTAGTGACAAAGAAGTCCATGAGCTTGTCACACTTTTCGGAGATGAGGAGGCAGGAGAGAGCGGCTTAAAAAGACGGTTTGTAGTGAAGAGAAGCCGGGGATTATCTTTGCATTCCAGGATGATCCTGGAATAGTGAGCAGTTTTGGCAGAGGAGAGCAGGGCCCGATAGTGCTTTATGCGGTCCAGCCAGATCCGACGATGAATGGCTCAACCAGTTGTCTGCCATAAATGTTCAAGTCTGCGTCCCTTGGACTTAAGGGAGTGGAGATGAGGGCTGTACCAGGGGGGATGGTCAAGGTGAGAGAGAGAGTAATGGTTTAAGTGTGGATAAAGGAATCAAAGGTGGAAGCGAGGTTGTGATTGAGCAGGAAGCTGCAGAAATGTCATGGTGAATGGAGGACGAAAGGCTAGACAGTTGGGAATTTGAAAGTGACATTGTAAGTGACTTGGGGGTAAGTTGTTTCCAGGGGTGGACACAGAAGGAAGTGGGATTGGGAGGGGGCAGGGGGATGTGAGAAGTGCTGAGTAATAGAATGTGGGTACCTGCTAAACTCCACAGGATGAGTTTCTGTTTTTATCCATGTTGCTGTGCAGATGTTTCTGGTTGGAGACAAGTTGCTTTTTCACACAGGCAGATTTGGAAGACAGTCGTCTTGGGCTGCTCTGACGCACCTCCTAATGTCCCGTTCGGAATGCCATTGGCATAAACCTGGGAACAGGTTACCTGTCCCCGCCCCCTTAGGGGAGATGGGAGTGGGGAGAAGATTAAAGCTACATTCTGGCTAGAAAAATCAAATGTGTTGAATGTAATTTTCATTCTTGACTTAGAGTTGTATAAGTGATGTGCAGTAAAATATTTATTTGTGTAAGAATTGTTGATGTGTTATCTGAAGACGTTAGACCGTGGATATATTTGACTTTTCTCGGGTACTTAACAGCAAAACAAATTTTTCTGTTCATTTCCAGCTAGCAAAGGAACAGACACAAGATCTCATCATCAAAACTACTAAGCTTCAATCAGAAAAGTAAGTAATGTATGTCATTTCTAGACCCACTTATCTTACGGGGGCTATTTGGGGGGGGAGGGGATTCCTGCTAATGTTTAGCTCAGCCACTTTAAAGATGTGTTCTACATTGCATGTCCGCATTGCTTTGACTATCTAATAAGAATTCTTGTGCATCTTAAACTGTGTTTCTCCTGTGAAGTCTGGAAGAAGTTGGTCACCTTCAATAATAAACAAAAGCTAATGGTTCATGGGTTGTGTTTACATCATATTGCTGTTGCTGATGGCAGCCCTGACTTTGGTGGCAGTTCTATAAGTTAAATGAGGTGCTGGTGGCACTCCTGATGGTGGGGTAGGGAGGGTGAATTCCTCGAAGTATTAGCAGCAGAGCTGGAGCAGCATCGTGAATTGCTGCCACCTGCTGCCATTTTTCTTCTGGCGGCAGGCATCAGTGGGGCAGGTCCCATAGCTCCAAAGAGCAGACAAGCAGAACCACTTGTATTTGAAGCAGTTCTACATATAATAGCACAGTAATGTTTTAGGCAGGAGAATACCAATGTTCTATGTAGCCTACCTTTCCAAATCACCCATCAGTTTCCTTATTATGATTCTAGAACTATGGAATTCATCCTGTCCATTATAAAACCCGCCACTTCAGCAGCTATCTGGAATTCACACATCCCACTTGTTTTTTTTTAGACTTTTATTTGTTTTCAGGATATTGGTGCCGCTGCCTTTACCACATTTATAACCTACCCCTGGTTACCATGAGAAGGTGATGGTGGGCCTTCTCCTTGAGTTCATTGTAGTTCTTGTAGTGATAGTAGTCGCACGATGATGTAGGGGAGTTCCGCGATACTGGCCAAATAGCAATGGAGGAATGACAGTATATGTCTGTCAGGTTGGTGTGGACATGAAGAGGAACTTAGAGGTGATGGTGTTCCCACAACATTGCAGTTCCTATCCATCTTGGTGGTTAGCTCGTAGGCAAAGGAGGTGCTGTTGACGTAGTTGTCAATTGGATAGCTCTTTCAAAGAGCCGGCACAGGCACAATAGGCTGAATGGTCTCCTTCTGTGCTGTAGGATTCAATGAAGCTTGGTGAGTTGCTGCAGTGCATCCTATAGATAGTAAAGAAACTGCTGTTACAGTGTGCCGGTGATGGGGAAGTGGATAATGATTTCAGTGGCACGGGAGCCGATCAAGCAAACAATTCTGTTCTAGATGGTTTCAAGCTTCTTGAGTGTGGTTGCAGCTGCACTCATTCAGGTGAGTGATGAGAATTCCATCACACTCATCATTTGAGCCTTGTAGATGGTATACAGGCTTTGAGTGGTCAGGATGTGAGCCACTCATAGCAGAGTATCCAGCCTCTGCTCTTGTAGCCACATTGTTAACATGGCTGGTCGAGTTAAGCTTCTGGTCAGTGGTGACCCTCAAGGCGTTGATGGGTGACTCAGCAACGGTGATGCCTTTAAAGGTCAGAGGAGATATCTAGGGCTTCTCTTGTTTGAAATGATCATTACCTGGCAATCATGTGGTGTGAATGTTACCTGCCAGTTGTCAACCCAAGCCTGAATTGTGTCCAGGTCCTGCTGTAGGCTGGCACAGGCCGTTTTCTTATCAGTGGAATTGTGAATGGAGCTGGATACTGCAGAATTGTCATCGCACAGCCCCATTCCAGACTTAAAGTTGAAGGGAAAGCCATGATAAAGTAACTGAAGTTGGTTGGACGACTTCCCTGAGGAATTCCTGCAGCGATGTCCTGGGGCTATGATGAATGGCCTCCAACAACCATGGTCATCTTCCTTTGTGTCAGTTAGGACTCCAATCACTGGAGTCTTTCCTTTGACTCGCATTAACTTCAGTTTTGGTAGGGCTCCTTGGTGGCATAATCAGTCAAATGCTGCGTTGATATTCAGCGCAGCTTCTCTCGCCTCTCCTCTGATGAAAATAGTCTTCAGGTAGCAGAAGAATACACGCTCTATCAGAGAGTGTGACTTCAAATCACGTTTAGTACAAGAAAAAAATAGCCAGTAATGGAAAATCACTGCAGATTTGACTTAATTTTAGAACTTAACTTCTACCTTCTCGTACAAAAATAACACAGATGTGACACTTTTCTGACTCTTAGTTATACTTACATAAGCTTTCATATACCAACACAGACGTCAGGAATTTCTTTGGGGATTAGACGTCGTAACTATAGGTTCAGGAGAACTTGAGCTGGGACTTGCTGTTTGGGATATGCTTCTTGTACTCTTTTTCTAAAGTTCCAATCTGGAACACAGAAAATGAAAACATGTCTTCTATATTTGAGCGAAGCTTATCAAATTCAGGTGCTGGATTCCTGAACTCGATCCTAACTTTAGACCTATACTCGTTGCTTTGAATTGATTTATTTCAAAACAAAGCACCAGACTATTACTGTAAATAGTTTCTGCTTGCTTTGCACTCAAAATGCATTTGCATAAAAATAATGCCTTTAAAGTGACAGTTTGCATTTGCTCGTGTATGTGTGGATATCAAATTAGCAGAAACAACTAAACCTAAGCAACAAAGATTCTCTCCCAGCATGCAGTCACCAAATTTAAGGTGTCTGGACAGATCGTAAATAGATGTTGGAAATATGTAGACTTTTTCTGATTTGAATTGTGACAAAACCCCAACCTATCGTAGGTATTTGTGCTGCTGGTTCTTGAAGCGCAGGTCTTGGTGTCTATACCATTGTAAACCTGAAAGGTTTGCTCAGGCCACTATTCAGGGCGACAGGGTAAAAAGGCAAGAATTTCCTGAATACTGGCCGTAGAAAATCTGGCAGATTTATATCTGCGTTTTACGAGACCCGTACTTCTACACCAATATAAAAGTGGGTTTTGTCTGTCTGCTGTTCCTGTGGAAAGCCCTCATCCTTCAAATGCCAATTTTTCAAAACTTAAGTCACAGGGACAAGATGAAGTGGGAGGATTTCTCCAGTGACAGGTTATAGACTTTGTAACCATTAACTCCAGTAGCAAAGAAAAAAAATAGATGTATACACTCATGGTTTGTTTCATCAGGTTTCCTGAAACGGAGATTAAGTACAGTAATCTACAGATTATCAGGGCTGTTCTGGCTCACGGTAAATCATTTTCTCCCTTTACTATAGCTGTCAAATACTGATTATGTTTCTTATTACAAAAGTCAGGTACTATCCTAAAGAAGATAAGCTATTGGGAGTGGTTGAATGAAATGCCTGAGTAATGTATTAACCAAAAAGTTCTGCGGAGCTTAACAGAGACTACCCATTTATCCTGTAAATTAAGTTATTTGTTACTTTCTTACAGCTCTGTGTCTACTAACCAACCATTATCTTTCTGCACTACTGATTTTCTTGTTCGTATTGTACTGAGAATAATTGAAAACACAAGCACAATACCAGTACTTTTGGAAATGCACTCAATTTGAAATGTGAAATTGACAGAGTAGTCATTTTATGTCATGAAATGCCATCCCATTTGTACAGGTTTTGGTGCACAAGTTTTTGAATATATATATTTGTCATTCAGCTGTATATTAGTGGAAAAGAATCAGATTACTAAGTCAAAGCTAGAAACTGGAGTCTTTAAATTGCTGTTTTCAAATTCTTACAGGACTTGACAGGGTAGATGCAGCGAGGATGTTTCCTCTGGTCGGGGAGTCTAGAACCGGGGGTCACAGTCTCAGAATAAGGGGACATTTAGGACTGAGATGAGGAGAAATTTCTTCACTCAGAGGGTGGTGAATCTTTGGAATTCTCTACCCCAGAGGGCTGTGGAGGCTCAGTCGTTGAGTATATTCAAGACAGAGATCGATAGATTTTTGAATATTAAGGGGATCAAGGGATATGGGGATAGTGCAGGAAAGTGGAGTTGAGGTCGAAGATCAGCCATGATCTTATTGAATGGCGGAGCAGACTTGAAGGGCTAAATGACCGACCTACTGCTCCTATTTCTTATGTTCTTCTGTTCAAATAGTGTGATCTTCATATACTATCTTATCTTGAGGAAAATCCCATCAAATGCACAGAGCAACAGTTTGTATCTGGAATAAAATGAATTGTTTTGTTCTTTTTAAATCTTATAAACTTGTAATTTCAGTGCCTTGTTACATTTATTGTGTAAGAATCTCAGTATTTTCACAATGTTTAATATGTGTAGAGTTGCACTGTATCGCCACCAATTAAAAATAATTGAGAAGGAATGTAAAAGTTATATTTTTGTGTGAACCATTTTACTGGGTTTTATTAACACATTTACATGATTACATGTGGTAAACTCAGGGCACACAACAGCATGCTTTGTAATTTTCAATTCAGTCATTCCCTGAAGTCCTGTCGCCGCACTGTTATCCTCTCTTTCCTGGCACTGACATTCACCGATCAAATGTGGATTTGTACTCTGGGATGGTATTTATGCTGCCCACCAGCAGAATCCCCTTGGTATTAAAGCCATGGCCAGAAGAGGGTGAGTTTATTTTAATTTGGCACTGGCTTCATTCCAGAATAAAATTTGCAATTGAGACTGAAGTTGTAGGTACTTGGTAAACTAGTACTACCTTTATTAAATTGCATCCTTTTCGCATACAATACATGAATCGTTGGTTGCAAAGCTGTTCTATTCTGCTGACTGCACAGCAGGGAAGATACTAAAATATTTTAATACTTTTGTAGTGTTGGCCTTGGCTCAGTAGTAGTGAATCATAGAATGGTTACAGCACGGAAGAAGGCCATTCGGCCCGTCGAGCCCGTGTCGACTCTCGGCTAGTCCCACTCCCCCGCCCTTTCCCCGTAGCCCTGCAAACCTTCTCCCTTCAAATACTTATCCAACTCCCTTTTAAAAGATAAGATTGAGTCTACCTCCACCACCCTTTCAGACAGTGCATTCCAGATCTTAACCACTCGCTGCGTAAAATAGTTTTTTCTTACGTCGCCTTTGGTTCTTTTGCCAATCACCTTAAATCCTCTGGTTCTCGACTCTTCTACCAATGGGAACAGTTTCTCTCTATCTACTCTGTCCAGACACCTTATGATTTTGAACACCTCTATCAAATCTCCTCTCAATCTTCTCTGCTCCCAGGAGAACAACCCCAGCTTCTCCAGTCTATCAACGTAACTGAAGTCCCTCATTCCTGGAATCATTCTCGTAAATCTTTTCTGTGCCCTCTCTAAGGCCTTCGCATCCTTCCTGAAGTGTGCTGCCCAGAATTGGAGACAATACTCCAGTTGGGGCCAAACCAGTGATTTATACAGGTTCTTCATAATTTCCACAGTTTTGTACTCTCTATATACCCCTATTTATGAAGCCCAGGATCCCATCAGCCTTTTTAACTGCTTTCTCAACCTGCCCTGCCACCTTCAACGATTTGTGCACAGATACCCCCAGGTCTCTCTGTTCGTGCACCCCCTTTAGCATTGTACCATTACCTGAGGAAGGACGTTCTTGCCATGGAAGGAGTGCAGCGAAGATTCACCAGGCTGATACCTGGGATGGCAGGAATGATGTATGAGGAGAGATTGTGTCGATTGGGCTTATACTCACTGGAGTTTAGAAGATTGAGAGGGGATCTCATCGAAACCTATAAAATTCTGTCAGGCCTGGACAGACTAGATGCAGGAAGGATGTTTCTGATGGCCGGGGAGTCCAGAACCAGGGGTCATAGTCTAAGGATAAGGGGTAAGCCATTTAGGACTGAAATGAGGAGGAATTTCTTCACCCAGAGAGTGGTGAACCTGTGGAATTCTCTGCCACAGAGGGCGGTGGAGGCCAGTTCATTAAATATATTCAAGAAAGAGTTGGATATATTCCTTAAGGCTAAAGGGATCAAGGGATATGGGGAGAAGGCAGGGACAGGGTACTGAATTTGGATGATCAGCCATGATCTCATTGAATGGTGGAGCAGGCTCGAAGGGCCGAATGGCCTACTCCTGCTCCTATCTTCTATGTTTCTATGTTCTATGACGTCTCCCCAATCTTTCTACCAAAATGTATCACTTCACACTTTTCTGTGTTAAATTTCATCTGCCCATTTCACCAGCCTGTCTGTCTTCCTGAAGTCTATCACTCTCCTCCTCACAGTTCACTATACTTCCAAGTTTTGTGTCATCTGCAAATTTTGAAATTGTGCCCTGTACACCCACGTCCAAGTCATTAATATATATCAAGAAAAGCAGTGGTCCTAGAACCGACCCCTGGGGAACACCACTGTAAACCTTCCTCCAGTCCAAAAAACAACCGTTCACCACTACTCTCTGTTTCCTGTCACTTTGCCAATTTCGTATCCATGCTGCCACTGTCCCTTTTATTCCATGGGCTTCAACTTTGCTGGCAAGCCTATTATGTGGCACTTTGTCGAACGCCTTTTGGAAGTCCATGTACACTACGTCAACCACATTACCCTCATCAACCCTCTGTTACCTCATCAAAAAAATCGATCAAGTTGGTTAAACATTGTTTTTAACAAATCTGTGCTGGCTTTCCTTAATTAATCCACACCTATCCAAGTGACTGACTGACAATTTTGTCCCTGATTACTGTTTCTAAAAACTTTCCCACTACCGAGGTTAAACTCACTGGCCTGTAGTTGCTGGGTTTAACTTTACACCCTTTTGTGAACAATGGTGTAACATTTCAAATTCTCCAGTCCTCTGGTACCACCCTGTACCTATGGAGGATTGGAATATTATGGCCAGTACCTCCGTGATTTCCGCCCTCAATTCCCTCAGCATCCTAGGATGCATCCCATCCGCTCCTGGTGATTTATCTACTTTAAGTACAGCCAGCCTTTCTAGTAACTCTTCTTTATAAATTTTTATCCTATCAAGTGTTTCCACTACTTCCTCCTTCACCATGTCTATGGCAGCATCCTCTTCCTTGGTGAAGACAGATGCAAAGTACTCATTTGGTACCTCAGCCATACCCTCTGCCTCCATGCGTAGGTCTCCTTTTTGGTCCCTAATCGGCTCCACCTCTCCTCTTACTACCCTTTTACTATTTATATGCCTATAAAAGACTTTTGGATTACCTTTTATATTGGCTGCCATTCTATTCTCATACCCTCTCTTTGCCCCTCTTGTTTTCTTTTTCACTTCTCCTCTGACCTTTCTATATCTAGCCTGATTCTCAGATGTGTTTGCAACCCTGACATCTGTCATACGCGCTCTTTTTCTGCTTAATCATATTCTCTTTGTTTTGTCATCCAGGGAGCTCTGGCTTTTGTTGCCCTGCTTTTCCCCCTAGTGGGAATGTACCTCAACTGTATCTGAACTATTTCCTCTTTAAAGGCAGCCCATTGTTCCATTACAGCTTTGCCTGCCAATCTTTGATTCCAGTTTATCCGGGTCAGATCCGTTCTCATCCCACTGAAATTGGCCTTCCCCAGTTAAACATTTTTACTCTCAATTGCTCCCTGTCCTTTTCCATAGCTAATCTAAACCTTCTGATACTATGATCACTGTTGCCTAAATGTTCACCTACTGACACTTGCTCCACTTGACCTACCTCATTCCCCAGAACCAGATCCAGCAATGCCTCCTCCCTTGTTGGGTGGGAAAAATACTGATCAAGAAAGTTCTCCTGAACACACTTCAGAAATTCTTGCCCTTCTCTGCCCTTTACACTATTACGATCCCAATTTATTTTAGGATAGTTGAAGTCCCCCATTATTACTACTCTATAGTTCTTGCACCTCTCTGTAATTTCTCTGCAAAGTTGCTTCTCCATATCTTTACCACTATTTAGTGGTCTATAGAATACACCTAGTAGTGTAATGGCACCTCTATTATTTCTTAACTCTAACCTTATAGATTCTGTCCTTGACCCCTCCAGGACATCCTCCCTCTCCAGCACCATAACATTCTCCTTAACCAATACTGTCACACTACCTCCTATCTTTCCTGCACACCTTATAACCAGGAATATTTAATACCCAACTCTTCCCTTTTTTGAGCCAGGTCTCAATTATTGCCACAACATCATATTTCCATGTGGCTATTTGTGCCTGCAGCTCACTTACCTTGTTTATTACGCTTCATGCATTCACATACATACACTGTAAACCCATCTTAGACCATCCTATATTCTCTTAGTTTGACCCCACCTAATACCTTACCATTTGTTACTTTAGTGCTCTCTGCCTCTCCCAATCCTTTGAGCACTTTATTTCCCCTTTCTAATGTTACATCCTGGTGCCCATCCCCCTGTTAAATTAGTTTAAACCCTCCCCAACAGCACTAGCAAAACTCCCCACGAGGATATTGGTTCCGGCCCTGTTTAGGTGCAACCCGTCCGACCTGTACAGGTCCCACCTCCCCCAGAACCGGCCCCAATGCCCCTGGAATCTGAAGCCCTCCCTCCTGCACCATCTGTCCAGCCACACATTCATCTGCTCTATCCTCCTATTTCTATACTCACTCGTGCGTGGTACCGGGAGTAATCTGGAGATTACTACCTTTGAGGTCCTGCTTTTTAATCTCTTTCTTAGCTCCCTAAAATCTGCCTGCAGGACCTCATCCCTCTTTCTACCTATGTTGTTGGTACCAATATGGACCACGACCTCTGGCTGTTCACCCTCTCCCCTCGGAATGTTCTGCAGCCGCTCAGAGACATCCTTAACCCTGGCACCAGGAAGGCAATATACCATCCTGGAGTCATGTCTGTGGCCACAGAAACGCCTGTCTGTTTCCCTAACTATCGAATCCCCTACCACTATTGCTCTCCCACTCTTCTTCCTCCCCCTCCCCGTACAGCTGAGCCACCCGTGGTGCCGCGGACTTGGCTTTGGCTGTACTCCCCAGAGGAACCACAGAGTGACTTGAAGTGAGGATCAAAATTTTGAAATTGCAGTACCCAGAGCATTGCCCAGCTGAGATTAGCTAACTTGACACAGATTAGAAGTGAAGCCATGGCTGTTGTGATATGTCCAGAAACCATTCCCTCTGGTGAGTGGGTGAATAACTAGAGGTCATGAATTCAAAATCATTGGAAAAAGATCTAGGGGGGAGATGAGATTTTTTTTTTACTCCGAGTTGTCAGGACGCTCTACCTGAAAAGCTGGTGGAAGCTGATTCCAGAAATAATTTTAAAAGGGAGTTGGACAGGTACTTGGGGATGAGGAACTTACAGGGTTATGGGCAAAAGGCAGGAATGTGGGACTAAGCACAACTGCTCTTTCAAAGAGCCAGGCTGACTGGCCTCCTTCTGTGCTGTAGGTTTCTATGATTCTAACCTGAAAACAAGCTGGGTCATTCCAGAAAGTTTGATTATATTCAACTTGATTAATTTATTGCAGTTGCACATTTTTGTCTCGCTTTGTTTTTGTTGTCATACTACACTGAAGTGAACCACATTTCTGTGCAATGTCAGTAAGGATGCAGAGACCAGTCTCAGCCCAGTATCTGGAGAGTGCGGTGCACGGGCAGCAGATTTAAATTAGACAGCCGACTGCACAATGCTGCACCATATGGACTGCCTAGCAAAGCAAGAGCAAACACAAATGCACATTGCTCACCACCTTGGCCAGTTAATTTTTAATAGGAAAGCATGGGCAGGAACATTGCTTATCTCCTAACACAATAACAACTCCAAAATAAAAGCGTTCAAGAGACTGCATAGGCATTTTTAAAACTTGATTCTCTGCCAGGCTGGAGTTACAGTACACCTGATGGAACGCACTCGCTTAACCTAGCTTATTGAGGCTACTAGTGTACAACAGGCAGTCTTACACCTGCTGGCTTCAGGGCAATCAGTGCCTGACCTCTGAGCATCATTATTGTTTTTGCAATGCGCACCCAATGCTCTTATGCTGTTTCATCTTGATGCAAAATCAGTACTATACCTGCATTTATTTGAGCTCCACTAATAATGTCCATAATGAAGTTTGAGGGGTGAAACAGTGATTGAGTCATAATCAGCCATCAGCTACCTTTTATAAATTGGTCATTACTTTAAGTGGCCATCAAACAGCTCTTTTAACGGTTGTGCTGTGCATTAAATCTTTACTGTCAACAGCAGTAGCATAGTGCCTTTTCTATTGTGGCATGGGGCAGTTTCTTAATTTTCATTGCCAGTTTTCACTCCCAACTTCCTCTCCCAAATGCATTAACTCCTTGCTGGGGTACGGTTGTATGGGTGCAGGTCATATTTTGATAGCTCACCCGCGTCGCTATTCATGTGTGAACCTTCACAGGCTATTTGACTGTGGGGAATGTCATAACGATGCCCGATCTTCTCCTCAGCTGACAGGAACATTTGCTTTCCGGCAGAAGTTGCTGCACAGCAGATCAGTTGAAGGATTTCTCATTTTTTTGACTTGCAAACTCAGGGTGCACTGAGGTTATTTGTAACACTCTTCCTGCCATTGGGTAATTAAGTGATGTGGTTACAGTTTTGAACTAAGTAAAGATCCAATTTGAAAGTTGCCTTGTTGAAATGCTACATTGATTCCCAAACTACCCCCCCCCAGAAATAATATGCCATCTGACATTTCTGTGTTAAAGATCTGTTCATTTTTCATAATAAACATGGTCTCAGTTGGTAGGCTTATAACAGCCTGCTTACATTATTTGAAGCAGATCCAAAAATGGAAAGTTCAGCTTCAACACATCGCAGTCTGTCCCTGCCAAACCCAGCAGGTCCTGATGGTTTTGTGGTTTTAATTAGGAGTGTACGAAAACTCGACATATGCGATGAGCAGGTGTTATTGCCTGCTCTATTTACTGGATGCAGATTTCATCGCTGATAAGGTTATTGAGAAAGACAAATGATTAGTATTACTCCCACCTTCCACAGTTTTAGAATTGTATTCCTACCAGAAGCCTGCTCATATTCCCAATATATCTTTTAGTTCTCTCCTGGCCATTTCCATTTTGTGTTCTTTTAAAGAGACAATATACTATGGCCTAGAAATTCAGTATAGCCACGTTTGGGGCGCTACAGCCGGGCGGCCGCTAAAGTTTGCGCCCGGCGCAACTTAGCGCCACCTTCGCCGATATTCAGTGGCATCGCCCCAAGAGGTTGCTGCTGCGCTAAAACAAGCGATGCACGACTATCATTAGGCGCTAAGCCGGCGGCCCGGGGCGATACCCCCGAGGGCGGGCGCAGCGCAGGTGCGGCGAGTTGCTGATTGAAGGCAGACACTCTGGCGCCGG
The DNA here is from genome assembly GCF_052327205.1 of Somniosus microcephalus. NCBI lineage: Eukaryota > Metazoa > Chordata > Chondrichthyes > Squaliformes > Somniosidae > Somniosus > Somniosus microcephalus. Next base: position 197,621,754 of record NC_140996.1, read on the forward strand.
TGAGCTCTTAAAGGGGGAGGGGGATTTGTTTGGCTGGCACGCCCTGCACACTGCAGCCCTGAAGCAAAGCCTGACCACTGCTGCTTGATCTGTACAACGCCCAGTGCAATAGAGAAGCCCAACGTTTCCACCCATTGCAGCCCCCATTTATATGTTTCCAATCAATGCTATGGCTCTGAAGTTAAAGACAAGTGCAAAGCTGTGGCCTGAAGCCACAAGTACCTGTGCGAGTGTTGAGCCAAACCAGAAAGCTCGCTACCTTTGTCTCTCTCCAAAGATCCGTCTCTCACAAAGAAGGAGTGTTGCAAAATGGCTGCCATTTCTACTACAGGAGGAGTGCCCTTTAATTAGCGCCCCCCGCGCCCCGCAGCGACTGGGAACCGTTCCCCTCTACCAGTCGCTAGGGGCGCCAGGCGCACAATAGGCCGGCGCCACTGAATTTCCGGTTTGGGGCGCACAAAGGGCGTTGCACCATGAAATGACGTCAGGATCTGCGTGCGCAGCTGAGCGCGCGCAAAGGCTTGGCGCCGCCGCTAAATCTTAACTGAAGTTGGCGAGAGGCGCAGATCGCGCTGCGTCCGGGCGCTAGCCGCTTAGCACCCCACATCTCCTCCTAAGGCGCTAGCGGCTGGCGCAAACAACTGAATTTCTAGGCCTATGTATGCCAAATTTTAAAACATTCAAATTTTTACATGTTCAGTGGTAGTCTAAATGAGTGAGCCTACATCTAACAGCTTACTTGTGCAGCATCAACACTATTTATTTTTCCAAGAGCATCTGAACCATTGACTTTTAAATGGCCAATGCATAAAATCAGAATGTTATGAGGATGATTTGTGATCTTGTATATCAGCTCATATAAACCAATGCACAATAAAACATCTTTAAAATTGATTGTAAAGGGAAAGTGCCTTCATCTGAATTCAAGAGACCTGTATATTTTTTAGCATCTCAACAGTTGAGTTTGTTATGTGCTTCTCTGCTCTTTTGAAGGTACTGGCTCATGCTGGGGCAGGGTTCCGCAGCCCTACGTGACCCAAGTACACATTCTTTGTGTGTGAGCCCAGATAATAAGTGTCAGCAGGCTAATAAACTGTGACGATATCACAGGAAAGCCTCATCATATTCTCACTTGCTTACTTTCCAACAGGAGCGTCTATCTGCACTGTGGGGTTTCTGTGATTCTGTGTGTTTCTGTGAGTCACTGGATAGCGATCAGGGGCAATGATGCTGGCTCAGTGTGCCCTTACAGCCCAGGATCACTGAAGCCAATTCTGATGCCTTAGCTACTGCCCTGGCTAAGATGAGCTTAGTTGGCACGAACCAGGAATCGGATCTGGGACGTTTTGTTCTGTATAGCTACTGCTACAATGAACGATGCCTTGTTCTGTGTTTTCTTGCTTTGAAACTTCAGGTCGGAGAGCATTTTAGTTAGAATTAATTGTTCAGTGACATCATGAATGTATAGTGTTTAGCACTATGTATCCCCATTCAGGATGTCACTCGACTGAATTTTACACAAAATGTCACTCCCAAGCTTTCTTTGATGAGCACCCTCAACAACTCTTGACTCTGAAGTTCAAGTGCATCAAAGACTAGAATATCATTCTCATATCTGAGGATGCTATTGTAGTTCCACTGTTCATTTCTGGACAGGATAGAAACATTTTCCCAGCACTAGAAAGGATGATGTACTTGAGGTTTCAAAGACAAAGTCTATTTGGTTAGAATTAAGGAACAATAGAGGAGCTATTACGGTGCTGGGTGTATACTATAGCCCACTAATAGTGGGAAGGAGATAGAGGAGCAAATTTGGAGGCAAATTGCAAAAAGATGCAATAACTTTAGAGTAGCAATAATGGGGGAGTTCAATTATCCTAATATAGACTGGGAAAATAGCAGTATAAAGGGCAAAGAAGAGGAGGAATTCCTGAAATGTGTACAAGAGAACTTTCTTGATCAGTATGTTTCCAACCCAATGAGGAAGAAAGCAGTGCTGGATCTAGTTGTGGGGAATGAAGTGGGGCAAAGTGGCACATGTTTCAGTGGGAGAGCATTTGGGGAACAATGATCACAATATCATTAGGTTTAGAGCAGTCTGGAAAAGGACAAGGAAAATCAAATGTGAAAATATTCAACTGGAGGAGAGCTCATTTCAGTGAGTTCAAAAGAGATCTGGCCCAGGTGCATTAGAATCAAAGATTGGCAGGTAAAACAGTAAATAAGCAATGGGAGGCCTTCAAAGAAGAGATAATTCGGGTACATACTAGATAGATTCTCACGAGGGGGAAAGGAAGGACATCCAAAGCTAGAGCTCACTGGATGACTAAAGATAGAGAGATTAAAATGAAACAGAAAAAGGAGACTTATGATAAATGTCAGGTTCATAATTCAGTAAAGAACCAAGCTGAATACAAAAAGTACAGAAGAGAACTGAAAAAGGGCTAAAGGAAGTGTATGAGAATAGATTAGTGGGTAACATAAAAGGGAACCCAAAAGTGTCTCTTAAATATATAAATAGTAAAAAGGTAGGCAAAGTAAGGGTGGGGCCAATCATAGACCAAAAGGAGATCTTCTTGTGGAGGCAGAGGTACTAATCCGTACTTTGCATCTATCTTCACTAAAGAAGAGGATGCTGCCAATGCCACAGTAAAGGAGGAGTTAGAGAAATTGGATAGGGTAAAATAGATAAAGAAGAGGTACTTAAAAGGTTGGCAGCACTCAAAGTAGAAAACTCCGGTCCAGATGGGATGCATCCTAGGTTGCTGAGGTAAGTAAAGGTGGAAATTGCAGAGGCTCTGGCCACAATTTTCCAATCCTCCTTAGATATGAGAGTCATACCAAAGAACTGGATGATTGCTAATGCTACACCCCTGTTCAAATAAGGGGAGAGGGATAAACGTGGCAAGTACAGGCCAGTCAGTCTAACATCGGTAATGGGGAAACTTTTAGATAAAATAATCTGGGACAAAATTAATTGGCACTTGGAAAAATATAGGTCAACAAATGAAAGCCTGCATGGATTTGTTAAAGCCAAATCGTGTATGACTAACTTGATTGAGTTCTTTGATGAAGTAACAGAGAGGGTTGATGAGGGTAGTGCGGTTGATGTGTATATGGACTTTGTAAAGGCGTTTGATAAAGTACCACATAATAGACCTGTTAGCAAAATTGAAGCCCATGGAATTAAAGGGATAGTGTCTGCATGGATATGAAATTGGCTAAGGGACAGAAAGCAGAGTGTAGTGGTGACTGGTTGCTTTTCAGGCTGAAGAGAAGTGTGTAGTGGTGTTCCCCAGGGGTCGGTGTTGGGACCACTGATCTTTTTAGTATATATTAATAACCTGAACTTTGGTGTATAGTACATAATTTCAAAATTTGCAGATGACATGAAATTCAGAAATGTAGTAAACACTGAGGAGGATGGTAACACACTTCAGGAGGACATAGACAGACTGGTGAAATGGGCAGACACATGGCAGATGAAATTTAACGCAGAGAAGTGTGAAGTAATTCATTCTGGTACGAAGAATGAGGAGAAGCAATATAAACTAAATTGTATAATTTTAAAGGGGCTGCAGGAACAGAGAGACTTGGGGGTGTACGTACACACTCTTTGAAGGTGGCAGAAAAAGTTGAGAAGGCTGTTAAAAAGGGATACGGGATCCTTTTATATAAAAAAAAAAAAAAAAAAATTGTTTATGGGATCAGGGCATCACTGGCAATGCCACCATTTATTGCCCATCCCTAGTTGCCCTTGAGAATGTGGTGGTGAGCCATCTTCTTGAACTGCTGCAGTCAGTGTGGTGATGGTACTCCCACAGTGCTGTTAGGGAGTTCCAGGATTTTGACCCAGCAACGATGAAGGATCAGCGATATACTTCTAAGTCAGGATGGTGTGTGACTTGGAGGGAAACTTGGAGGTGATGGTGTTCCCATGCGCCTGCTGCCCTTGTCCTTCTAGGTGGAAGAGGTCGCGGGTTTGGGAGGTGCTGCCGAAGAAGCCTTGGCGAGTTGCTGCAGTGCATCTTGCAGCTATGGTCCACCAGTGGTGGAGGGGGTGAATGTTTAAGGTGGTGGATGGGGTGCCAATCAAGCGGGCTGCTTTGTCCTGGATGGTGTCGAGCTTCTTGAGTGTTGTTGGAGCTGCACTCATCCAGGCAAAGTGGAGAGTATTCCATCACAATCCTTACGTGTGCCTTGTAGATGGTGGAAAGGCTTTGGGGGGGTGGGGGGGGGGGGTCAGGAGGTGAGACACTCGCCGCAGAATACCTAGCCTCTGACCTGCTCTTGTTGCCACAGTATTTATGTGGCTGGTCCAGTTAAGTTTCTGGTTAATGGTGACCCCCAGGATGTTGATAGTGGGGGATTCGGCGATGGTAATGCCATTGAATTTCAAGGGGAGATGGTTAGACTCTCGCTTGTTGGAGATCGTCATTGCCTGGCACTTCTGTGGCGTGAATAAATAGTGGTATAGAGTACAAAAGCATGGAAGTTATGCTAAATCTTTATAAGACACTGGTTAGGCCCCAGCTGGAGCATTGTGGTTAATTCTGGGCACCACACTGGAAGGATGTCAAGGCCTTTGAGAGCGACTAAAGAAAATGTGGTTGCTCTTAGAGCAGAGAAGGTTAAGAGGAGATCTGATAGAGGTGTTCAAAATCATAAAGGGTTTTGATAGAGTAAATAAGGAGAAATTGTTTCTACTGACAAAAGGGTCAGTAACCAAAGGACACAGATTTAAGGTACTTGGCAAAAGAACCAGAGGCCACGTGCTGATTTTTTTTTTACACCATGTTGTTATGATCTGGAATGCACTGCCTGAAAGGGTGATGGAAGCAGATTCAATAATAATAAAAAGGGAATTGGATAAATACTTGAAGGGGGGAAATTTGCAGGGCTATGGGGAAAGAGCAGCGGAGTGGGGCTAATTTGAGCGCTCTTTCAATGAGCAGGCACGATGGGCCGAATGGCCTCCTTCTGTGCTGTATCATTCTATGATCTGATAGTCAAACCCTCTCTAATCTTTAGCCAATTCATCTCGCACCCTTCTAACCTTTCTTGTATTTCTTTCATTAATATTATGGTTACTGGCCATTTGAACTTTCCTCTTTCATTCCAAATACACCATCCTATATGGTGTTTCTCCTCCCTACATCTCCATTGTGCTCTGTGTTGTTTTAGAAGAACAGGAGTGTTATGCCAGGCAGAGTAGGGGAGTTATCCTTGGTGTCCTGGCCAATATTAATCCCTTAATCAATATAACAAAACCAGATTATCTGGTCATTATCACATTGCTGTTTGTGGGAGCTTGCTGTGCACAATTTGGCTGCCACGTTTCCCACATTACAACAGTGACTACACTCCAAAAGTACTTCATTGGCTGTAAAGCGCTTTGAAACGTTCGTTGGTCGCAAGTCTTTCTTTTCTTTCTTAATCCACAATGTATAGTTCTGTGGAGCTGTGTCCTTTTAAGGCTATATAAGTAAACATACATTCAGGTCAGTCCGAGCTTAATTGTTGCTCGGTCATGGAACTTTGCAGTTTAGAATACGATTGCCCTTTTTTGCCCATCTGCCTGAAGCCAACAGAGAGAGATCTGAGACAAAATATGAGATTAGCTGTTTGTTGGGAGTTTTCACTAACACTTGGATTTGCTGATTAGGATACAGTGAATCATTGGCCGGGTATTTGCATAAGGTGTCACCACCACTTAGGAGTCTTGGCAGGTGATTCAGCTGCCGCCTTTTTCATAGCATTTCAAAATGGCTGTATGCTGGGAGTTCTCCTTAACACTCTGATTTGCTGATTAGTCCACATTCCTGGCCCAATTCAGAGAGAAAACAGGCAGGAGGCGCTGCATAATCTTATCTAGTTTCACCACGCTTTAGTTTGGAAGCGCAATCAGGGGACTTTTACAGATGGCAAATAATTATAAATGCTCATAGCTCTAATCTTAAGCAGTGGACACTGAGTTTCAGAACTAAATTGATGTTGAAACTGGCAAAGATTAGGCGGCTGAGGTCTCTTCAAATGTTAGCTCTCGAATGGCTTTCTCCACCATATTGAGTGACTTTCTTTCCCTAGCCATAACTCCATGTATAAAACTCTTCATTCCTTTTGACACCAGATTATTGCTTGTTCTCTTATTTCTCCCTCCACTCCACTGTTGAGCATTGACCTTTCAGTCACTGCCTCTGGAATGTTTCCCCAAGACTACTTTTTGCCTCACTACCTCCTTTTTTTGCAAAATCCTCATTAAAAACTTTTCACTCTGATTATTTTTTATTCTTCCTTAAGTGTACATTAGTTGTTGAAGTAATGGAAATACCATTGCACTTCACCCCCCAAATTTTCCTCCCTTTCCTGCTCAATGTTTGTCTTTTTGCCTTGTTAAACACTGAGACAATTTTTTAATGTGAAGAGAGCTGCTTCTTCTTGGGCAGTCCCTCGGAACCGAGGATGACTTGCTTCCACATTAAAAATGAGTTCTCGGGTGACTGATGAATCCAATGCGGGACCTACAGTCTCTGTCACAGGTGGGGCAGATGGTGGTTGAAGGGGCGGGTGGGTGGGGTGCTTGGGTTGACATGCGCTCTTTCCGCTGTTTGCGCTTGGCTTCTGCTTGCTCCCGGCGAAGAGACTCGAGGTGTTCGGCGCCTTCCTGGATGCTTCTCCATTTTGTGCGGTCTTGGGCCAGGGATTCCCAGGTGTCGGTGGGGATGTTGCACTTTTTCAAGGAGGCTTTGAGGGTGTCCTTGAAACGTTTCCTCTGCCCACCTGGGGCTCTCTTGCCGTGTCAGAGCTCCGAGTAGAGCGCTTGTTTTGAGAGTCTCGTATCAGGCATGCGGACGATGTGGTCAAAGCTTCGATGCTGGGGATGTTGGCCTGAGCGAGAACACTGATTTTGGTGCGCCTATCCTGCCAATGGATTTGCAGGATCTTGTGGAGGCAGCGTTGGTGGTACCTCTCCAGTGCTTTGAGGTACCTACTGTACATGGTTCATGTTTCTGAAGCATTCAGGAGGGCGGATATCACTGTTGCTCTGTAGACCATGAGCTTGGTGCTGGGTTTGAGGTCCTGGTCTTCAAACACACTCTTCCTCAGGCGACTGAAGGCGGCGGTATTGGACTTCGCCATCGACGTCTGCCCTTGTTGACAGTAGGCTCCCGAGGTATGGAAAATGGTCCACGTTGTCCGAGGTCTCATTGTGGATTTTGATAATCGGGGGACAGTACTGTGTGGCGGGGGCAGGTTGGTAGAGGACCTTTGTCTTACGGATGTTTAGTGTAAGGCCCATGCTCTCGTACGCTTCGGTGAAGGTGTTGACGATGGTTTGGAGTTTGACCTCAGATTGTGCGCAGACGCAAGCGTCGTCTGCGTACTGTAATTCAATGACAAAGGATGGGACGACCTTGGAGCTGGACTGGGGATGCCGGAGCTTGAACAGTTTCCCATTTGTTCTGTAGATTAGCTCCACTCCCAACGGGGAGCTTACTGAAGGTGAGATGGAGCATTGCAGCCAGGAAGACCGAGAAGAGCGTTGGTGCGATGAAGAGAGCTACATAAATGGAAATTGCATAACTCGGTACCACACCATCTGATGCACAAACAACAGAGGAGGTTATACACTTAGGATTATGCTGCACTTTAGATGAATATACTTCATCTTTAAAGATTGGTTAAACATAAAGGGATGGAATTTGCTGAAAAAATAACGTGTGAATGACTTACACCTATTAATATGAAAATCGGTCAGCAAATTGTGTCGAGGGAGAGATAAAGAAAGAATGAAAGACTTGCATTTATATAGCTCCTTTCATGACCATCGGACGTCTCAAAGCGCTTTACAGTCAATGAAGTACTTTTGAAGTGGAGTCGCTGTTGTAGAGATTCGCAATTCTCTGGGTACATTACAAGTTGCTGGACAGTTTCCTGAAAACGGCACCTCACGCTTAACCTCCTGTGAGTTTTATGAAGTTGCTGTATTTGCAGATTAATTACCCGTTAAACATGCCACAGAAAGTTAAGTTTAGTAATTAATAGTATACGTACCCTTTTAACAACTTGATAATTGTTAATGAATGCCAATCAACATTTCTGGTCCAGAAAGTGAACAATTAAAAGTCTGGAGTCTCATTCCTTCAGGTAGTGAATTGTTGTTAGAGATTTTAAAAATGTTTACTTTTTAATTTTTTTTATTTTCCTTTCTGTTTTTTTTCTCTCTCACACAATCTAATCTTTCTTTACCTCTTTATTTCTCTTTCTGTACCTGATTTGAGATTGAATTCGCCCTCCCTCTCTGTCCTTCCTCTTTATTTCTCAATCCTTAAATCTAATTGGTGAAGGAGATACACTGCTGGACCCGTCATTCACCAAGTTCTCAGATGCCCTGTTGTCCTCACCGCTCAGTTATCAGCGCTCACTTCCAGAAACTTAGACGGCAAGACATTTGAGCTGAAAGATGCAGGAAAATGTCTAACCGGGCACGCCATGGGATGCCCTGCTCCAGCAAATTCCGGCCCAAAGTCTGCTTTAACTTAGCACTTGCCATCTATTTTGACATTTTATATTTGTGTTACTATATTATTAAACATATGGGGGTACAGTTTCTGCATTGGACTCAGGATTCCAGCGCAAATTGCGCCCGTTTTGAAAGTGTTTTTCTCCCCCCCCCCCCCCCCCCGAGCTTCTGCTCACTCATTTGCATATCGCTGAATGCAAAATCTGCTTTGAACCAGCGCAATCGAGCAGCTTTTTAAAACTTCATTCAAAAAAAAAAATTTTGCTTTATAAAATATTCCTTGATATATTTAAGAGTGGTAACTTGGTAAAGTTTGATTTATACAGCTGAAAATGGGTTTATCACAAAAAAATAAGCATTTTAAATCACAGTGTCAATCTACCACCTGTGAGTAACCTGATTTTAAATGACTGAAAATGACTTTAAAAAAAAATATACAAAACTGTTTTCTAGTTAGATTTGGGTATAGTAGTCAGTTCCTTAGTAAATAAAAAAAAAAAAAATTCATTAAATACCTTCCAAAACATATCTCTTAGTGTCTTTGCACCCAAAAGATCCAGCTTAAATTTTAGAGCCTCCTCGAAGGCCTGCAAACGAGCGCAATTAGCGGAAAATCCCAATGGTGATTAATTCACCCTGGGAGCGTGGCCAGTTTTGTGGGCGGGCCTGCTTCTAGTGCAATGTTTTTTAAACTAGTGCACAAGATCACAGAAACTCAAGTTGCGTGAACGCAATTTGCGCTTAAAATTCCATGATGATTTGCACCGCTTATGCCATTATCTGGCAAACTGTGCCGAAAAAAACCAGCGCAATCGAGCAGAAACTCCAGGCCATGAAACTTCATATGATTCAATCAAATATGAATTATCAGTTCATGTTACTGCACAATGGCACAAACTAGGTCATACTGCAGAATACCTAAGAGATTGGCCTGTATTTTCCGATCGGAGGCTTCCTGCGTGCGGAGGCCTCCGATCTGGAAAAAATCTACGGACTTACTGGAGGGCTCCCGAGGTGCTTATACTTCCGCTCCTGGGCCTCTCCAAACTCGAAATGCGCAGGGCCCACGTATCCCAGAGGTGCATGCGGTTTGCAAGCGTCCCTGGGATCACATGCGCCATGGGGAGCCAATAGGAGAAGGGAATCTCCCTTCATACACTTGACAGACAGACCTGTCAAATATATGAATGGTGATCACCCCAAAAACACTGTAAAACATTAAATACATGTTTTAAAAATCACATTTTTTAAATGAGTTGAAATTACAATAAATGCAATTTTTTAAACATTAAATTTTTTGAAAAAAGTAATTAAAGTTTTTTATGGGGCTCAAAATAAACTTACCTTTTTAAATTAAAAAAAAATGATACGAGTGAAATTTAAAAAAAACTTTTTTCACCTCTTATGCTGGTAAAAGCAGGCCTTATGCCTTATGTCTGCTTTTACCAGGCGTAAGATATCTAAGGGTTTTCTACGGGAGGAGGTTCTCCTGAAAGCGGAACTATCCGCCCGCAGAGGCCCTTCGGAGGCAGGCGTCCGAGATCGGAAATGCCGGTTTTCAGCGCATGCGCTTGGCATGCCTGAAACCGGCATTTCCGATGTCCCTATAGGTGTGTACATAGCCCGTACAGACTCGTAGGGATCGGAATATACGGCCCGTTGTGTTTAAATATTAAGCCTGAAAGCAGTTTAAATTATATTGTGATTATGTTTTATTCTTCCCGTACTTCCTTAAGGGTACATTAGCTGTTGAAGTAGTGGAAACACCTTTTGTTAAATGCATCTTAGCAACCAGTTTGCATTCTGTCTTAATATGGTGCCCAGCAACCAATAAATTAATGGACTACTTCCATTTAAACAATGGAGAGCAAAGTGGGTCTTAAGAGTCATTTTGTTCTGGAGCACAATACAGATTCCTGACAAAATGTGTTTTGATAGCAGTTGGCAGAAGAAAGAGACACTATTGTTTTTCATGCACAATTGCCATTTTCAAAGTTTAAAAAAATGTGCACAGTAAATTTATAAGTACCGTGTCCTCGAGGAACATTTTTCATGCACTATTTTTACACTTACCCCAATAAAAAATGGATAGTAGATTGTTCTGGTAAACCATATAAAACTTGTTTGTGGGAAATAATTATCCAGTGGAATTCAGTATAATGTAAAAAAAAATGCAACTCAACCTGTCTAATTTATTTTCCTGATAGCTAAGAGAACCACTGTTGATTTGTTTCACAGTTGTGTCCTTAGATTGCTTTTTATGAATTCTACCAGCAGGACCCTCATGGATAATGCTGTTTTTAGACTGGTTTTTATTTTGTTTCCATTGCAAACATTTTGTTTAGAATCTGTGTCTCTTTTAACAATGCCAGACAGTACAGCTTTAATTTACGTTAACTGAATTAGTTTGTAATTAAGGATGTTGGGGAACAATTTTGCCGATGACTTTTTTTCTTCCTGTTCTGATTTTAAAATAAACCAGACATTTAATTTTAAGTTTTTTTTAAAAGGCAGGCTCATGATTTTTCTCACTTTAAAGGTGTTGTAGAAAGTAAACAAAATGGCTGCCTTTTACTATATATAAATGTTTAAGTAATCTTGGGAACATTGCCTTCAATGTTGACCCTCCTTCACCTTAAGATGATGGCTTAAGTTGGAGCATGATTCTAATGGGATAATCTGCTCTCTGGTACCTTGCTTAAATGACCATTCTTCATGTGAGTGGAGCAGTGAGTGTTAGGCTATTTAAACGTGAAGTTGAGTCCAAAATTATCCTCACCCAGCATCAACATAGATGCACTTCCCAGTAGGTGGTCACTAGATAGCAATGAAGAACAAGACACTTGACTGATTTTCCTTCCCTCTTCCTCCTAACCTGGGATGCTGAAGCCAATTCTAGTACCCTGCTGTTGCCCTGATTCAGATCAGCTTACTTAGTATATATAGGGTATCAAACCTGGAAATTTCTTGACCTATATGGCCCAGTTCCACACTGGACAGAGTATTTGCCACTGGCAAATATTCCTAATAAATAAACATGACATGTCAACAGTGATGGAAGAATTAATCTTTTGAGGAAAACATATGATTGTATTTAAGATGACGAAACAAAACATGGAACTAGAAAACAGAAAATGCTGGAAAAACCTCAGCAGGCCAGGCAACATCTCTCCATGGATGTTGCCTGGCCTACTGAGTTTTTCCAGCATTTTCTGTTATTTTGGATTTCCAGCATCTGCAGTATTTTGCTATGGAACTAGAAAAGGTCATTTGGCTTGTCGAACTTTCTCCTTTTGAATGAATTATGCAAAATTTGCAATGTCATGGGTTCTATCTAACCCCAAAATCTGTAGCCAATTACAGGTAATTACTTTTTTGAAGTGTAGCCATTGTTGCTATATAGGCAAATGCAGCAACCAATTTCAACACACCAAGGTTCCACAAATAAATGACCAGTTAATCTGTTTGTGATGTTTGGTGATGAGGGATAAATATTGGCCGGGACATTGTTGTTCTTTGAGTAATGCTACCTGAACAGAGAGACTGAATATTGGTTTACCATGTCATCCAGATGATGGCACCTCTGATGTACAGCACTCCCTCAGTACAGGACTAAAGTGTTCACCTAGATTATATGCTCAAATCCTGGCTTGGGACTTGAACACACGATCTCCTGACTGAGTCGAGACTGTTAACTGACTGAGCCAATATATTGTGAACTCCAATTTTTTAAATATAAAGTACAGGTCTCAATTGCTATTGAACAATCATGCCCAGTGATAGTAAACACATTAGTGCCTGTCACTCTTAACATAGAAAACGCTTGCTAATCAAGGTGCTGTGGACTAAAGTGAGGGAGAGAGGCGAATACTAGAGGACAGTAAAATGAATCTTGTCATTCATGTGGAAATGACTTATGAAGTAATACTGGGCGGCCTGCTGATGGCGCTGTCCAGGGAGAGTATAAATACTCGGGCATGGGCCCAGTTTGCTCAGGACATTCTTTAACAGGAACTAGTGAAGGATACAACTAGATCTCCATGTTGAAAACCAGTTGATTAAAGCCTTGTTTAATACTCAGACCAAGTGACTAGTAGTTTTCTTACGTCAATTTAATCAACTGCAACCCGCTCCACGCTCAGACAGCTACAATTCAAACTGTAGAAGGGAACTCGGACGTGGTAATCAACCCATCATGGAGAAACTACTCAGACCCGCCCGTCTCGACCTGGACCCGAATTCACTTACAGCTGCTAAGGTACGGAAACACTGGTATCGCACCTTCAGCAACTTCCTCGAGGAGTGTGGTGAGAATGTTCCTAATAAGTTACGAATGCTTGCCAATTATGTATCCCTTCATGTGTTTGACTTTATCGAAGACTGTGTAGACTATGACTCTGCTATCCAAACTCTACAGCAACTATATGTTAAGGCCCCAAACGAAATTTTTGCTCGGCACCTATTGGCCACAACTCGACAACAACCCGGGGTATCACTTGACGAATTCCTTCAAGAGCTTCGCAGGCTCAGCAAAGATTGTAACCTTAAAGCTGTCTCAGCTGAGCAATACCGGGAGGAATTAATTCATGACTCTTTTTTATTAACGGAATTGCTTCTCCCCTCATACGCCAGCGTCTGTTGGAGAATAAAACCCTCGGGTTACAAGCTGCCTATAACCAGGTATATTCTCTGGACTTAGCTCAAAAAAAATTCAGATGCCTATTTTTTACCATATGCACGGACTGCTGCTACTAGTTTTAGTGACTCCCCCGGTAAGCCTCAGGCGAAAGCCCTCGCTGACGACCCTACCCTAGTGGCATCTTGGCAATCTAAAAAGAAGTGTTTCTTCTGTGGAGGTGCATTCCATTATAGGAAATGTTGTCCTGCTCGTAATGCAACCTGCAATTATTGCAGTAAGAAATATCACTTTTCTAAAGTATGCCGGTCAAGAGCCTCTACTAGTGTTACAGCTGCTATCTATAAAACTGCTCCTCCCCCAAGAACCACTACCAGTGTTACAGCTGTTTTTCCCCAAAGCCTGTCCCATGCAGCCACAAAGGTTTCGGTAAATGGACACATTTTGAGTGCATTAATCAACTCGTGGCTCTGACAGCTTCATCAGTGAGCGGGCTGTCAGTAAGTTAAAACTCCGTATTTACCCCTCGGACAGGGAAATTGTAATGGCTCTGACGACACTGACCACCAACTCTTCTGACTTTTGTCTTGTTGACCTTATCCTCAACGGCCGCACTTATTTTTCCACCCGGCTCGGGGTGCTCAAAAACCTATGCAGTGATGTGCCCCTGGGACAGGATTTCCAGAAACAACACAAGACTCACTTTCGAGTTTGGAGGGCCAAAGTCGGAGCTTACTATTTCCAAAGTACTGTTTTGTGCGCTTTCGGCGGCTTCACTCGACGAGCCCTTCTTGTTTGCCAATCTTTCCCCCCCGCCCCCCCCCCCGATGCAAGCCCATAGTCACTAAATCACGACATTTCAGCCAATATGATCTATCCTTTATCGAGGCAGAAATCTCTCGCCTTCTAGCTGACGGTATCATTGAGCCATGTTCATCTTCCTGGCGGGCTCAAGTCGTCGTTGTTAAAAATCCTCTGAAGCAACACAAGAAACGTCTTTGCATCGATTACTCGCAAACTATTAACCAGTATACCGACCTGGATGCCTACCCACTACCACGCATCGATGACATGGTCAATAACCTTGCCAACTACAGGGTAATTTCAACTTTTGACTTAAAGAGCGCATACCATCAAGTACCTTTAAAGGACTCTGACAAAAAGTATACGGCCTTTGAGGACAATGGTCGGCTTTACCAGTTTTGTCGCCTTCCATTTGGGGTCACCAATGGGGTGGCCGTCTTTCAACAGGCAATGGACAGCCTAGTCAAACAGGAGAACTTAATGGACACTTTTCCATATCTGGATAATATCACTATTGCTGGTCATGACCAGAAGGAGCATGATGCCAACCTCCAGAAATTTCTTGACGTTCTCCGTTGTCGCAACTTAACCTTAAAGGAGTCCAAATCTGTGAAATCAGTACCATCAGTCAACATCCTTGGCTACTGGGTGGGCAATGGTATCATCCAACCGGATCCGGAGCGACTTCGTCCGCTTCAGGAGCTCCCTCCTCCTACGAATCTCAGTTCACTTCGTCAGGCCCTTGGCATGTTCGCCTATTATGCAAAGTGGATACACCACTTTTCCGACAAGATCCAGCCCCTGCTTCACGCAAAGTCATTTCCGTTGGACGCGATGGCTATTTCAGCTTTCGACCTCCTCAAGCAACAGCTGGAAAAAGCCACACTTCATTCCATCGATGAAAATCTCCCTTTCGTGGTCGAGTGCGATGCATCGGAGGTGGCAATCTCTGCTACCTTGAATCAAGGCGGTCGACCCGTTGCATTTCTGTCCAGAACTTTGCAGGGTAGCGAGCTCCATTATCCTCCTGTTGAGAAGGAGGCTACGGCTATCATCGAAGCAGTACGTAAATGGAGTCATTTTCTCGCTCGTTGCCATTTCACGCTCATAACTGATCAGCACTCTGTGGCCTTTATGCTGGATAACCGGAAACGCACTAAGGTCAAGAATAACAAAATATAGCTCTGGAGGATGGAATTGGCCGCCTTTGGCTGCACCATACATTATCGACCTGGCAAAGAGAATGTGGCCCCAGATACCCTCACGCGTGCATTCTGCTCTTCCATGTCAACTTCGACTCTTACGGATCTTCATACTGACTTGTGCCACCCTGCCGTTACCCGTATGTTGCACTTTGTGCGATCTAAAAATCTCCCATTTTCTACGGAACATGTGAAAAGAACATGCTCCACTTGTAGAATTTGCGCAGAATTAAAACCACAATTCTTCCGTCCGTCGGTTGGCTCGCTCATACACGCTACACAGCCTATGCAGTGACTCACCATTGACTTTAAAGGGCCATTGCCTTCCTCAACGCGAAACACCTACTTGCTTACTATGGTGGACGAATATTCACGCTTTCCCCTGTCCCAATATGCTTACTTCCACAGTGATCAAATGCCTCTATCAGGTCTTTTCCCTTTACGGTATGGCCAATTTCATTCACTCTGATCGGGATCCCTCCTTCATGTCAAGCGAACTCAAAAGTTATCTTTCCCAACGGGTTATCGCCACAAGTAAAACGACACCGTATCATCCTATTGGAAACGGACAGGTTGAGAGATACAACGCCATCGTTTGGAACGCTGTTCGTCTTGCACTGAGGACACACAACCTATCAGACCAGCAGTGGGAAACTATGCTCCCTGACGCGTTGCATTCCATCCAGTCTCCTCTTTCTACATCCACCAACGCTTCTCCTCACGAACGATTCTTCGGGTTCCAGTGTCGCTCCACTCATGGGACGTCCCTACCATCATGGTTGGCAGCTCCTGGCCCCGTGCTGCTCCGAAGATTCGTCCAATCCTCTAAGAGTGATCCCCTCGTCGACGAAGTGGAACTGACGGATGTCAATCCCACGTACGCGCACGTGCGGTACCCTGATGGCCAGGAATCCACAGTGTCACTTCGGGATCTGGCTTCCTGCCCAACCGGTCCCACGGACCCAATCGATAGTGGGATCTGTATTAATGACGTCGATACCCTGCGCTCCTCTGAGGATGACGCCCTACCCGGGATGTCAAGGGATCTGCCAGCTATTCTGCCGGATCAACCCGGGGAACAGAGCGCTCCCCGCGGGATGGCCACCCGAAGCCAGGACGCTGGTCAGACACCGACTACTGAGCAGGGTGAAGTCAGCTCTGCGCCTGTGGGGGCCCGCACCCGGAGCCACGATCTACCCAGTCCCCCTCAGGCCGATCAAGGTGACACGGACTCTGCCAGCCTGCCGGTGCGAACCAAGCGACCCAGGGACCAAAACTCTGCCAGCCTGCCGGTGCGAACCAAGCGACCCAGGGACCAAAACACGGTCCGAGGAGACGTGCCTTCCGGTCTCCAACGGAGATCCAAACGACTGCGTCTATTCTTAGTCCGATTAATTCAGTAGAAGGAAGCCGCCGGACTTCCAATCTTTCAGGCAGGAAGAATGACATGAATCTTGTCATTCATGTGGTAATGACTTATGAAGTAATACTGGACGGCCTGCTGGTGGCGCTGTCCAGGGAGAGTATAAATACTCGGACATGGGCCCAGCTTGCTCAGGACATTCTTTAACAGGAACTAGTGAAGGACACAACTAGATCTCCATGTTGAAAACCAGTTGATTAAAGCCTTGTTTAATACTCAGACCAAGTGCCTAGTAGTTTTCTTGCGTTAGATAGCAATCCCTGCTAGTCTCTCTCACACATTGGCTTTGGATTATTAAGTGATAGAAGCATGAGAGCAGATGAGCTGCCCACCCTTGACTAGGAAATGGTGACATAGTGGCAGCACGGTGGCATAGTGGTTAGCACTGTTGCCTCACAGCGCCAGGGACCCGGGTTCGAATCCGGCCTCGGGCGACTGTCTGTGTGGAGTTTGCACATTCTCCCCGTGTTTGCGTGGGTTTCCTCCGGGTGCTCCGGTTTCCTCCCACAGTCCAAAGATGTGCGGGTTAGGTTGATTGGCTATGATAAATTGACCCTTAGTGTTAGGGGGATTAAATACGTGGGGTTACGGGGATAGGGTGGGATATGTGTTGGTGTAGGGGTTACGGGGATCAGGTGGGATATGTGTCGGTGCAGGCTCGATGGGCCGAAATGGCCTCTATCTGCACTGTGGGGTTTATGTGATGTGATTATGTGATGTGAAAGAATATGGTTATTCTCCTGGAGAATTAATGGAACCAAAATTGGTAGAACTTTGATTGGGGGATGAAATGCTTTCCACTTGGTTCTATATATTCCTGCAGTCAGTACCTAACTAGTAGAGCAGTCCTGGATCAACAAGCATTGGAAAGCTTATCAGTGCTCTTTGCTGGTAAGCTGCATGGTTTTAACTGAGTAAACATAGGCAGCAATCCTGTGCATAATTGTGAGCCAGGCTGGAGTACTCCAGAAATAACAACAGAAAATGCTGGAAACACTCAGCAGGTCAGGCAGCATCGAGGAGAGTGAAACAGTCAACGTTTCAAGTTGGGGACCCTTCATCAGAACTGGAAAAGGTTAGAGAAGAGAGATTTTTAAGCAGGGGCAGGGAGGAGGGGAGGAAAGAACAAAGGCCTGGTCTGTGATGAGATGGAAGGCAGGAGCGATTGACTGACAAAAGGGATGATGGTGCAAGGCAAAATGAGAGGTAATGGGACAAGTTAAGAAACAAGTTTCATCCAATCTCGTACTATCACTCTATCACTTTATAACTCAACACTAGCAAGTGTGTGAAACTGGCATGGATTCCTGGCCTCCAGTATTCCCCCCTCTCCCTCACCTCACTCCACACCCACCTTGATTGGCAGACGTTGTGATGTTGGGAGTCATTGGGCACGAACCTGTTTACTCGCACTGGCCATGGCTGTTTTATCTTTATTGAGACCGTTTCTTTTTAAAACTGATATTTGTGTTTGGTTCCACACTATCTTAAAATAGATTATTCAGTGTTATCAGATGTTATGTTTTCATAGGGCAGGATCCTTTATTTCACTGCTGCATTTGTTTTCTGGCCATTATTTGCTCTTAATTTTCTCATTACTATTGCTTCTTGCTCTTGATAAGATTGTTCATCTAGGAACATAACTGGTATTTTATCACCACTTAGTTTTTTTTGATCTAGGCGATAGTTATTTATGTATTATAACCATTCAAAATATGACGTACAGGATGTAGCAATATTATCAGATTTAGACAGGCATTTTATTTATGAAGGTCTATCCCTGTTTATCTTCAGATTGTAAAACCAACCTACTTCCCCTGTTAACTGAATTCCTGCAATAGTTCACCTCCTTTGAAGGTTATCGGGGTCTTTCCTACTACTATTTCTTCTGACAGGATTTCATAATGTAAACTTTAAAGTAATAAGTTATAATTCTTCCCTCCACCAAAAAGTATTTTTTTTAATATGTTTATTTTCGGGATGTGGGCATCGCTGGCAAGGCCAGCATTTATTGCTCATCCCTAATTGCCTTTGAGAAGGTGGTGGTGGTGAGCCGCCGCCTTGAACCGCTGCAGTCCGTGTGGTGAAGGTACTCCCACAGTGCTGTTAGGGAGGGAGTTCCAGGATTTTGACCCAGCGACGATGAAGGAACGGCGATATATTTCCAAGTCAGGATGGCGCATGTCTTGGAGGGGACCTTGCAGGTGGTGGTGTTCCCATGCGCCTGCTGTAGTTATCTCCATCCATATAACTTGTAAGTTTGAAGCATTTTCACCACAGTGAACTTAAAGATGTGACCAAACTTCACAATGTCATACTGTACGGTGTTGTTCCTGCTCCCTGTCCCATTTTCTACCATCCTCCCTGAGAGTTGTAACTTATGTTGGGGTACAGCTGCATTGAGGCACCTCTCTCAAGTGGCCTTAATTCACATGTGAAATTAGACAATGAGTATCAGCATGCTATTCAGCCATGGAGGGCATTAGTGAAATTGAACCTATCTTCATGCAATATACACCAGGAGGCACTGGATACTAATCTGGACTTGGAGCCCCGCCTGAATTTTCATAGAATCATAGAATGATTACAGCTCAGAAGGAGGCCATTCAGTCCGTTGAGCCCGTGCCGGCTCTCTGCAAGAGCACCTCAGCTAGTCCCACTCACCCATCCTTTCCCTGTAGCCCTGCAAATTTTTTTCCTTCACTCTGAGAACACGCTCCATCATGTTGTGTGGCACTACCACTGTGCTAAATGGGATAGATTCAGAACAAATCTAGCAGCTCAAAACTGGGCATCCATGAGGCGCTGTGGGCCATCAGCAGCAGCAGAATTGTATTCCACCACAATCTGTAACCTCATGGCCTGGCATATCCCTCACTCTACCATTACCATCAAGCCAGGGGACCAACCCAGGTTCAATGAGGAGTGCAGAAGAGCATGCCAGGAGCAATGCCAGGAGCAGCACCAGGCATGCCTAAAAATGAGGTGCCAACCTGGGGAAGCTGCAACACAGGACTACATGAGCGCCAAAGAGTGGAAGCAGCATTCTATAGACAGAGCTAAGCGATCCCACAATCACCGGATCAGTTCAAAGCCCTGCAGTCCTGCCACGTCCAGTCGTGAATGGTGGTGGACAATTAAACAACTAGCAGGAGGAGGAGGCGGCTTCATGAATATCCCCATCCTCCATGATGGTGGAGCCCAGCACGTGAGTACAAAAGACAAGCCAGAAGTGCCAAGTGGATGATCCATATTGGCCTCCTCCTGAGGTCCCCACCATCACAGAAGCCAGTCTTCAGCCAATTCACTTCACTCTACGTGATATCAAGAAATGGCTGAGCGCACTGGATACAGCAAAGGCTATGGGCCTCAACAACATCCCGGCTGTCGTGCTGAAGACTTGTGCTCCAGAACAAGCCGCGCCTCTAGCCAAGCTGTTCCAGTACAGCTACAAAACTGGCATCTACCCAATAATGTGGAAAACTGCTCCACAAAAAGCAGGACAAATTGAATCCGGCCAATTACCGCCCCATCAGTCTACTCTCGATCATCAGCAAAGTGATGGAAGGTGTCGTTGGCAGTGCTATCAAGTGGCACTTACTCACCAATAAACTGCTCATCAATGCGCAGTTTGGGTTCCGACCTCATTACAGACTTGGTCCAAACATGGACAAAAGAGCTGAATTCCAGAGCTGAGGTGAGAGTGACTGCCCTTGACGTCAAGGCAGCATTTGACCGAGAGTGGCATCAAGGTGCCCTAGTAAAATTGAAGTCAATGGGAATTGGGGGGGAAAAACTCTCCACTGGCTGGAGCCATACCTAGCACAAAGGAAGGTGGTTGTTGGAGCTCAATCATCTCAGCCCCAGGACATCGCTGCAGGAGTTCCTCAAGGCAGTGTCCTAGGCCCAACCATCAATGACCTTTCTTCCATCATAAAGTCAGAAGTGGGGATGTTCGCTGATGATTGCACAGTGTTCAGTGCCATTCGCAACTCCTCAGAGAATGAAGCAGTCCATGCCCGCATGCAACAAGACCTGGACGACATTCCAGCTTAGGCTGATAAGTGGCAAGTAACATTCGCGCCACACAAGTACCAGGCAATGACTATCTCCAACAAGCGAGAGTCTAACCACCACCCTTTGACATTCAACAGTGTTAACATCGCCGAATCCCCCACCATCATTATCCTGGGGGTAATCATTGACCAGAAACTTAACTGGACCAGCCACATAAACACTGTAGCAACAATAGCAGGTCAGAGGCTAGGTATTCTGTGGCGAGTGTCGCACCTCCTTACTCCCCAAAGCCTTTCCACCATCTACAAGGCACAAGTCAGGAGTGTGATGGAATACTTGCCTGGATGAGTGCAGCTCCAACAACACTCAAGAAGCTCGACACCATCCAGGACAAAGCAGCCCGCTTGATTGGCATGTCATCCACCACCTTAAACATTCACTCCCTCCACCACCGGCACACTGTGGCTGCAGTGTGTACCATCTACACGATGCACTGCAGCAACTTTCCAAGGCTTCTTCGGCAGCACCTCTCAAACCCGCGACCTCTACCACCTAGAAGGACAAGGGCAGCAGGCGCATGAGAACACCATCACCTGCAAGTTCCCCTCCAAGTTACACAATATCCTGACTTGGAAATATATCACTGTTCTTTCATCGTCGCTGGGTCAAAGTCCTGGAACTCCCTCCCTAACAGCACTGTGGGAGTACCTTCACCACACAGACTGCAGTGGTTCAAGAAGGCGGCTCACCACCTTCTCAAGGGTAATTAGGGTTTGGCAATAAATGCTGGCATTGCCAGTGATGCCCACATCCCACGAATGAATACATAAAATGGTACCTCTCCAATTCCCTTTTGAAAGCCATGATTAAGGCTGCCTCCAGCACCCTTTCAGGCAGTGCATTCCAGATCATAACCACTCGCTGCATAAAAATGTTTTTCCTCATGTCGCCTTTGGTTTTTCTGCCAATCAGCTTAAATCTGTCCCCTCTGGTTCTTGACCCTTCCGCCAATGGGAACAGTTTCTCTCTATCTACTCTGTCTATACCCATCATGATTTTGAACACCTCTATCAAATCTCCTCTCAACCTTCTCTGCTCGAAGGAGAACAACCCCAGCTTCTCCAGTCTATCCACGTAACTGAAGCCCCTCACCCCTGGAACCATTCTTGTAAATCTTTTCTGCACCCTCTCTAAGGGATTCACATCCTTCCTAAAGTGCGATGCCCAGAATTGGACGCAATACTCCAGTTGAGGCCGAACCAGTGTTTCATAAAGATTCTTCATAACTTCCTTCTTCCCCCTTTCCTAGTCCGTAGTTCACTGTGACTATGAAACCAACTTGCAATATCTTTGTAATGCTTTAAATGCCTTGAGGAACTCCATGCAGCTCCAAAACATAACTGCAGGATTTCCTCATGGCCGCACCTAGGCCCAACTATCCTCTGCTGCTTGATCAATGACACTCCCTCCATCATAAGGTCAAGTGGGGCTGTTCGCTGATCATTGCAGTGTTCAACTCCATTCACAATTCTTCAGTTAATAGAACAGTTCATACCTGTGTGCGGCAAGACCCGGATAACATCCAAGCTTGTGCGTATAAGTGGCAAGTAGCATTCACGCCACACAAGTGCCAGGCAATGACCAACTCCAACAAGAGAGGTCATAACCACCTCGCCTTCACAGTCAATGGCATTACCATTGCTGAACTCCCCACCGTCAACATCCTGACCCAAAACTCAGCTGGTCCAGTCACATAAAATGCCATTGCCACTTCAGCAAGTCACAGGCTGGGTATTCTAGGGTACGTGATTTACATCCATCCCCAAAGCCTCTCCACCACCTACAGGGCAGAAGTCAGGAGTGTAATGGAATACTCTCCACTTGCCTGGATGGATGCAGCTGCAAGAACACGTAAGAAGCTCGACACCATCCAGGACAAAGCAGTCCGCTTGATTGGCACCCCATCCACTCCCCCCACCACCGGTGTAGCATGGCTGCTGTGTGTACTATCTACAGGATGCACTGCAGCAACTCGTCAACACCTCCCAAACCCACAATCTTCACCACCTAGAAGGACAAGAACAGCGGGTGTGTGGGAACATCATCACCTCCAAGTTCCCGACCGTTCTGACTTGGTTCATTCATTGTCGCAGAGTCAGAATCCTGGCAAACTCTACCTAATCGCATTGTGTGAGTACCTTCACCACATGGAGTGCATCGCTTCAAGAAGGCGGCTCACCACCACCTTCCCAAGGGCAACTGGGGATGGACAATAAATGCTGGATTTGGCAGCGACGTCCATATCCCGATAATGAATTAAAAGAAATTCCAACTGCGTTTATTTGCTCGAGTAAATGTAATGTTGATGAAGTTAGTGGTGTTCACATGTTTTCCAAACAAAAATAATTGGATTTAAATTCTCACTTTAGAAAATTGGTTCCTGGTGTTAAAGTTATGCCTTCCAGTAATTTAGTGCAAAATGAATCCTGTTATTTATATAAATAGTCCTGGCATCTAAATCCTCCGAGTACTTTTAAACCTTTAATTGAACTGGTGGTTCTATTTTCCCACATCCTCGTGATGTTTAAATTCCACTACAGATTCTAATAGTACATGTATCATATTTCTTTCATGTATCATATTTATGTAAAAGAAGTTATTTTTAAATCTGCAGCTTTTAATCCATTGTTCTGTAAGTAGGTTTGCAGTAAGGACAGTATCTATTTTACAAATGTGGAAAGTATCACAGCCAAGCCTGAGCCTGTCCTCACCTGACGACAACAACAACTTGCAGTCACGTACTTGCCGGCATCCTCTTTAGTGAAGACTCATGTGAAGGTGCCTTCTTCAATTTTAATTGGTTTCCAACCTCTTTATTTATCCAAGGCATCCTGAAACTACTAGTAGTAACCTTTTTTAATGGAATATACTTCTTCACGATCTTTGCATTCTCTTCCTTAAATATACCCCACTGCTGCTTTACAGTTGTGTGCCAGTTTCTCCTTCCACTTCACCTCAGCTAGCTTACTCATTTATCAAAAATATGCCCTAATCCAATCTGCTGTTCTAGTTTTTGTACTAACTTTTTCCCCTTCCTAGTTGGATCTTAAATCTAATCATATTGTGGTGGCTACCCACATTTTGGATCATTTCATCCTGACGTGCACTTTCCAGCAAAGGTAAGTAGTGAAATCCCTGACTGAGTTTTCCTTCCATAGCCCACTTCCACCCGAGCCAAGATTTGCTGCCTTTTGATCAGGTTGATTTAGTTACTAATGTCAGCTCGGCTCAATGGTCACACTCTCGTCTCCACTCAAGGTTGTGGGATCAAGCTGCATTCCAGGACTTGAGCACACAATTTAGGCTAGTAAAGGGCGTGCTGCATTGTTGGAGGTGTCATCTTTTTGGATGCGACTGTAAACAGAGGCCCTGTCTGCTTCTTCAGGTGGATTTAAAAGAGCTAATTGCATATTTGAAGAATAACAGAGAATTCCCCCAGTGTCTTGGCCAACATTTTATTCCTCAGACAACACTAAAACAGAGTACTTCATTGGCTACGGGAGCTCCTGAGAACGTGAAAGACAATCCACAAATGCAAGTTCTTTCTTGCAAGTGAATTATAGTCATTAGAAAAAAAATTTGTTGCATGAAATAGCATTTACTTTTAACTGTCAGTTATTTACATTGTATTTAATATTGTGAATGTAATAAGAGTACAGCTGCATATCCATTTTGGATTGCACTTTGTTCTCATCCATAAGATCAATTCACATTGAAAACAATTTAAATACTTAACTCTGCAAACCAAAATAGCAATTAAATTGTCATTGAAATAATTAGACAGGTGGCTTAGATACTGTAATGACTCTCTGATTGAAGTGATTTTTTTCCCCCTTTATTGATGGAACTTGAGTCAGCAGGTAATCATTTTGTCTCATTGACTATTGCAAGTTTGGCGTATTCAGTAGCATCTAGAATAATTCAGAGGAAATTAGTCTTTCACTGCTAGTACTTGAACGTTGTCAGAAAGGACAGAGGTCAGGCCAATGGTCATAAACTGTATAAACTGATTTAAATATACTGTATGACAAACCGCCACCAACGTGCCAATGTATGCTAAAAAGCTACTTGTTTCTCCATTGGTCAATCTTAACTGCATTGCAGTAAAATCGGAAAAGCACATGAATTTAGCGCTTCAACAAGACTAATTTTCACCAAAAGTAGAAACCAACACCCTGATGAATGATGGTGTATAGTAAGATGCCTGCTTTCCAAACAGATCATTATGGGTTTAAATGTCAGGGCTTACTGTTACTCAAACTTTCTCGCCCAAATACTACACAGGTCTGAGTTCACTTTTCAGGTGGTACACTAAGTGAGTGGTGGGCTCTGGTACTACCAAATCACTTCCATTGTTATACAGTACCATAGGCTGAATTTGGCAATAGTGGATAACTGCTCACGTGCATGATTCACACATATATACTGTTTGTCTGGATTATAAAGAAAAGAAAGAACTTGCATTCATACATCGCTTTCCCTGACATCAGAACATCCCAAAGCGCTTTACAGCCAATGAAATACTTTGTAAGTGTAGTCACTGTTGTAATATAGGAAACGCGGCAACCTATTTGCGCACAGCAAGGTCCCACAAACAGCAATGACATAGCGACCAGATAATCTGTTTTAGTGATGTTGGTTGAGGGATAATATTGGCCACGACACCAGGAAAACTCCCCCCCTCTTCTTTGAATAGTGCCATGGTCCCTGAGAGGGCAGACTGGAACTCGGTTTAATGTCTCATCTGAAAGACGGCACTTCTGACAGTGAAGCACTCCCTCAGCACTGCACTGGATATGCTGTTTATCAGATGTCAAACATAGAAACATAGAAGATAGGAGCAGGAGTAGGCCATTCGGCCCCTCGAGCCTGCTCCGCCATTCAATGCGATCATGGCTCATCATCCAAATTCAGTACCCCAGTCCCTGCTTTCTCCCCATACCCCTTGATCCCTTTAGTCTTAAGAAATATATGCAACTCCTTCTTGAATATATTTAATGAATTGGCCTCTACTGCCTTCTGTGGTAGAGAATTCCACAGGTTCACCACTCTCTGGGTGAAGAAATTCCTCCTAATTTCTGTCCTAAATGGCTTACCCCTTATCCTTAGACTGTGACCCCTGGTTCTGGACTCCCCGACCATTGGGAACATCCTGCATCTAGTCTGTCCAGTCCTGTCAGAATTTTATAAGTTTCAATGAGATCCCCTCTCATTCTTCTAAACTCCAGCGAGTACAAGCCCAATCGACCCAATCTCTCCTCATACGTCATTCCTGCCATCCCAGGTATCAGCCTGGTGAATCTTCGCTGCACTCTTTCCATGGCAAGAACATCCTTCCTCGGATAAGGCAACCAAAACTGCACACAATACTCAAGATGTGGTCTCACCAAGGCCCTGTACAACTGCAGCAAGACATCCTTGTTCCTGTACTCAAACCCTCCCGCTACGATTGCATTCTATTTTGTAGTTAATTTTATTGATGTCCACTAGTATAGTCATGGCATTAGTGAATTGCTTTTCCACACTATGGAACAGTGTAAACAAAATTTAAAAGCTGGAAATTGCTTTGCCGCACATTCCCCTGATAATTCAGTGGAATGCTGTACGCTGTGACACTGAGCCAGATGGGCCCAGGTTCTATTCCTGTGCTGAGATAGGGGATCTCAACAGCATAATAAGCAGTTAGTCTCTTTGTTCTCCAGGTAGGTAGGGGAAGAATCAGCAAGGGTTGCCACCCCTGAATGCTCTCGAGTAGCCCTTGCTGGAAATTGAGCTCTGTGGACATTGAGTGAGCATAGAATCAGGTTCAGCTGTGATGTTCCTCTGTAGTGAAACAGCACCCGACACTTGCTGTCCAGTTCCTACAGGAAAAATGACCACTTGGGCAATGTGTTAAAGGGTGCCATTGGAGCCATACTCGGGCATCAGCAATTGCCTTAGAACAAGTCTCATAGGGAAAATTATAGGAGGAAAGAGCTATATCGATCAAAGTACAAAAACTATTAACTCCCCATGGTATTTTCATATCTGTTAACTTGCTAAGAATCTTTACACTGTAAAAAATGAGAAACCTTTTGATGGGACATGATGGAGATTGATATAGGCTCACATCAGTATATCACTAAAAACTGCCTTCTGAAGTGATTATAATTCCAGTCTATAGTACAGCAACTTCAAACTGAATAACTTAGACTGAATGAGGGTGAAATTGGCCTTGGTCAGTAGCGCAAAACAGGTGATAGCGAAGCAGCAGTCCATTTTACACCCGGGCTGATTTTCTTTTTCAGACAGGATGTAAATCGGGCTGCCAATTTGCTATTGCCCATTTTGTGCTACTGATCAAGGCAATATCGAGTTCAACAATTTCAGATCATAACCTCGGCCCCTATTTCATTTTTACTTATATTTTTCCACTCCTTTCCTCCCCCCCCCCCTTTCCTTTTGTTTCTCTCTCACACCTGGCAGCTATCTTTTGCCCTGCCAGTACACTTTACACCTAATCCCAGCCTATTACCATCTCGTCTAGCTTCTAATCTCTTTTACTTCTTTTGGTTCTTTTATTCTTTTGTCCGATCGCAGCCCTGCCTTCGATCTAGTTCCTTTTCTCTCCAGTTTTGAAGAAGGGTCAAACCCGAAACGTCAACTCAAATTTCTCTCCACGGATGTTGCCTGACCTGCTGAGTTTTTCCAGCATTTTCTGTTGTTATTTCCAATTTCACCCTCCATGTGCCCCAAAAGGTAAAAAGAAAAACTGCAAATGCAAACAATCTGAAATAAGAGCAGAAAATGCTGGAAATACACAGCAAGTCATTCAGCATCTGAAAGCAAATAATACGTGCATTACTGTCATGGTCAGGAAGACAGCACCCTTTTGTAGGACTGACGAGAGGAGAGAGGAGAAAGCAGATAGAGCTCAAGAGTAGATATATGTTAACCACTTTCATAAAGAGGCAGTTAATGGGTTCAATAATCTGTAAATAGATTTTAAAATGCAATACCACTTTGCCCTGCAACACATCTGTTCACATTTTTCTATACTGTCTGCAGTATGACTCCATAGCATCAACAGCCCTCCAGAACTTTGCTGAATTAGTCATTGATCATGTACAAGCCAAGGCAGTAAGTATCAGGAGGTTATTCGACTGTATTGGTGTCACAGCCAAACTTGATCCTGCCCCTACCTGAAGTCCACTTCCTAGTAGGATAGTGAACAGGAACCTGCCTCCCTCGCCTAGGATCACTGACACCAATTATTAGCACCCTAAACCCCCTCCCATCCTAGCCCAATGAGATCAGCGGACTTGGAACAGGCTAGGGATCGAACGTGGGACTTTTTTGTTTTGCTGAGGCTCTTCATTGGGCAGTGTATTTACCCACTGGGCATTTAAGGGAGCTATAGCTTTAAAAAAAAATTAAACCATAAATCCAAGCTGTGATCTTAAAAAAAACAACTTCATTTTGACTCATCAGTTCAAGCATTAATTCAGTGGAGCCTTTCCATACATTTAATACACAGTCTCTTGTCTCTGACTTGTATAAGCAGTGTTTATAAGCAGTGTTAATAAGCCTAACACAGTAACATTGAGTATTCAGAGAAAAAAATTGCAACTAAAACCTTTTCTTAGGAAAGAGTGGCTAATATCTGTCACCATTATCTTCTGACAGTGTATTAACAAAAGCTGCTGGGTATCACCAAGAACACAGTCAGCTATTTGGGTCCAACTTAATTACAATCTGCTTTGTTGTGTGGCTGAAGCATACTCCTGTCAGATAACGAGTGCTGGCTTATTAGCCTTTCACTGTTGCTGACAGCGGTGAGGAATTATTAGTGTGCGTGCTTTGTACAGATTTTGTTGTGTGAATTGGATAAATATCCATCAGCCTATCGTCTTTTGCTAATCTGAATATATTAGGAAAGTAATGGTAGTGAGTTAGCCACAAAATACGATGTGCACAGTTGGATCTGCTCATTAAAGTTGAACCTTTTAGTAAATGCATTTGTTGAAAAGTTGGGCTTGCTTCACCGTTGGAAACCATGTTATATTGAAATCCTATATATTGGACTTTACACATGAGTATTTCCTCTGGTTATAAGCAGACATTTGTTTAATCTACAGCGTTCAGATATTTTATTAAACAGAATGATTTAATGCCATGTGATAGCAAAATACTGCGGATGCTGGAAATCTGAAATAACAACAGAAAATGCTGGAAAAACTCAGCAGGCTAGGCAACATCCGTGGAGAGAGAAATAGAGTCAACGTTTCGGGTCGAAACCCTTCTACAGAACTGAGAGAAAAGGCAGGAAATGAAACAAAAGGCAGTTTGGAGGCTGGGAAATGGGGGAGGGGATGAAAGAAGAGACATTAAGAGATATTCAAGGTGAGACGAGATGGTAATGGGACAGGTAAAGAAACAGACAGCGGCTCTAGATGAAGTGTGAAATGCGCTGGCAGAGTGAGAGACAGCTGCCGTGTGGGAGAGAGAGAGAGAAAAGGAAAAGGCACAAACCAAAAGTGTGGATAAAAAATATAAAAATATAATAGGGGCCGAGGTTATGATCTGAAGTTGTTGAACTCGATATGGAGTCTGGAAGGCTGTAATGCCATAGTGTACTTTAATACAGTCCTTTTGCCCCTAGGACCTCAGTGAGTTCAATCCAAACAGATGGAATGAAATGAATATTTTCCAGTCTCGGTTATGTAGCATGACCCACATATAAATGAAAGATCCTCACACTTTAATAGTGGCATAAAAGGAAATATATTTTATAAGGAGAATTTTTTAGTTTAATTGAATTAAGTTGTGGAAATATTTTTGTATATTTTTTTTACGGATAATGGGTAAGCCATTTAGGACAGATGAGGAGGAATTTCTTCACCCAGAGAGTGGTGAACCTGTGGAATTCTCTACCACAGAAGGCAGTTGAGGTCAATTCATTAAATATATTCAAGAAGGAGTTAGATATGTTTCTTAAGGCTAAAGGGATCAAGCGATATGGGGAGAAGGCAGGGTCAGGGTACTGAATTTGGATGATCAGCCATGATCTCATTGAATGGCGGAGCAGGCTCGAGGGGCTGAATGGCCTACTCCTGTCTTCTATGTTTCTATGTTTCATTGCAAGCATGAGTTCAATTTTTTTAAATGCTCTTTTGAGGAGATGGCAATTGTGTAACAGTCATTAGTAGTGTTTACAGTTATAGAAGGATAAGCTAGATGGGCTGAATGGCCCCTCTCTCTTACCTGTGATTTTAAGAGGTTTTAAAAAACAAGTTATACCTTAAGATTAATGTTGGGAAATGCTCATAAGTGAAGCTCAGTTGAAATTAGAGTTGAGCTCAGCTGTGATATCCTTACTATGGTCAGAGAATCAGTGTGCCTCATTATCTAGACTTGGCTATAAATAATGTGCAGCCTGTACCTATATAACTGTGTTGTTGCAAGCAACCCTGTAATGTAAAGGGGACATTATTGAGCATTGACACTATCCCATATAAATCCGTCAAATATTTCCCCATTCCAGATGATGAGTAATATGACTATAACTTTTAAACAAAATACACAGTGAGGAGATGTGAAAATCCTTTATAACCTATTCCCGACTTTGTCATTTCCAGCAGACATCAATTGATGAGAAAGCTGAGTACGCACACAATGTAACTGCGTTCAAGTTTGAATGATGACAATCATTCTATTGCAGTATGTGTGACAGCAACTATCATAAATGGGAGTTTTATTGGACTGACTGGAAAAATTAATTCCTGATGGCTCAGTTGGTAACTGCAGTGCCTGGTGTGGTATTGAGCCGTACACACCAGGAATGGTCTAGGTTCAATCTGATATATTCTGAGTTAGCTGATTTCAACAGAGGTAGCAATGAGACTATAAATAAAAGATGGAAATAGGAAACAAAAAGGGAAAATTCTAGAAATACAACAAAGAAAGAAAGACTTGCATTTATATAGCATCCTTCATGACCATCGGACATCTCAAAGTGCTTTACAGCCAATGAAGCACTTTTGAAGTGGAGTCACTGTTGTAATGTGGGAAATGCAGCAACTAATTTGTGCACAGCAAATTCCCACAAACAGCAATGTGATAATGACCAGATAATCTGTTTTTGTTATGTTGGTTGAGGGATAAATATTGGCCAGGACACCGGGGATAACTCCTCTGCTCCTCTTCTTCAAAATAGTGCCATGGGATCTTTTACGTCCAGCTGAGAGCGCAGACGGGGCCTCGGTTTAACATCTCATCTGAAAGACGGCACACAGCAACAACAACTTGTATTTATATATTGCTTTTAACGTCGTAAAACATCCCAAGGTGCTTCACAGGAGCGTTATCAAACAAAATTTGGCACCGAACCACATAAGGAGATATTGGGGCAGAGAGGTTTTAAGGAGCGTCTTAAAGGAGGAAAGAGAGGCAGAGAGGTTTAGGAAGGGTGGACCAGAGCTTCGGGCCTTGGCAGCTGAAGGCACGGCCACCAATGGTGGAGCGATTAAAATCTGGAATGCTCGAGGGCAGAATAGGAGGAGCGCAATGATCTCGGAGGGTTGTAGGACTGGAAGAGATTACAGAGATAGGGAGGGGCAAGGCCATGGAGGGAAAATTGAGGCACTGCTTAACCGGGAGCCAAAGCTCTGCATCTGTAAAGAGAAAAGACAGGTTAAAGTTCAGGTATAACCCTTTGTCAGATGCTACATTTGGTCTCTCACTAGATCCAGGGATCCAGAAATATCAGCTAAGGTTCCAACTTCTGATCACTATATTTACTGTTGAATAATGTACTGACACTCGCTGTCAAGGCTCAAATGAAAGGTGGCCAATTGGAGGAAATACTGGAGGCTTGTCAGTGTCCATTGAACTGCACCTCATTATGAGTCAATGCTTCCAGAGGAGGTAGAGAGTAGGTAGTAGGGTACAGTTGCCTGGTAGTTATGGTACTGAACTAGCAACCCAGAGGACGGGAGTTCAAATCCCATCATGGCAGGTTTTAATCTTGAATTCAATAAACCTGATAATTTATGTGTTTACACAAGATACAAAATGCATGTTGTAGTTGGTAAATAATAGTGTTTAACTATACAATGAATGGATTAGCATCTACAGGTTTGAGAATGAACCTATTTATGTGGGACTTGTATATCATGTATATAGATTCAATAGTGTAAAACAGAAAATTTAAGTAAATGAGCCTTGTACAGTTACAGCCTCCAAATCTGTCTCTAATTTTTTTGTGACTGTAGTGACTATCATGTCTGCCCTTTTTTCTCCTTTTTAATTGGTTATTTTCTGCTTTTGTTATCTCCCCAATCATATTGCATAAAGCCTATTCTACCTGCTCACATATGACAAAAAGAACACATTTAAACACATATCTGAGATATAGTGACACATTCAGCTACTCTATTATGTACACTTAAAAATAAGCCAGTTTCCCTATTGCTGTTCTGCAGCCACATCATTCCTAAAAGAAATTATACTTTTCACATAAAATAATCAGAGCTTTGATTCATTGGGCTAAAAATTCGGTGGTGCCGCGTTTGGGGCGCCAAGCTCGCCTGGGTGCCGGAATTTGCACTCCGGGCGGAGCCGCTTGCGCCCTCCCGATATTCAGTTGGAGCGCCCCAAGAGGGACTCGGGGCGCTGCTCGAGGCTCCCCGCGTCCCGCTTGGGGCGCTCAAACTGAATATCGCAGTGCTACGTGCCGTTGTCCCACATGCTGCGGCACGGCGCGCTGCGGTACTGCAGGCCTTCCTCCCCTTCTTAAGGGGGAGGGGCCTGCACCAGCGCGATCACCGATCGCGCGTGCCGGCAAAAGAGCCCGGCACCGAGGAGAAGTGCCGGGCTCTCGGGGCACTGCCCGGGGGGTGATCAGGAGGCCGGGGAGGGCGGCGTGAGGAGGAGCTGGCAGGCGGCCACCGAAAAAAATGGCCGCCCCGCACCTCCACCTTAATTTGCGCCACTACCGCCACAGGTAGGCCCCGTGAACTGGTTGCGATTTGCGACCGGCGCTACAGGGGGAGGCGCGACCCAATATTGCGCTCGGGGCGGTAGCGGGGTGCTGCGCACACCGATGACGTCATCGGTGGCGGCGCAGCGCTACAGGCTAACGCCGCCATTAGCGCCCCGCTAAATATCGCGGGAGGCGTGGCCAGTGGCACTAAAGCCACTGAGTGCCCTCTTTTTAGGCGCTAACTGGTGGCGCAGCCCACCGAATTTCTCGGCCCTTGTGTTTATGGTGCACATAGGTCCAGCAGCAGTACCACTGCCAATCTTAAATTTTCAGTGAGCTGGCTCCTGGGACGGCCTCAGCAAGTCTCATGTCTTCTTCTCAACTATCTCTACAACTAATATGGCCCAGGCTGCCTCTCTACACTCCGGGGAGCTGAAACTTCCTCCATCTAACTCATTTACTGCTCTCTCCGGAGGTTGCTCTTCAAAATTCAGCACTGGCCCTCACATTGCTGAAAGAGAGATCAAAACAATTTTTCAAAAATACTAATTAAAAACCAAAAGCAGCGAGTAAAATCTGTTTTACAGTGAGCTTAAATTGCAATCTGAGTCAAACTTCGACTGCACCTCCCAGCCTGCAACCTCTACTGCCAAGAATGATTGGAGTAGCAATGGCATGGGATGATCATCACTTCCACATTCCTCTCCAAGTCGCGCACCATCCTGACTTGGACATATATCGGCATTTCTTAATTGCCATCGGGTCTATATCTTGAATTCCCTCCCTAACACCATCACGGGAGCACCATCACAACAAGGACTGCAGTGGTGCAAGAAGAAGGGCCATCACCACCTCCTCAGAGAAAGTAAGAATGAGCAATAAATGTGGCCTTGCAGCATTGTCCACATATTGTAAACGAATAAAAAAAAAAAGCAGTGATTCCTTATTCCTACAAATGACTACAACCGCATCAGAACTTTTAATTCAGAATAATGCTTAATGTTCTTTACTATTTTTAAATAAAAAAAATTTCTATCCTACATTATCAATCTTTACATGATTTATGAACTCTGTTTTAAATACAGTGACCTTGAAGTTGCACTGCCTGAAATTCCTTTATCCACTTACTTTAATAGACCTGTAACCTAATTATTGTAAATTGATTAATTTCTCCATTAAAGTAGCAGAGAGTGGAGTTTCAGATAAACACTTTAAGCATTTGTACGCTGTTATTCCACAACATAATTTCAAGGCCAGTGTTACAAATGTACACAGTCATTAAAATTAGACCCTGCCAGACAAACGTACAGGCTGATAAACAACAACAACTTGTATTTATATAGCACCTTTAACGTAGTAAAACATCCCAAGGCGCTTCACAGGAGTATTGTAAGACACAAAAATTGACACCAAGCCACATAAGGAGAAATTAGGGCAGATGAACGAGCTTGGTTTTAAGGAGTGTCTTAAAGGAGGGAAAGAGAGGTGGAGAGGTTTAGGGAGGGAATTCCAGAGCTTAGGGCCCAGGCACCAATGGTTGAGCGATTATAATCAGGGATGCTCAAGAGGTAGGTCAGCGAGCACAGGGGTGAATGGGATTTGGTGCAAGTTAAGACACCGGCAGCCGAATTATGGATGACCTCAAGTTTATGTGGGGTAGAACGTGGGAGGCCGGCCATGAGTGTGTTGGAATAACAACAGAAAATGCTGGAAAAACTCAGCAGGCCAGGGCAGCATCCGTGGAGAGAGAAACAGAGTTAACGTTTCAGGTCTGGGACCTTTCGTCAGAACTGGAAAAAAGCAGGAAATGGAAAGCAAGTTTAGGGGCTGGGAAAAGGGGGAGTGGATGAAAGAACAAAAGGGAAGGTCAGTGATAGGATAGAAAGCAGGAGAGATTAAGAGACATTGAGAGACATTAAGAGATATTCAAGGCGAGAGGAGGTGGTAATGGGACAGGTTAAGAAACAAAGGATGGCTCTAGATGAAGTGTGAATTGCGCTGGTAGAATGAAGGACAGCTGCCATGTGGGACGGAAGAAGAAAACAAAAGGGGGGCCAAACAAAAATTGTGGATTAAAAAAAAATTATTATATATAATATATATATAAGGGCCGAGGTTATGATCTGAAATTGTTGAACTCTGAGTCCAGAGGGCTATAGAGTGCCAAATCGAAAGATGAGGTGCTGTTCCTCGAGCTTACGCTGAGCTTCCATGGAACCGTGCAAGAGGCCGAGGACGGTGAGGTCCGAGTGGGAATGGAGCGGAGAATTAAAGTGACAGGCGACCGGGAGCTCGGGGTCCCCCATACAGACTGAACGGAGGTGTTCCGCAAAGCAATCACCCAATCTGCGTTTGGTCTCCCCAATGCAGAAGAGACCACATCGTGAGCAGCGAATACATTATACTAAATTGCAAGAAGTACAAGTAAATCGCTGTTTCACCTGGAAGAGGTGTTTGGGGCTCTGGACAGTGGGAAGGGGGGAGGTATAAGGGCATAGAAACATCGAAGATAGGAGCATAAGTAGGCCATTCAGCCCCTCGAGCCTGCTCCGCCATTCAATGCAATCATGGCTGATCATCCAAGTTCCGTACCCGGTCCCTGCTTTCTCCCCATACCCCTTGATCCCTTTAGCCTTGAGAAATATATCCAACTCCTTCTTGAATATATTTAATGAATTGGCCTCTACTGCCTTCTGTGGTAGAGAATTCCACAGGTTCACCACTCTCTGGGTGAAGAAATTCCTCCTCATTTCTGTTCTAAAAGGCTTACCCCTTATCCTTAGACTGTGACCCCTGGTTCTGGACTCCCCGACCATCGGGAACATCCTCCCTGCATCTAGTCTGTTCAGTCCTGCCAGAATTTTATAAGTTTCAATGAGATCCCCTCCCATTCTTCTAAACTCCAGCGAGTACAAGCCCAATCGTCCCAATCTCTCCTCATATGTCATTCCTGCCATCCCAGGTATCAGCCTGGTGAATCTTCGCTGAACTCCTTCCATGGCAAGAATATCCTTCCTCAGATAAGGCGACCAAAACTGCACACAATACTCAAGATGTGGTCTCACCAAGGCCCTGTACAACTGCAGCAAGACATCCTTGTTCCTGTACTCAAACCCTCTCGCTATGAAGGCCAACATACCATTTGCCTTCTTAACCGCCTGCTGCACCTGCATGCTTACCTTCAGCAACTGGTGCACAAGGACACCCAGGTCTCGTTGCACTTCCCCTTCTCCCAATCTATTGCCATTCAGATAATCTGCCTTCCTGTTTTTGCCACCAAAGTGGATAACCTCACATTTATGCACATTATATTGCATGTGTTACATCTCCTGCGCTTGCACGGGAAGGTGCCGGGCGAAGGGGAAGGGGTGCTAGAGGAGTGGACTAGGGTGTCGCGGAGGGAGCGGTCCCTACGGAATGCTGAAAGGGGAGGCGAGGGGAAGATGTGTTTGGTGGTGGGATCACGCTGGAGGTGGCAGAAATGGCGGAGGATGATCCATTGAATGTGGAGGCTGGTGGGGTGAAAGGTGAGGACAAGGGGAACTCTATCGTGGTTCCGGGAGGGGGGGGGCAGGGGTGAGGGTAGAAGTGCGGGAGATAGAACGGACACGGTCGAGGGCTGTGTCAAACACAGTAGAGGGAATCCTCAGTTGAGGAAAAAGGAAGACATGTCGGAAGCACTGGTATGGAAGGTGGCATCGTCAGAGCAGATGCGGCGGAGACAGAGAAACTGGGAGAATGGAATAGAGTCCTTACAGGAGGCGGGGTGGGAGGAAGTGTAGTCCAGGTAGCTGTGGGAGTCAGTGGGCTTATAGTGAATGTTAGTCAATAACCTATCCCCAGAGATGGAGACGGAGAAGTCGAGGAAGGGAAGAGAAGAGTCGGAGATGGACCATGTGAAGGTGAGGGAAGGGTGGAATTGGAAGCAAAGTGAATGAAATTTTCTAGTTCAGGGCGAGAGCAGGAGACGGCACCGATACAGTCATCAATATACCGGAAAAAGAAGTGAGGTAGGGGACCCGAGTAGGACTGGAACAAAGAGTGTTCCACATATCCCACAAAAAGGCAGGCATAGCTAGGACCCATGCGGGTGCCCATAGCAACACCTTTAATTTGGAGGAAATGAGTGGAGTCAAAGGAGAAGTTTGTTGGAATAGTTAAGTCTAGAGGTAACAAAGGCATGGATGAGGGTTTCAGCAGTGGATGACCTAAGGCAAGGGCGGAGACGGGCAATGTTATGGAGGTGGAAAAAGGCGGTCTTCGTTGTGCTGCGGATATGTGGTCAGAAGCTAATTTCAGGGTTAAATATGGTTACAAACAGTGTGGTTCAACCTCAGACAGCTATTAGGGAGCGGGATGGGGTCAGTGGCTAGGGAACGGAGTTTGTGGCGGGGACCAAAACATTTAATTGGAGAAAATTTCTGCTCATCTAGAACTGGATGTCGGACAAGCAAACTGACAATTTAGAGACCGTGGTGGGGTCAAGAGAAGGGGTGCTGAGGTAGAACTGGGTGTCATCAGCGTACATTTGGAAACTGAGGCTGTGTTTTTGGATGATGTCACCAAGGGGCAGCATGTAGTGGAGAAATAGGAGGGCGTCACCAGAGATAATGATGCGTGTGCAGGAAGCGAATCCATTGCAGGTGATTCTCTGGCTACGATTAGATAGATAAGAATGGCACCAGGTGAGTGCAGTCCCACCCAGCTGGATGACGGTGGAGAGGCGTTGGAGGAGGATGGAGTGGTCAACCATGTCAAAGGCAGAAGGCAAGTCAAGAAGGACGAGGAGGGATAGTCACAGTCACAAAGGATGTCATTTGTGACGTTGATGCCGTTTTGGTACTGTGGCTGGGGCGGAAACCTGATTGGAGGGATTCAAACATGGAGTTGCGGGAAAAATGGGCACGGATTTGGGAGGCGACAACACGTTCGAGGACTTTGGAGAGGAAAGGAAGGTTGGAGATGGGACAGTAGTTTGCAAGGACGGAGGGATCAAGGGTTGTGTTTTTGAGGAGAGGGATGATGAAGGCAGATTTGAGGGAGAGTGGGACA
The DNA here is from genome assembly GCF_052327205.1 of Somniosus microcephalus. Classification (NCBI taxonomy): domain Eukaryota; kingdom Metazoa; phylum Chordata; class Chondrichthyes; order Squaliformes; family Somniosidae; genus Somniosus; species Somniosus microcephalus. Next base: position 197,659,434 of record NC_140996.1, read on the forward strand.
GTACCTGAGGAGAGAGAACCGTTAACAATGTCCACTAACATGGGAGCCAGAAAAGGAAGATGGGTAGTCAGCAGTTTGGTGGGAATCGGCTCGAGGGAGCAGGATGTGGGTCTCCTGGACAAGATGAGCGCGGAGAGGTCATGAGGGGAAATTGGAGAGAAACTGGAGAAAGAAGCGAGTTCAGGGCGGGGGGGACCTTCGAGGAAGTTTGGCCTGGTGGACTAGGGGAAGGAAGGGAAGTGGCACAGGCAGCTGAACTGATGGTCTCAATCTTAGAGACAGAGAAGTCCATGAGCTCCTCTCATTTGTTGTCGGAGATCATTTTTAAAGACAGTTTTTTGCAGCGCTGTGGGAAATCAGCTAGTATTAGGAAAAAAAATAACAATTGGTCTACATTTGTACTTTACATCTCTGATTTATGTAGATTGCTTTAGCACATCTTGAAATGGAGTGATTTGCTGTCATCATTCAGACTTGATCAAAGTTACATTGTTGGCACGCTCAGTATCCTAGTTCATTGAAGTCTGTGCCAAATGTGTGGTCCTCTTGCCTGGAAATCCCACTCATGTTTTAAATTATAAAGGCATGTATGCACAAGTGTGCTGTATATGCTTTACATTGCCTGACCACGATTGGTTCCTTTTTCCTTCTGTTTACGATAATTTCCCTTTTGCTCCCCTACTGAAAACTGAGATGGTTCCATAAGTGCCATCAATCCACTAATAACTTACACAGCCATCCTTTGCATATGAACCTTGGCAGTGTGTATTGGCAAGCTATTCTTTTCAACCATGGAGACAATTGTAGGCAAACCCAATCATAACCTCTACCCAACATGCACGTAAAAAAGGTAGCAAGAGTGACTCAGGATCGACAGACCAGTGAGTTTGACATCCATTGCATGTAAAATTATGGAAAACCTTATTAAAGATGAGATCATGGAGCATCTAGATAGAAATAAAATTAAAAGGCTTGGATTTGCCGTTTAGAATAACGGTGAGGCTATCAACGCTCACCGTTATTATGGAGTAAATCAGACAGCAATTTCCAGAGTAGGCACATGTGCAGTTAAAGGTGGAAATCCGGAAGTTGCTGTCCAAGTTACCCTGCTCCCCCACAGGCTGCGCTATAACAGTACCTCACCGATAGACTCAGCATTGAAATCAATGTAAGGGCATGAAGTTGCGGTACTTACCCACCAGTTATCCACTAAACACAGTAGAAAATGTTAGGGCTGGTGCATTCACGAGTAAGTGAAATTTAAACTGTGAGATAAATCATAATTACTGCTAAACAATCTCTCTGCCACCAAAAATGTAATTTTACAAGCGTGGAGTCTCATTCCTTCAGAATTTTATTAGTGTTGTAGATTTTTTGAAAAAAATAATTTTTTTTACTTTTTCTTTCTGCCTCTTCTCTCTCTTAATCCCATCTTTCTTTCCCACTCTTTATTTTACTTTCTGTACATGATTTAAATCTAATTTATACTTCCTGGTTTAGACTCTGCATGTCTCAGTGAGGATTCTTCAATCTAATTGGTTGAAGAGCCACGCTGTTACTTGACCTACTCAAACACGCTACAGATCCCCTGTAGAAGGCGCAGCGCTGGATCAGATGCCCAATGACAGCAAGTCTCCGCTCAAAAGCCCGTGAAAACTCTATGGGCAGCTGTCAGCGTGGTGAGCGGCGAGCACCATTCCTTCGCCGCTAACTGCAAAATCTGGGCCAATATAGGTTCTTGAAGGGGAGCTCTTGCCAATCTGCCACTGGTTTTCTTTGTGGTTGTGACAAAGAAGCTTGATAGGTATAAGGCAGTGGATGTGGTGTACTTGGACTTCACTAAGGCCTTTGATACAGTTCCTCTGGAAAGGCTGGGACTGAAAATAAAACAGGGATCAGTGTAAATATTTCACAATGTATACGTAATTGGTTGACCGATAAAACCCAGAGGGTGGTGATACAGGGATTTCCATCAGCCTGGGAGAATGTTACCCGTGGGGTCCCACAGGGGTCTGCTTGGGGACCTCTCTTGTTTATTATCTTCATAAATGATCTGGAACGAGGAGTCACAAGTACAGTGGCTGAATTTGCAGGTGATACAAAGCTAATAAAGGTGGAAGACTGCAAAGCTGAACAGGACAAGCCACAGGAGAATTTGAATATACCTGAGAAATTGGGCTAACAGTTGGCAGATGAAATTCAATGTTGAGAAATGTAAAGTGCTTACATGGGGAGAAAAAAATCCAGGAAGGAACTATTACTAAAATGGAAAGTAATGTGTATAGAAAATGAAAGCGATCTGGGGAGGCCCTGATTGGTAATAAATTGAAGCTATCGGAGCAATGAGTAAAGCAAATCAGATGTTTGGATGCATTAAAAGATCAATATTGAGCCAAAAGAGTGAGGCAATTCTGCCACTTTATAAATCAGTAATGCGACCGCATTTAGAATACTGTGTACAGTTCTGATCACCGCAATACAGAAAGGAAATTGCAGCCATTGAAAACATACAGAAGAGGTCAACCAAAATGATTGAGGGGATGGAGGGATTAGATTGTGACTATCGATTATGTAAATTGGGCATGTTCTCACTTGACAAGAGTAGGTTGAGGTGACATGATTACTGTTTTTAGGACTTTATAGGGACTGGATGATGTAGACCATGATGAGCTGTTTCAACTTGTCCAGAACAGTAAAACCAGAGGACACCACAATGGAGATCGTGGAAAGAGATTATGTTCATTCATTCAAATGAATTAATTAGATAGATTTTTTTCAGAAAATAATGTTTTTAGACAACTTGACAAGGTGTTGATGGGCCTGCTTCTTGATCTGCTGTTTTCCTTGTGCAGATTGATACAACTGAGTGGTTTGTGAGGCCACTTCAGAAGGCTGTTAAGTCACATGTAGGTCACACTGGGTAAGTTCTGTAAAGGGCACCAGTGAACTAGTTGGGTTTTTATGACAATCCAACAGCTTTTATTTCCATTCACAAACTACCATGGTGAACTCACGCTCTCTGGATTATTAATCCAGGCATCTGATTTACTAGTCCAGTAACATAACCACTACACTGCCATACTGCACAGAAGTTCCTATGCACAATTGTTGCACTGGACAATGATCTGAAGGGAAATCCCCTCTACTAGTCAGTAGTTTTTTTCTTCTCCTTAGTCAGAGACACTAAGGCCAGTTGTGGAGTTCCCACTGCCACTCTGGCTGAGACCTCACGCTGCACCGAGCATGGTTCAAATGTGGGACATTCCTAGTCCGTGAAACGCCTTTATGCTTGGAGCTGCATTGATCATGATGGTAGCTTTCTCTACAGGGGGGCAGCAAATGCATTTTGTGTTTGGTACTGCAGCATAGCAATCAGGAAAATCCCAGCTTCAATACATAACCAGCATTACCTGATCTCACACGGGATAGTAATAAGAAACTACATTTGGCTTCAGTGGCCCCTGGGCTAAAAAAGGCAAATCTGCCAGATTCATGCTCTTTATTACTATCTTACCAGATGTGTGTAATAGGCTTAACTCTAGGTTCTTTCCTTTTTCTCATATATCTTTACAGTTTTATTCCCAAAATAATTTCTTTGGGGAAGAAGGTGAAGGAATAATACAAGTATGAATTAGCAGGATCCTTGGGTCCATTTTGCACATTGCACTGGAGAGCAAGGGATAGCACATAAGATTAAAATGTTTTAAGCCATTTTAATTTTTATGTGCCCCCTTTTTTTAAACTTGTGTTGCCAGTAAGGATCTACATGTATAATCTCCTCCACACACTCTAGATGATCACTCTAGATGATCACCCTAAAGCAAACATCTAGAATGGCAATGCAATTGCAGCTGCAAGATGGGCATTAACTTTATCGGGTTCGTGTATGGTTATAAACTCTGAAAATAAATTTGTAATCCCTAACAGCATTGTGGGAGCACCTTCATTGCAGCGTTTCAAGAAGGCGGCCCACTACCACCTTCTCGAGGGCAACGAGGGATGGGCAATGAATGCGGGCCTTGCCAGTGATGCCCATATCCTGAGAATTAGTAATTATAAATCCGTTGATACTTGCAGCATCCTTAATTACATTTTGCTATAAGGGGAAATACATATCCCCACCAAGTTTGACCTGAAGTGATTTGATGGTGGTGGCCATCTGGCTAAGAGCAGCCTTGTCCTTATTAACTGTGCACACCTGCCCTCCAGCAGATGTTGCTGGGTAGCATTTGGGAGCTTTACACTCTGGTGCTTTCTGTTAAGTCCGTGAATGATTGAGACACGGACTAGCAGGAGAGAAAACAAAACGATCTTTACTGGTGGAAGGCATAAACGAATCTAACCAACAGAGGCTCTCTAGCGCCTTTTATACAGGGGTGGTCACTGCCGGTATTGCAGTCTGAGACCAGTTATTCTCTTAAAGGTACATACACAACAATTCCTCCCCTTTTAGATAAACAGTACATAACATTCATTTAACACTAATGATAACGAATTACAATCACAATTACTGTTGCTAGATACATTGGCTAAGTTTAAGCAATTATAAGTTCAGTCTTTGAGGAGGCTTCCTGATTCTGTCTGGATAACGCCTCTTTGGAGTATCAGGTTCTTCTGGCAATGTTGAGTCGAAATCAATGTCGTTGTTTGGTTCATCTGCTTCCAATATTACCGGTTCTGCGGTAGCTGCAATTGGAATGTCGATTTCATTACCAGGTGTATCAGATCGTGGTGTGGAGTTGACGTTTTCCAGTGACTCTAGAATCTGGTCAGCATGGCGTCTTACAATGCTCTCCCCAACGTCCACGGTATACATGAGAGGTCCTTGTCGTGTACAAATCGTTCCTGGCTGCCATTTCTCAGTGCAGTAGTCCCGGGCCAAAACTGGTTGACCTATCTTAAAACTCCTGGTCGGCCTTTCATTCATATTCTGAAACTGCCTGTTCTCCACATCTCTTCGGACGTTTGGCTTAACCAAATCCAAGCGGCATTGTAGTCTTCGATTGAAGAACATCATGGCTGGAGTTTGGTTGGTAACTGCATGTGTCGCATTCCGGTAGGCAAACAAGAAGTTGTCCACCTTGTGTTGTAGGGGTATATCTTCATTACACATTGCCTTGATAGCCTTCTTGAATGTTTGGACAAACCTCTCGGCCAATCCATTAGTGGCTGGATGATATGGGGCAGATGTGTAATGCTTAACACCATTGTTCTTTAAGAACCTCCGGAACTCTTCAGACACAAACTGTGGTCCACTGTCAGAGCAAATCTGTTCAGGTAGCCCATTCCTGGCGAATATGGTTCGTAAAACTGCGATAGTTTTTTCCGTGGTGGTTGAGGACATTTTTATTACCTCTGGCCACTTTGAATGTGCATCCACCGCAATTAAAAACATCGAGTCCATGAATGGACCAGCAAAATCAATGTGCACCCTTTGCCATGGAGATGAGGGCCACTCCCATGGATGCAGAGGAGCTTGTGGTGGGGCGTTTTGGACCTTCTGGCCTCCTGCACAGCTCTTGGTCATCTCTTCGATTTCTCTATCGATTCCCGGCCACCACACAAACGCTCTGGCTAAGCTCTTCATTTTTACCCCACCCAGATGACCCTCATGAAGCTCATTGAGCACTCTATCCGTCAACTTAGGTGGAATTACTACTCTGGATCCACACATCAAGGTTCCTCTGCACACTGACAGCTGTTCTCTTCTTGACGAAAATGCTGGCAGCAGTGGTTCGCCATGTGCTGGCCATCCCTTCACCGTTAAATCATAGACCCGTGATAGTGTCGGGTCATTCCGTGTTTCCTTTTCTATGTTTGCATTCGTCACAGGGAGACATTCGACTATGGTCGAGTGGAATAACTCCATTGGATCCACTGCAAGGTCGTCTTCTTCCACCGTCGGCAACGGTAGACGTGACAATCTATCAGCATTTCCATGCTGTTTAGTTCCCCTGTACTCGATGTCATATTGGTGTGCCCCTAGGAAAAGGGACCATCTCTGCAGCCGTTGTGCTGTCATTATCGGTACGCCCTTCTGAGGGTTGAAAATGGAGACAAGAGGTTGATGATCGGTTAGTAGAGTAAATTTTTGACCATGCAGATAGTGATTGAACTTCTTCACCCCCCACACTAGGCTGAGGGCCTCTCTGTCAATCTGGGCGTAGTTACGCTCGGCAGAAGTTAACGAGCGTGACGCAAAAGCTATCGGCCTCTCCAAACCATTAAGGAATTTATGTGACAGTACCGCCCCAATGCCGTAGGGAGACGCATCACACGCCAGCCTGATTGGCAGTGCTGGGTTGTAGTGAGCCAATACTTCCTTCGAAGTGATTAAGTCCTTACTCTTCTGAAAAGCACGTTTACAATCATCGCTCCATTTCCATGCTACCCCCGTTCGTAGCAGGGCGTTCAGTGGATGCAGAATTGTCGACAAATTCGGCAAAAACTTATGATAGTAATTCACCAACCCGAGGAATTACCTCAGTTGCGACACATTTTCAGGCGCAGGGGCCTTAACAACCGCTTCAATTTTGTCAGGGGACTTATGTAACACCTCTTCATCAATCACGTGGCCACAATACGATACCTGTTTCTTAAAAAATTCGCACTTGGGGCGGTTGGCTCGCAGCCCATGTTCCCGTAGTCTAGTGAGCACCTGTTCTAGGTTGTTAAGGTGTTCACTGTCATCTTCACCTGTTACAAGAATGTCGTCCAAGTAACAGAGTCCCCGGAATCCCTTGCAGGACTTGTTCCATCGCTCTTTGCCATATAGCCGGAGCCGATGCTACTCCGAATGCCAATCGATGATATTGGTAAAGACCTTTGTGAGTGTTTATCGTGAGATACTTCCTAGAGGACTCTTCAACCTCCATCTGCAAATATGCTTGTGCTAGGTCAATTTTTGTAAAACGCTTCCCTCCAGACAGTGAGGCGAAGATGTCTTCTATCCTTGGAAGAGGATATTGTACTGTGTGAAGGACAGGGTTCACCGTCACCTTGAAATCCCCACAGATGCGAATCTTCCTTGGCTCTTCGGACTTATTGCTTAACGTTTTTTTCATGACAGGAACGATGGGTGTCGCCCACTCGCTTCAGTCGACCTTAGACAACACGCCCGCCTTCTCCAGCTCTGCCTCGACGGCTGGACGAATTGCATATGGTACCGGTCTCGCTTTGAAAAACTTGGGAACTGCATTCTCTTCTATTTTTAACGAGGCGGTTACGCCTTTAAGCGTGCCCAGTTCTTGTTGAAATACCTCTTTGGCGTTAGCTAAGATTGTTGACAATCGTCCAGGAGTGACGTCTTCATCTTTTTTACCGTCCACCGTCATTGCATGAATGGAATGCCAATCTAAGTTTATCTTCCTGAGTCATTCCCGTCCCAATAACGGTGGTCCACCATTTGGCAGTATGTAGAGATACAATTTCCGTATTTTCTTGCCATTGTATTCGACAGGCACCCTTATTTTTCCTCTGGGGTATACTTTTTGCCCCGTATACGTCGTCAAGACGATGGATGTCTCTCAAGGGTATGTGTGAAAATAGCCGCTCGTAGTCTCGTCGATTCATGACGGTTAGCGCTGATCCTGTATCCAATTCCATTTTAACTTGGGACCCTGCTATCGTGAGGGTGACCCAAATGGTTCGGTGATCCTCTTTTGCGATTACATTGTGAAGTTTGAGACAGCTTAATCTCCTGTTCTCGGATTCACTATCGCTCATCTGGTCTTCGGAACTACTGTCCGTCATCTTTTGTACTTTCTTGTACGGTTCCTTAGTAGCCTTTTTGTTGTCGCTGGTCTTCTTCAAAGACCTACAAACTCGTGCAATGTGTCCAATCTTCCCGCATTGTCTGCATATTTTGTCTTTGGACCAGCAGTCCTTCTGGTCATGGTTAGTTCTGCTGCAGCGATAACATTTTGCAAATCCCCGTGTCATTTCGTGGGTGCCGTATTCCTGTGGTTTTTGTTGAATTTCTGCAGCTCCCCTGGCTGCTGCTTCATACGATACTGCCACGCTGAAAGCCTTATCTAACGTCAGCTCTTTTTCTGCGAGTAACTTCTTCTGTGTTCCTTCACTCAGGAGTCCACAGACAAATTTGTCCCGTAGGGTATCTGCCAGTCCTGCTCCGAACTGGCAGTGCTTTGATAGCTTGCGTAGTTCCGTAAGATACTCAGCATTGCTCTCATCTTTGTGCTGAGTTCTCCTGTGGAATTTAAATCTTTCTGCTATCAACAGCGGTGCAGGGTTTAAGTGCTCCTGTAGAACAGCAACAATTTCGTTAAAACTCTTCGCCTTCGGTTTGGCTGGAGTAATCAGATCCCGCAATAGGCCGTACGTTCTAGCGCCCATTACGTTTAGCAATATTGATGCCTTTTTCCCCTCCGCTATTTCATTTGCCTCGAAATATACCTTGACTCTTTCCACATACGTGGTCCAGTCCTCTAATGTATTATCAAAAGCAGTGATACAGCCAGTCTTCGGCATCTTGCAAATCTAAAATGGCGCCTCCCGCGCTTTGCCTTCTTCTCTGATTTAACAAAATGGCGCCTCCCGCGCTTTTCCTTCTTCCCCCGCTGTTGTTAGCGCTGCTTTCCACGGTTTCTTGCGCGTATTCTTTTTCTTTTATTATTTTCCCGTCGTGGAGCGGACCCTCTGGAACACTTCCCTCCCTCTTCTGAGGTCCGAACGCTGCCCAGCTTCGAAACACCGGCCGCGCCCTGTATGCTCCACCCTCTCTCTCTCTCCTTGCTTCCCGACTCGCTGCCCGGCCCCGTTGCAGCCCAGGAAGGATCAGAGCACTACCTGCCACCAGCCCGATTAGCTGGGAAACCACGGACCGAGGAACCCAGCCTGGCTCTGGAAAGTCGCTCCTGCAAAGCCTTGAACCCGATGATTGACGGTCGACGCCCGCTCCTCGAGTTTCAATGGACTCTTTTTTTTCTTTTTTTTTCTTCTTCCGACCTTCAACGTCGTCGGAGCTGCTGCTGAGTTGCAGGTAAGTTCTTTCTACCTCGTCGCCAGTGTTAAGTCCGTGAATGATTGAGACACGGACAAGCAGGAGAGAAAACAAAACGATCTTTACTGGTGGAAGGCATAAACGAATCTAACCAACAGAGGCTCTCTAGCGCCTTTTATACCAGTTATTCTCTTAAAGGTACATACACAACACTTTCATATTGCATTAACAGGATGGCAGAAGGTTCTATCATTAGCCCGGATTTTGCAGTCAGTGGCGAAGGAGCGGCATTCGCCATTCATTACGCTTACAACTGCTCACAGACTTTTCTTGGGCTTTTGCGTGGCAATTTATGGTAATTAGAGATCCATTTCAGCACGGTGCCCTCTCCAGGGGATCGGGGACCTGTGCAAACAGGGCAAGCAACAGCGTGTTTCTTCAACCAATCAGATTGAAGAATCCTCACAGAGAGGTGCAGTCTAAAGCAGGATGTATAAATCAGAATATTTAACTCAAGTAAAATCATGTACAGAAAGCAAAATAAAGAAAGGGAAAGAAAGATGGGATTAAGAGAGAGAGATAAAAGAGACATAGAGAAAGTTTAAAAAAAATTTTTTTTTTTTAAATCTCCAACAATACTTAAAATCTGAAGGAATGAGACTCTACACTTGTAAAAGTAAATTTTCAGTGCCAGAGAGGTTGTTTGGCAGTATTTAAGACTTATCACGACATTAAAAATTCACTTACAATTAACTGCGCATGTGCCCATGCCAGAAGTTGATGTCCGATTTACTCCATAATAACAGAGTGCTGATAGCCTCGCCGTTATTCCGACTGCAAAATCCGGGCCATTGTCTCTTCTAATTCAGAAATCTTGTATTTTAGAACAGTTTATTCTTAAAACTTTTGCATATTAATCAAATGTAAGATTTGCAGACTAATATGTCAAAGTCAGAGCATTCTATAGCGTTACATTCTTGCAGTGCGGTCTTAAAATACCAAGTTAAACTTCAGACAAAATCACAATGAACTAGGGTCAGTACTTTCTCTGGCATTGAAAATTTACTTTCTTGTTGAGGGCAGAGTCATTTTTATTTTGTTATACTTCGAGACACCTGGGTGATAATCCCAAAGAGCAGTGCACTTTGTATTGTGCTAAAGGAGAAAGAACGCCCAGTGTTAACAACAACTCCAGAATGAGTGCTCTCACTCCAGTTCTATTGCCTTGGAAACGATTATAATTGTGGCTCTCTGGCTCCACTGGGTTCCTCCCGGGAATATAAAGCAGGCTTGTGTTCCAGCTCCTTTCCTGTGCAGGGGCGGTATTTTTATCTCGAGTTCCCATGTTCTGCACGTTTTTGTTTATGTATGAAGAGCAGACTATGAATGGCGGGTTTGTCTTCATAGAAGGATGTCATTTTAATGTGACTGCAGTACCTTTGAAAACCTGCTGAACTGTTAAAATGTATTTTTGGCAAAAAGAACAGAGAATTGAGTATTTACTTTTGGTGTTAAAGCAGTTACAAGGCAGAGTCAAAGATCATTTTTTTTAATTTAAGAAGCTTTCCTTGGTTAATATGATACAAAAGGATATTTGTTATCAAGGTATCTGTTTCTCATTGATTTCCACATAGATTGTGTGAGAACAAATTCTAAATGCTGAAATGTTCTTTCGTGGGATCCACAAACAAAATGACTGAGGCGGTTGAGATGCCCGAATCGTATTTTTTTTTCATTTATGATTAGAGGAAAAGATGTTTTGTTAATCAGATTAGTTTTCAAAGCCAGTCTGGGCAAAATAAATCTTTGTAGCTCAGCTTATTTTTAGTATCTATATTGGCTCATGTTCAAGTTTTCTGATTGGTTCAGTTTAAGCTGAGCTTTGTGATTGGTTGCTTTTCATATTAGTAACAGTAAACTAATCAGATAGTAGGAGGGAAAATGGTCCCCCTTCGCTGCTATGGGAATACCCTGCTTCAATTTCTATAGCCAGTTCAGCAAACTTAAAGAAGGAAAGAGATAAATCACAACTAATCTCCATAGTACTTTCCAGCAGGTTCCTGATACCTTCATCACCAGCAAAGCCTTAGCCCTAACTTGTTCCTCATTCCCCTTGTATCCCACTTTCTAATGCCTCGACCCTTGGCTGTTGCTTGCTGTGGCCCTGGCTTAGGCCTCCCTTCCGGCCCTGCCTCAAGCCTACCCACCTCTAAGGTCTCCACTCTTGCATCCACCAGCAACATCATGGATGTGATGATGAACCTTCTGGAATTATGACATTCCAGAACGGTTGTTGTTTTTTGTATTTTTCTGACCATACTACACTGCATGCACACCATTTGTTCATTTGGAGGGTAAACACCAACATAGACCGACCGGTTGGGCCAAATAGCCTGTTTCCGTGTTGTAACTTATGTGTTGTAATATTCCATTCCCCAACTGAGAAGGCAGGAAGAAAGTTTGCACCTTGGCTTCTATGAATATCATACAATAATCAAACAATGGGCTGCCTTTAAAGAGGAGATGGTTCGGGTACAGTCGAGGTACATTCTCACGAGGGGGAAAGGTAGGGCAACCAAAGCCAGAGCTCCCTGGATGACGAAAGAGATAGAGAATAAGATGAAGCAGAAAAAGGGGGCATATGACAGATGTCAGGTTGAGAATACAAGTACGAACTGGCTGAATATACGAAGTTCAGAGGAGAAGTGAAAAAGGAAATAAGAGGGGCAAAGAGAGAGTATAAGAATAGACTGGCAGCAATCATAAAAGGGAATTCAAAAGTCTTCTTTAGGCATATAAATAATAAACGGGTAGTAAGAGGAGGGGTGGGGCCGACTAGGGACCAAAATGGAGACCTACGCAGGAAGGAAGAGGGCATGCCTGAGGTACTAAATGAGTTATTTGCATCTGTCTTTAACAAGGAAGAAGATGCTGCCAAAGTCATAGTGAAGGAGGAGGTAGTTGAGCACTGGATGGGATAAAAATTGATAGAGTACGTACTAGAAAGGCTGGCTGTACTTAAAGTAGATAAGTCACCAGGACTGGATGGGATGCATCCTCGGATGCTGAGGGAAGTAAAGGTGGAAATTGTGGAGGTACTGGCCATAATTGTCCAATTCTCCTTGGATACGGGGGTGGTGCCAGAGGACTGGAGAATTGCAAATATTACACCCTTGTTCAAAAAAGGGTGTAAGTTTAAACCCAGCAACTACAGGCCAGTCAGTTTAATCTCGGTAGTGGGGATGCTTTTAGAAATGATAATCTGGGACAAAATTAATAGTCACTTGGACAAGTGTGGATTAATTAAGGAAAGCCAGCACGGATTTGTTAAAGGCAAATCATGTTTAACTAACTTGATTGAGTTTTTTGATGAGGTAACAGAGTGGGTTGACGAGGGCAATGTAGTTGATGTGGTGTATATGGACTTCCAAAAGGCGTTTGATAAAGTGCCACATAATAGGCTTGCCAGCAAAGTTGAAGCCCATGGAATAAAAGGGACAGTGGCAGCATGGATACAAAATTGGCTAAATGACCGGAAACAGAGAGTAGTGGTGAACGGTTGTTTATCGGACTGGAAGAAGGTACACAGTGGGGTTCCCCAGGGGTCGGTACTAAGACCACTGCTTTTCTTGATATATATTAATGATTTAGACTTGGGTGTACAGGGCACAATTTAAAAATTTGCAGATGACACAAAACTTGGAAGTATAGTGAACAGTGAGGAGGATAGTGATAGACTTCAAGAGGACATAGATAGGCTAGGGGAATGGCGGACACGTGGCAGATGAAATTTAATGCAGAAAAGTGCGAAGTGATAGGATAGGATGAATGAGGAGAGGAAATATAAACTAAAGGGTACAATTCTGAAGGGGATGCACGAACAGAGAGACCTGGGGGTATGTGTGCACAAATTGTTGAAGGTGACAGGGCAGGTTGAGAAAGCGGTTAAAAAAGCATACGGGATCCTGGGCTTCATAAATAGAGGCATAGAGTACAAAAGCAAGGAAGTTATGATGACTCTTTTATTTAAAAAAAAAGATTTACAAGAATAGTTCTAGGGATGAGGGACTTCAGTTACGTGGATAGACTGGAGAAGCTGGAGTTGTTCTCCTTCGAGCAGAGACGGTGAGAGGAGATTTGATAGAGGTGTTCAAAATCATGACGGGTCTAGACAGAGCAGATAGAGAGAAACTGTTCCCATTGGCGGAAGGGTCGAGAACCAGAGGACACAGATTTAAGTTGATTGGCAGAAGAAACAAAAGGAGATATGAGGGAAAACTTTTTTATGCAGTGAGTGGTTATGATTTGGAATGCACTGCCTGAAAGGGTGATGGAGGCAGATTCAATCATGGCTTTCAAAAGGGAATTGGTTAAGTACCTGAAGGGAAAAAAAATTGCATGGCTATGGGGAAAGGGCGGGGGAGTGGGACTAGCTGAAGTGCTCTTGCAGCGAGCCAGCATCGGCTCGATGGAGCGAATGGCCTCCTTCTGTGCTGTAACCATTCTATGATTCTATAACCAGCTTAGGAGGTTAATGAGAGTGCCTCAAATAGCCCAACAAAAACCTGTGAGAAATTGTAGGTGTAAACCTGTTTTACCATTCAGTGTAGCAGTGCCTGGCATCCCGAATTAATCGAGTTCAGGAAAGGCCAACACTTATTTAGCATTCATCCTAAGTTTCCAGCCTATTGTCAGACTTGTCTTGTAGATTTGAGCAATGCTGTGTTCACTAATTGGACATCTCGTTATTGAATATTTTGAATCTATACAGCAGGGTTTCCACGTCATATAAGATTTTGCGAGATTCAGTATTCAAATCATAGTGTTCTACATTGACTAATAGCGGATTGTCTTAAAATATTTTTTTTATTGGATTTTCAGGAAAGTATATTCACGTTTTATGAAGCTATGATACATATACGTGTACATTCACACCTATATTTTATGAAGCTATGATACACAGGTGTGCATTCACATAAATGATGAAGTCATTGTATGTTTAGCTGTACAATCACAGATATTTTATGAAGTCATTGTGTGTTTAGCAGAACACATTTTACAAGAACATACACTCCCATTTTTGGTTTAGAAAGTCACTGTGCGTCCTGCGGAAGGAATGTATCACCATATCAGGCTGTCTGCACTGGTTTTGGGGGGGGGGGGGCGCGAAGAGGCTGGTTTAGCCCTCAGTTCTGGAATTAGTTGGGTTTGTGGATGGTGGAGAGGTACCTTGCATACTAGTGGTGTTGACTTAGGGTTGATGCTCCCTGTGACTAGTTGGTGGGTTGCTACACTGAGCGGGCAGCTGCCAACTTTTTTGTGTTTTCTGTCTGTGCATTTCTACCTTGTTCTTGTACCTTGAGAAAATGCTATGCAGGAGTTAAAAAAAAAAGGAAGCCGAAGATCCCCCGATGGCTCTATGGCTAAATGCACAATGTGGTGCGATACTGTGCAGGAAAACTGAAAGTTTAACCCTTGACCCGCCGGAGCAGTCTGCAATTGGCATTCATGTCCCACCTAATGGGGAAAAGGTTGGCAGGGTTCTCGCTCCTATTCGCTATTCAGTGTCCCCTGCTGCAAAATGTGCATGTGGATTTTGATTGAGGGCAAAATTGGCTTGGTTGTTAAGCTGCACAGTCTGATAACCTCACTGTTTAGACTCGCACATGAAAATTGGGTGAGCTACTTGGGGTGGGGATAGAGGGAAGAAGTTGAAGACACCTGTGTGAGTCAGTGTCTTCAGAAGAGAAGAAAAGAAAGAAAGACTTGCATTTCTATAGCGCCTTTCACGACCACCGGACGCCTCAAAGCGCTTTATAGCCGATAAAGTACTTTTGAAGTGGAGTCACTGTTGTAATGTGGGAAGGGGAGAAAATACGGTGCTAAACAAAGAAAAATGGGAACTGAGCATTTAAAGGCACCTCTTTAATTGAAACTCAAGTTTGCAGTTACTTTTTAACGTGTTTTTATTGGTCAAGAAGCTGCATTTTGTTTTGGGAAAACATTGGAGATGTGCTGATTGTTGCTGCCACCTATTGGATTCTTTGCAGTACTATCTTATTACAAAATTTACAATATAAAGCGATAGGGTATTTACTGCTACGTTCCTGATGTGTTCCTGCATACTGCCTTTTTAACTGCACACTTTTCAGAGGTGGCCCAGGTGCCCGCTACAGGTAGACGTGAATGTATTAAAATTAGGGTCATATGATGCAATTAGGACCCCAATACATTTTAACTCAAATTCGTGGAAGCCCTGCCTAGTGCCTGAGTAAAATCTGGTGGGATTGATGTCATATAGCCACTGAAGCAGTATTTAAAGGGACACTCACCTGCAGTTAAGTGGATCACAGGATCTTTGTGCTATTTGGATTCCCAGGAGAGTTTCCAGCTTCCAGGTCGATTCTTTCTCACTTTTTTGCCTGATCACCTTCAGTAAGCTTTATCTGTTTATAATGGGTGCTAGTATTATTAGTTTCATTTGGACGGAGGAACTCGGAGGAAGAGGAGCAGCAGCGTCCAGCAGAAGCTGGGCCCATCGGAAGACAGCAGGCAAGAGGGGCTGCTATTAGGAGGCCATACTCAGCACATGGGGTGTACAGGCCAACAGTCACTTTTCTTGGATCTCTCTGAAGAGCAGTGCATCAGGAGGCTGCGCTTCTCCAGGCAGGCTGTTGCATACCATTGCAGCCTCCTGCAACAGGACATGCTGCCTGCTGGACCAGGGGGGCCATTCTTTGCCAGTGGCTGTTAAAGTCACCACAGCCCTTAATTTCTTTGCCATTGGCTCCTTTCAGTCAGCTACAGGGGACATCACCCGCATCTCCCAGTTTGCAGTGCACAGCTGCAATAACTATTCAGGCAGGTTATATATCAATGGCATACTGACAATACAGACTCAGAAGCTGCTAATAAAGCACATTATAACAGTGATTACACTTCAAATGTACTTCATTGGCTATAAAGCGCTTCGGAACGTTATGAAAGGCGCTATAGAAATACAAGTCTTTTTTTCTTTCACACTGCAGACCAAAGTGATAAATTTAATGACAACATAATAATTGCCTGCCATTCATTTTTCACCCATGGTGCTTTTCTTAAAAGAAGGTTTATTAACTCTGCTGCTACCATGAGGTGCTTCCCTAGTGGCCTCAGCAAAGCTGGTGAAAGGCTACTGCTCCACATGTGGGGACCCTCGAGATGTCCGTGACTTCTGTGTAGTCGAGCCTGCGAGGACCCAGCTGCAGACTGCAGGGCAGTCTGACCCAGCTGACTTGCTGGCACCATGGTGGGTATTGGTTGAGGGGGTGGTGAAGGAGCAGAAGTACTGACATACTGAGAGAGAGGGCAACACGTAACGCTCCCATTGCACCACTGTCACTCCCGTGGGGCTGAGGCTCATCTCTTCCACTGACCTGCAGGAGAACAGACTTTAGAAGATGAGTATCTCCTTGAAAGCCCCTATCTATTCAGTCCACCAATCTGTCCAAGGTGGATACTTGTCTCTCCAAGGTGGAGCCCAGAGCCTGCATGGAAGGAACATAGGAACAGGAGTAGGCCATTCAGCCCCTTGAGCCTGTTCGGAAGCTGTTTGAGCTGCCACCAAACCTGCAAAAGCTGGTGAACCCAGCCCTTATCAGAGATGTATTAGTTAAAGTGTTCATGTTGTAATAGTGAAACTGATTCCTTTTCATTCATACAGCTACTGTTTAAAAAATCATGGGATGGATTTAACCAAACAAATAAAATGATTTCATAACTAGCAGAGCTTCTAAAACAATATAAAAGCAAACACTAGCTAATGTAATGCAATGAAGTTGTATGCAATTTGTATGGGAGATGCCCACTATTTATACAGCCGCTAGATAAGTGAATACCAGCCCCATCATTATCAATTCAGTTTGTCCAATAGCTCCTCTTCAACTATGGTGGGTATACTGTTAACCAAGTTTGCAGCAAATCATACCTCCATTTGGCAATGTCTGATGTGATCAAATTCTCTGCATTCATGTGGTGTTCCAAGTTTGCTCAATCAACTGAAGACTGGAAGCTATACTGCAAACCTAAGCAGTAGAAAGTCATAACCATCCCCTCTGATCTTACTGTTTTTTCATTACAGTCAACGATTAGAAATCCGAGCCGAGGTGGCAGATGCTTTTTTGTCCAAGTTTCAACTAAAGACAGAGGAACTGAATATCCTCCGCGGTCCGAGAGAGGGACCAATCACAGAGGTAATCCACACCTCATCAGCTTCCTATTATGTAGCAGAATCATTGCATATCACTTACAAAATTGTGCCATATAATCTTTGATATGCTTCTAGGACTTCTTCAAAGCACTTGGAAAAGTGAAGCTAATTCATAATGATGTCAAGATTCTGTTACGAACAAACCAGCAAACTGCAGGGTAAGGAGCATTTCTAACTGTCCCTCTACAGAAACCTTCTAATTTCCAACTGCAGTAACTTTTATGGTGAAGTATGGGTTGAGTTGAGGAAGCAAAGGAAACAATAATAGATTATTACATCTCTCGTGGCATTGGTTCAAATGTAATCTTGGGTATAAGCTATGGAGCAGAGTTTTTTGGGAGAGGAACAAAGCACCTGGGCGATGGGTGGAAGAGCCGAGTGGCAAATCGACCATGGGGCCAGGTAACAGAGCAGCCCGATGAGAGCTGAAATAAGACTCGAAGCCTGAGGTGAAACAGGAATGAAACACTATCAATTTCCTGTGAGGTGGCAATTAACAGCAGGAAATTCTAGGGCCCAGGATGGCCATGGAAAAGCACATTCAGAATATGAAGCTGACAGAGGGGTTAGTGGGGATGAGGCTGAGAGAGAAAGTGTTCCTAGAGCTTGAGATGGGGGTGGAATCTTGGGTTGAGGCCAGGGGAGCAGCACACTTGTTGATAAAGTTGTGGGTACCTGGGATATCATCACTGCTGTTTTTATAAAAAAAAAAAAAAAAAAAATAGAATCTGATGAGCCTCCTGCCCACGCCTGGCCTCACCGGTTAGTCTTGCGTCTCATTTCTCATTTCACTAGTTAACAATCAGCAACATAGGGCCATTGAGAGCAACTTCACAGCTTTGAATCTTGTCCTCGCTCAATGTGCAGGGGTTGCTGAATCGGGAGCAGAAATTTTGGCCAATTTTTAATTCCCTAACATGGGCTGTTAAGGCCATTTGGAGCATCTGTACTACTGCCATGGCTGAAATAAGCTTACTCATCACACACTGGAGATTGAACCAGGGGATCTCCTATTCCATATGGCCCAGCTACGCACTGGATAAATTCACTCCTTCATGTCACTGAAAATTTTAATAAAATTAACCCAATTTTTAACAAAATGATCATACAATTACTGTAGTTGAATTTTCAGTAATTTTGTTCAAAGTAAAGATCATTAAAGCCTTTCACTTTTGAGTAATGAATTGTGAAAGGCCATTGATCTCTTCAAAGATTTATTCTGGGATTTTCCCAAGATTTAAATTCCATCTGTATGGAGTCTGTCTGTCTGCTGAGAGATGGGGTCCATTACAAAATTGCTGATTTTTTTAGCTTTTTTCGTGATGGTTCCTGGAAGGTTGTTTTGAAAGGTTGTTTGTCGGGCACACTTGTAAACACAGCTTGCTGTTTAATCGGACAGAATATACCGTACTTATTGAAACTGATCATTTTACAAAGCTATGAATGTGTTGCATGTAGGTGTAGCACCTTGTCATGCAACACTGTGTCCGTATTGTAGTGGCTGGTCTGCAGTAATCGCAAAAATAAGTACACGGTAACAGTAAGTGCTGCAGAATAATAAATTACATTCTATGTTTTAAAGCTTGGAAATTATGGAACAGATGGCACTCCTCCAAGAGACATCATATGAAAAACTTTACAGATGGGCACAAGGTATGTTACCAGTCCAACGAGTTTCTGAGGTAAGGAACTGCAGATGTTCTGTATGAAGTAAGCAGAATGCATCAAGTGTACAGAAGTCAGATATTAAGGATTGTCAGTAATGTTTTGGTAAAATAAATGAATTGAAAACTGACACACACAAGTGATTCATGATACCAAATATTTTTGACTTATTTCTGGAGTGAGAGGCAGTTTGTTGTGCTTATCTTATTGTTATAATACTGTAGCTGCAACTTTACCATTGTCACGTTATTTCAGCTGCTTATACTTTGCATTGAGTTCTTGTGAAATCTGGGCTCAGTGGTCAAATTCCCTTGAGTGGAGCTACGTCATTTATCTTGGCGACGCTCAATGGCTGTAACTTGTGGACACTGTGACGTGAGTTTGCCTGAGTCAGAGGCTAGATCTCCACATTTACATTTTTAGCAAAGAGAACTTTATCGAGCCCCCACAGTGGTTCCAGCATAAAACATGACTCCTGCTTGGAGTATGGTTTCATGGGTGACAACAGCACTCCAAATGCACCACTGAAGTAGCCATTCTTCTTGAAATAGCCAAACCAGTGAATGTTGGCATGTTACAAGCCCGCCTGATTCCATCCTCCTCAATTATGTACAAAGGCAGGGTCTCTGGGTAGTGATCAGGAGCAAGAACCCTGCTGACTTTATCCCTTTCACTCGCCCAAGTGAAGTCAATCGTAGACCCCTACGGCCACCCCAGCTGAGACTAGCTAATTCAGTAAAAACTCAAGATCAAAGCTGGGTCTCTTCTGATGTGCATGGCTTAGTAGCACAAGAGATACTATTGAGCTCCAAGTAGAGCTACTGACCTCTGAATTTAATTCGAATCAGGTTCTTGGTTCCCCTTGAAATGAGAATTATTCTTGTACTGCTGCATGCAAGGATTGCAATGGGTAACATAATGTTGTTGGCAATAACATTTGTGAGCTTCTGAAAAGTGTCTCTATGTAAATCAATCTCTTTGACATCACCAATTGGTTAGTGGATGCACAATTGATGCATCCATTGCTGAGAAAATTAAGGCAATAAAACTGTTGAAGGTAGACTATTATCCACCCGCCTCTACTCCTAAAGATGCATGCATTCTCCATTTAGACATTCAAGTTTTGGCTTAGTAATTACATGCAATCAGTGTTGAAGAAAGGAAGTGGCAAAGATGGCTGGAAATGTTGCTAGAAGAGCAGGAATTCTCAAGAACGCTTAGTCCCACTCATTAGTAATTTCAGTGTTCTACAAAACCTCTGCCTTCCTATAATACGTTAGTTTGCTGAGAATACAACCTATTTTTCCTGGAATCAGTACAGTACAAAGAAAGGCAGATCAGTGAAAATCATACTGCATCCCAAATTCTACTTGCGCCAGAGAGATGTGGCCTGCCTTTCTGCTCTGCAGTATTGTGATCAGATACCATGAGAAGGGATTAAGCCAGAGTTTCAGGTTAATGCTGAGAAAAA
Organism: Somniosus microcephalus; assembly: GCF_052327205.1. Lineage (NCBI taxonomy): Eukaryota > Metazoa > Chordata > Chondrichthyes > Squaliformes > Somniosidae > Somniosus > Somniosus microcephalus. Next base: position 197,679,780 of record NC_140996.1, read on the forward strand.
ATTAGCTGGAGAAGCTGTATCATTACATTCTGTATTTTTTTTCCAACAATGTTGTATAGAACTCCCCAATGGCTTAGTTGGTAAATGTTCTGGCCAGTATGAAATAGAGCAATATAAACCAGGATGATCCTAGGTTTGATCGCTGGTCTGTGCTAAGTTAGCTGATCTCAGCTGGGGCAGCTCTAACTTGCGGGGGAGACCAGAACTAGGGGCCATAAATATAAGATAGTCACTAATAAATCCAATGGGGCATTCAGGAGAAACTTCTTTACCCAGAGAGTGGTTAGAACGTGGAACTCGCTACCTCAAGGAGTAGTTGAGGCGAATAGCATAGATGCATTTAAGGAGAAGCTAGATAAACATAAGAGGGAGAAAGGAATAGAGGGATATGTTGATGGGGTTAGATGAAGAAGGAGGGAGCAGGCTTGTGCGGAGCTTAAACATCGGCGTGGACCTGTTGGGCCGAATGGCCTGTTTCTGTGCTGTAAATACTATGTAAACATTGAAAATTAAAACGCGAGCAATAAAACTATGAAAAGATCTTTATTTTTTTCTTTATTCTTTGCAGCTGAATGCAGAAGCCTGACTCAAGAATCTTGTGATATTTCTCCAGCACAAACCCAAGCTATGGAGGCTCTGCAAGACAGGCTTGTGCTCTACAAGTTAGTACTGCTTTATATAATTAGCCCTGGTCTGAAGTCACTATATTACTCTTAACTAAGGCTTTTGAATGTAGAACAAAAATACTATGTCATGAATCTTATCATTCATGAAGAAATGACTCATGAAGTAACACTGGGCGGCCAGCTGGTGGCGCCGTCCAAGGAGTATAAATACTCGGGCGTGGGCCCAGCTTGCTCAGGACATTTTTGTAACCAGAATCTCATGGTTGTGAAACAGTTGATTAAAGCCTTGTTTTACACTCAAACCAAGTGCTCAGTAGTCTTTTTACATCACTATCATTGCCTGAATTCCTTTCTTTAAACCCAACTTCTTTTTTTGGCTCCTTCAATGGTAAATGCACTGTCAGACTCGCACCTTGTACTGAGCCATACAGTTTAATAATGTCCCAGATTTTGATCTATTGTCTAAGCATGAGCCTTGACGGTGTATCTGTTTCTCCTTCCCCCTCTATCCTTCTCTTCTGCCCCCCCCACCCCCCCCCTCTTTTTCTCTCTGAAATTCACTGGTTTCTTGGGCATATACAAAATTTCAGTGTGAACTGTTGTGGAGGACTCCTTGAGCATTTTCATCAAAATGTGGAATTGCAAATCAAGAATTATGTACTGGAGAGATTCAGGTTAATTCTCTAGCCTTGAGCCTTCACGTATAAAGATGGTTTTATATTCAAAGGAAAGGTTATGTTTAAGGAAGATGAAAGTGCCTTTTAGAGTTTGAAGCCAGAGCATGTGTGTCTGTCTAGTGTCGTTTGCAGAGAAATCGCTGACCTTTGCAATGATGAAAGTGTCGATTTGTGCGAAATACATTTCACAGTCTTTGAAGGTTCATGTTGGTCTGGCTAGTACCTCTCTTTTGGGAGAGGTAGAGGAGAGAGAAATTACATTTTGAAGCAAACAAGCAGAACAGTCCAATCCTAAGAAAAATACAAATTATGAATGTTAATTCCTTGCACGCATGTGTAAGATGTAGCTGGAAATGTATACTTGCCTTCGTTAAAAAAGTGATAATCCATAAATTGTAGCTCATCTTTCAAAAAGGAAATTAAAATTGTTTTTCATCTTTGCTGAGGGCATTTAGTTGGGATTACTTCATCCCTGTAGCCCCACCTTCATCCATGTCACCTAAAGGTCAAGTGTAATGATGAACATGATTTTGAATTTATTCTATCTGACCGTGCACTATGTACTGATTGTGAATTGGGATCAGACTTCAGGTGACCAACATACAACCACACTTATCCCAATTAGCCTTCATAGAAAATTGCAATCCTTGTGGAGTACGAACATATGATCACTGACCAACAGGAAAAGACTCTCTGGTCCATCCAGCCTGCCCTGCAAATTGGAGTATTGGAGTGTCATCTGTTTTTAAGATATTTTCACAAATATCTTTATTTGTTCAACCTGCATGTATAATTAGCTTTTGTAGTCATTTGGCAGGGGGACGGAATTAATTACTGAAGGACACACTCTTTATTTAAGAGATTCACACCCCTTGTACTGAGTTAACTTGACCTCAGTAGGAACATGAAAATATGCTACAATTGGCCTCAGTTCCTCTTATCTGGGGAATGATAGAACTAGAATCTGGTTCCAGCTATGGAGGACCTGTTGGAGATTGTACATATGGACAAGGTTGGTCTCGGCTGTGATGCCTTCCATGGTGGAATAAGCTGGCAACACTCACAAGGGTCACACACTGTGCACTGGTAAGGTGGTGTAGTGGTTATGACACTGGACTAGCAACCCAAAAGTTGTGAGTTGAAATCCCGCCATAGCAAGTTGTGAAATTTAATTCAATAAATATGATAATATATGGGCTGGCATCAGGAAGAAACAATCATGAAAGCTGCCAGATTGTTGTAGAGACTCAACTAGTTCACTAATGACCTTCAGGGAAAGGACCTTGCCACTTCTACCCAGTCTGACCTACATGTGACTCCAGTCCCACACTACATGATTGACTTTTTAATTTAAAGTAAAGGCGCTTGGAACCATTTATAAATGGACTTGTGCAAAAAAAAAAAGTATGGAGACTTATGATTTGAAATACAACTGATTTCCCATTCTGTCAAGGCTTATCTAGAATAGAGTGGGGGAAGAGCATCTGAACCTCAACATCTGGTTGAAGTTCGGGCCCATATCACTTTATTTTGAAAGCTTTGTCCAGCCTTTAGATTATTGTATCCCAGTTTAAGCTTTAAAGCAGATGAAGAGTGTATTTTGGGCAGCCAACTGCAACTCTTCTTCCTGGATATTGGTTCTGCAGTCCACATGGAATGAGCATGTGTAGACTTCATGGTACAGGGCCTTGGTGAGACCACAGCTTGAGTATTGTGTGCAGTTTTGGTCGCCTTATCTGAGGAAGGATGTTCTTGCCATGGAAGGAGTTCAGCGAAGACTCACCAGGCTGATACCTGGGATGGCAGGAATGACGTATGAGGAGAGATTGGATCGATTGGGCTTGTACTCGCTGGAGTTTAGAAGAATGAGAGGGGATCTCATTGAAACTTATAAAATTCTGACAGGACTGGACAGACTAGATGCAGGAAGGATGTTCCCGATGGTCGGGGAGTCCAGAATCAGGGGTCACAGTCTAAGGATAAGGGGTAGGCCATTTAGGACAGAAATGAGGAGGAATTTCTTCACCCAGAGAGTGATGAACCCGTGGAATTCTCTACCACAGAAGGCAGTAGAGGCCAATACATTAAATATATTCAAGAAGGAGTTGGATATATTTCTTAAGGCTAAAGGGATCAAGGGGTATGGGGAGAAAGCAGGGACCAGGTACTGAATTTGGATGATCAGCCATGATCGCATTGAATGGCGGAACAGGCTCGAGGGGCCAAATGGCCTACTCCTGCTCCTATCTTCTATGTTTCTATGGTGGATGGAAGAAACCACACGTGTAAATTATGTGTTATGGAATTTGGTCCAGATTTAGCATTATCAATAGAATTCATGAATTGTTACATCTTTTATTACTTTTGTACCCAAGGGGGTGTAGTTAAATGTTCTGTAGTCATGGGTATGTTGGAATGTTGGCTTCCATTGCTAGGGGGATAGAATATAAAAATAGGGAGGTATTGCTTCAGTTGTACAAGGTATTGGTGAGACCGCACCTGGAATACTGCATACAGTTTTGGTGTCCATACTTAAGAAAAGACATACTTGCTCTCGAGTCAGCACAAAGAAGGTTCACTCGGTTAATCCCGGGGATGAGGGGATGGACATATGAGGAGAGGTTGAGTAGATTGGGACTCTACTCATTGGAGTTCAGAAGAATGAGAGGCGATCTTATTGAAACATACAAGATTGTGAAGGGGTTGGATCGGGTGGATGCGGGGAGGATGTTCCCGATGATGGGTGAAACTAGAACTAGGGGGCATAGTCTTAGAATAAGGGGCTGCTCTTTCAAAACTGAGATGAGGAGGAACTACTTCACTCAGAGGGTGGTAGGTCCATGGAATATGCTGCCCCAAAAAGCTGTAGAAGCTACATCATTACATAAATTTAAAACAGAAATAGACAGTTTCCTAGAAGTAAAGGGAATTAAGGGTTACGGGGAGCGGGCAGGAATTTGGACATGAGTCTAGGTTCGGATCGGTCATGGCCCTGTGGGTAGCGGAGCAGGCCCAGGGGCCGTGTAGCCTGATCCTGCTCCTATTTCGTGTGTCTAATTCTGTTAGATTCAGGAGATGGTTCTGTGATAGTAGATTGGCGGTTAGGATCAGATCAGCCATGATCTTATTGAATGGCAGAGCAGGCTCGAGGGGCCGATTGGCCTACTCCTGCTCCTATTTCTTATGTTCTTATAGTGGTTATGTTACTGGACTAGTAATCTAGAGGCCTGGACTAATGATCCGGAGACATGGGGCTGAATTTTGCTGGTGGCGCTCAGAGGGCGGGCTCGGAGGCAGGTCAGCTGTCAAAATAGCAAAGATTGACAGCGGGTAGGGAACCCGCTATCAACCCGCCTCCACACGAGTCTCCCAGGTGTCGGGTCTGTCGCCGCTGATCAGACCTGACACCAAGCGGCGGGGGAGGCAATTCACATCATTAAATGGGTTGTTGACATCCAATTAACTTATTTTAAGCCTACATTTCAATTTTACGTGCTCGGGGAACACGTCCGCTCAGCATGTCGTGAATGGATTCAGCATTGAATTATCTCATGACCTGACAGCTGCCAAAGTTGTATAAAAGATCCCATGTTACAGCTGTTCACTTTCAACGCTCAGAAACTGTTGGTTACTGCATTTGGAAGACATATTGAGCTTTCTGCAGCTTGCACGTGTTTGGAGCCAGCTTTCTATCCAGTGCCATCTCATTGGAATAACCTCTCTCACCATTGACTGATCGCTTCTGTCATTTCAACCTCACCTGCCATCTGTTCCATCAGCATTGTTGCCCTTGAAAATATTTCACCTTGGTCCTCAGAATCCCACCATGATCAGCCCCAACACTAACAGCACCAGGCGTACCAACAACAACACCAACCTTCTCTGCAATCACCTGATGCTGCACAGGACACGGCATCAGCACCCGAGCACATAGCTGCCCGGGACGCCAGGGATGGCCTCACCATGGCCAGATTTACTTCACTTGATGCTGTACACACTGGCTGCCAAATGATGCGCCAGGTTGGCACCACCCCACACCAACACCATAAAGCATCCATACAATGTCCAAGCTATTCCTTTCACACTCATGACCTTTGTGGGGGTACCGTTGTCTCACCATTCACTACAACTCACTAAGCCACTTCCAAAGGTGCACACAAATCTGTCCAAGAATGCAAAGTGCTGAAAATAAAGATTTCAATGTTTGACGGCACATTACTAGCAACTTCACATGAACATTGGCTAAACCACCCAAGTGCCTACCCTTGTTTTATTCATTTTTATGGGATCAGGGCGTCGCTGGCAATGCCAGCATTTATTGCCCATCCCTAGTTGCCCTTGAGAAGGTGGTGGTGAGCCACCTTCTTGAACCGCTGCAGTCCGTGTGGTGATGGTACTCCCACAGTGCTGTTAGGTAGGGAGTTCCAGGATTTTGACCCAGTGACGATAAAGGATCGACGATATACTTCTAAGTCAGGATGGTGTGTGACTTGGAGGGGAACTTGGAGGTGGTGGTGTTCCCATGCGCCTGCTGCCCTTGTCCTTCTAGGTGGAAGAGGTCGCGGGTTTGGGAGGTGCTGCCGAAGACGCCTTGGCGAGTTGCTGCAGTGCATCTTGTAGATGGTACACTCTGCAGCCACGGCACGCCGGTGGTGGAGGGAGTGAATGTTTAAGGTGGTGGATGGGGTGCCAAGTGGGCTGCTTTGTCCTGGATTGTGTCGAGCTTCTTGAGTGTTGTTGGAGCTGCACTCATCCAAGCAAGTGGAGAGTATTCCATCACACTCCTTACTCGTGCCTTGTAGATGGTGGAAAGGCTTTGGGGAGTCAGGAGGTGAGACACTTGCTGCAGAATACCTAGCCTCTGACCTGCTCTTGTTGCCACAGTATTTATGTGGCTGGTCCAGTTAAGTTTCTGGTTAATGGTGACCCCTAGGATGTTGATAGTGGGGGATTTGGTGATGGTAATGTTGTTGAATGTCAAGGGGAGGTGGTTAGACACTCGCTTGTTGGAGATAGTCATTGCCTGGCACTTCCGTGGCGCGAATGTTGCCTGCCACTTATCAGCCCAAGCCTGAACGTCGTCCAGGTCTTGTTGCAAGTGGGCATGGACTGCTTCATTATCTGTAGAGTTGCGAATGGCGCTGAACACTGTGCAGTCATCAGCGAACATCCCCATTTCTGACCTTATGTTGGAGGGAAGGTCATTGATGTAGCAGCTGAAGATGGTTGGGCCTAGGACACTGCCCTGAGGAACTCCTGCAGCGATATCCTGGGGCTGTGATGATTGACCTTCAACCACCACAACCATCTTCCTTTGTGCTAGGTATGACTCTGGCCAGTGGAACGTTTTCCCCCTGATTCCCATTGACTTCAGTTTTACTAGGGCTCCTTGATGCCAGACTCGGTCAAATGCTGCCTTGATGTCAAGGGCAGTCACTCTCGCCTCACCCCTGGAATTCAGCTCCTTTGTCCATGTTTGGACTAAGGCTGTAATGAGGTCGGGAGCCGAGTGGTCTTGGTGGAACCCAAACTGGGCATCAGTGAGCAGGTTATTGGTGAGTAAGTGCCACTTGATAGCACTGTCGATGACACCTTCCATCACTTTGCTGATGATTGAGAGTAGACTGATGGGGCGGTAATTGGCCGGGTTGGATTTGTCCTGCTTTTTGTGGACAGGACATACCTGGGCAGTTTTCCACATTGTTGGATAGATGCCAGTGTTGTAGCTGTACTGCAACAGCTTGGCTAGAGGTGCGGCTAGTTCTGGAGCACAAGTCTTCAGCACGATAGCTGGGATGTTGTCGGGGCCCATGGCCTTTGCTGTATCCAGTGTGCTCAGCCGTTTCTTGATATCACGTGGAGTGAATCGAATTGACTGAAGACTGGCTTCTGTGATGGTGGGGACCTCGGGAGTAGGCCGATATGGATCATCCACTCAGCACTTCTGGCTGAAGTTGTCTTTTGCACTGACGTGCTAGGCTCCACCATCATTGAGGATGGGGATATTTTTGGAGCCTCCTCCTCCCGTTAGTTGTTTAATGGTCCACCACCATTCACGACTGGATGTGGCAGGACCGCAGAGCTTTGATCTGATCCATTGATTGTGGGATCGCTTAGCCCTGTCTATAGCATGCTGCTTCCGCTTTTTAGCATGCATGTAGTCCTGTGTTGCTGCTTCCCCAGGTTGGCACCTCATTTTTTTTTTTAGGTACGCCTGGTGCTGCTTCTGGCTTGCTCTTCTACACTCGTCGTTGAACCAGGGTTGGTCCCCTGGCTTGGTGGTAATGGTAGAGTGAGGGATATGCCGGGCCATGAGGTTACAGATTGTGGTGGAATACAATTCTGCTGCTGCTGATGGCCCACAGCGCCACATGGATGCCCAGTTTTGAGCTGCTAGATCTGTTCTGAATATATCCCATTTAACAGGATGGAGGGTGTTCTTAGTGTGAAGACGGGACTTCGCCTCCACAATGACTGTGCGGTGGTCACTGCTGCCAGTGCTGTCATGGACAGATGCATCTGTGACAGGTAGATTGGTGAGGACAAGGTCAAGTAGGTTTTTCCCTCGTGTTGGTTCATTCACCACCTGTCGCAGGCCCAGACTGGCAGTTATGTCCTCCAGGACTCGGCCAGCTCGGTCAGTAGTGGTGCTATTGTGTGGTACATTGAAGTCCCCCACCCAGAGTACATTCTGTGCCCTTGCTACTCTCAGTGCTTCTTCCAAGTGGTGTTCAACATGGAGGAGTACTGATTCATCAGCTGAGGGAGGGTGGTAGGTGATTACCTTGCCCATGCTTGGCCTGAAGCCATGAGACTTCATGGGGTTCAGAGTCAATGTTGAGGACTCCCAGGGCCACTCCTTCATGACTCTATACCACTGTGCCACCACCCCTGGTGGGTCTGTCTTGCCGGTTGGACAGGACATACCCAGGGATGGTGATGGAGGAGTTCGGGACGTTGGCTGAAAGGTATGATTCTGTGAGTATGACTATGTTGCTTGACTAGTCTGTGGGACAGCGCTCCCAATTTTGGCCCAAGTCCCCAGATGTTGGTGAGGAGGACTTTGCAGGGTTAACTGGGCTGGGTGTGCTGTTGCTGTTGTAGTGTATGTACCTTTAAGAGCCCCTGTGTACTGTAATACCGGTAGTGACCACTCGGGTATATAAGCCTGTATAGCGTCTTGTATCTTTTAGTTCACCTCCAGACTTTGTTCAGTAAACACCTGTTAAACCAACTCCTGCATTCCGTGTCTCCATTAACACACGGATACAACAGCTGTGTCTGTAGCCGGTGCCGAGTGGTCCGTCCAGTTTCATTGTTATTATTTTGTTTCATAGTGGTTAATTACAACTGAGTGACTTGCTAGGCCTTTTCAGAATCAACCACATTGCTGTGGGTCTGGAGTCACATATAGGCCAGACCAGTTAAGGACAGCAGATTTCCTTCCCTAAAGGACATCAGTGAACCAGATTGGTTTTTACAACAATTCAATAGTTTCATGGTCACCATTACTGATACTAACTTTTTATTCCAGATTTATTTAATTAACTGATTTTAAATTCCCCAGCTGCCGTGGTGGGATTTGAACTCACATCTCTGGATCATTAGTCCAGGCCTCTGGATTACTAGCCCAGTGACATTACCACTTTGCTACCGTTCCCATTGTTAGTTGCTATGACTTGCAGTAGGATGAGGGTGAGTGTGAGAGGTGGCTAGTGAAATGGCGAAGTGATAATGTAGATAGAGAGGGGATGGGTGAAGGTGCAAGGTAAGTTGGTGTGAGTAAAGATGTGCAGGAGTAAGGTAGGGAAGGCAGAGTGATGGGGATGTGATGAATGGCACAGCAGGATGATGTTGAGTGTAGCTTGGCAGTAACGTTTCATGATCTGCTCAGATCATTGAAAGGCTTGCGCCACTGCAGCCTGGTCCTCCTGACAACATCCCTGCTTGTGCCCTCTTGTGCAATGTGCAACCAGGCTGCGTTGATCTCCTGGGGAGGTCTCTTCTGCGTGCTGTGACTCCCTGCATAAGCATATGGATGGAGTTATGGGAGAGCCTGGGTGCAGCGCTCGTCAGTGTTTGCAGCACTTCAATGCTGTAGAACACTGACAACAGAACTGTCAAAATCAATTTGGACATGGCCCCTTTAAAGAAACCGGCTGATGACGAGTTTGCAGCAAGACCTGGATTAATATGCATTGACAGAAATCATGCGCATTATGCAGAATAGAGAAGCACTTAGTTGAAACTTTATTCCTGACAGCATTCACTAAAAGTGCACTTCTCGGCAGGGCTGTAAGTACACAAGTCTGCTGCAGCCTAAACTAACAGAATATAGATGTCCTTTGTCTAAATGTGGTGATCATCATCATCAAGCATAACTGCTTTTGTACTCCATACCCATCTTAATAAAGCCAAGGATCCCGTATTTTTTTAACAGCCTTATCAACCTGTCCTGCCACCATCAAAGATTTGTGTATGTAAACCCCCAGGTCTCTCTGTTCTTGCACCCGCTTTAAAATTGTACTGTTTAGTTTATATTGCTGCATCTCATTCTTTCCTAAATGCATCACTTCACACTGTTCTGCATCAATTTTCATCTGCCATGTGTCTACCCATTTCACCAGTCTATGTACTCCTGAAGTCTGCTACTATCCTCCTCATTGTTTACTATGGCCCCGATTTTCCTGGAGCCGTCGGGCGGGGTTTCAGGCGGGCAGGGGCTGAAAATCGCAGAAATAGGGGGTCGCGACACCCCCCCCGCCCAACTTTCGCCCCGGTGTTTCAGCGCGACCCGAATCAGTCCCGCCCGCAGCCAGCGGGACTGGTCGTCGGGAGCCTAATGAGCAATAATTGGCAGCTGTAATCCAATTTTAAGGGGCCCTTGCAATTTTCAGCCTTTCCCCACGTAAACCACGCCTGGTGGGAACACCGCTGATGAAACCTGGCGTGAACAATGTTGGCTTGCTTACTTTCAGCTGCAGGTCAATCAGGAATGAAGAGATTTAATCAGACAGCATTGGTAGGCTGCAGGACCTTGTTGCTCCAGGCTTGGGGCAACTTGTTGAAGGCTTAGGCACAGCTGTGGAAGGTTGGAGCCTCACACACTTCTCCAGTGTGAGCTCCTAGGAAGCCCCTCTCACCACCCTCACTCAGCGCTTCCTCAACGGCGGCATCTGCCAGAAGCATGGGAGGCCTTTTGTTCCTTGCCTTCTTGGCATTAGAGGATCTCCAACAGCAGAGGAGGCTGGAGCAGATCCAGCAACAACAGCAGCACCAGCAACAGCAGCACCAGCAGGAGCGACAGGCTGTGGCTCAGCCACCTGAGGCAGCACAGGCCAGAAGGGGCCAGCGCATGGAAGGCCGTCGGCGCAGGAGATACCCCCCAAACAGGGTCTACAGACACAGGGTGAGCTACCTCAACATGACTGAGCAGCAGTGACAAAGGCGGCTCTGAATTTTGCGAGATGTAGTGACTGACATCTGCGCAATGCTGCAGCAAGACCTGGAGCCCAGAGCACCAGGTCGACACTCCTTACCAGTGGCCATCAAAGTCACCACCGCACTCAACTTTTATGCCTCAGGCTCCTTCCAGGGATCATCAGCGGCATCTCCCAGGCGGCCGCACACACTTGCATCACGCAGGTAACCGATGCCCTCTTTGCCCTCGCGCACAATCACATCCATTTCACCCGGGATCGCGCAAGTGTGAGGGTGCGAGCGCTTGGATTAGCTCAGCTGGCAGACTTTCCAAGGGTGCAGGGCGTCATTGACTGCACACATGTGGCCCTTAGGGCACCCCACCGCAATCCAGGAGCTTTTGCCAACTGCAAGGGCTTCTACTCCCTTAACGTTCAGCTGGTGTGTGATCACAAGAAGGTGATTTTGCATGTTTATGCCAAGTACCCTGGCAGCTGCCATGACTCCTTCATACTGCACCAGTCCACTGTGCCTCCGCTATTCAGTCCGGCAAACGAACTTCAGGGATGGCTATTTGGAGACAAGGGATATCCCCTGCGGTCTTGGCTAATGACGCCGCTGAGGAGACCAGCCAACGAAGCTGAGGAGCACTACAACTCCAGCCACATTTCCACCAGATGCATTATCGAGCAAGCCATCGGATTGCTAAAGTTGCGCTTCAGGTGGAGCCCTACAGTACTCATCAGCCAGGGGCTCCAAAATCGTCGTGGTATGCTGTGCGCTTCACAACATGGCACAACACTGTGGCTTGCCAATTCCGCAGGACCAAGGCTCCTCACGGGGGGGGGGGGGGGGTGGGGGGAGAGGAGGAGGAGGAGGAGGATATTGAGGAGGATATTGATAGTGCTTTGAGCGCGAACCCGTCTCTGCACTGGAAGTCCTGCTCATACCCTGGCGACTACGCTCCTCCATGGCCGCAGCCCTCTTCTTCTCGGCGGTAGCCATCCTTTCCGTGGTGATGTTTTCATGCGCCAATGACTCCAATAAGGCTGTGCTCATGCTCGCCATGGACTCCTCCATTCGCTCCATACTCGCAGCGACCCTGGAGACAAAACCTGCCAGAGACTCCTGCATCTGTGCATGGAGATCCATCACCTCCTCTTGCGGATGGACCCAGAGGCATGGGGTCGACATGCAGCTGAGCTGGCAGAGGCCTGCGCCCTCCGACAAGGACTCTCCACTGCTGTCCCTGTCTCCACAATCTGCTGATGCTCACTTGTGAGCTGTGAAACACCAGGTGACAACACTACTCTATGTTCCGAAGGCCCCCCCGAGGTGTGAGTGTCTGCGCTGGTGCTGTGTGCGCTTACTTCTGCTGACGCTGCGCCATCAGAGGCTGGAGCTTCCTCTGAGGAGTCTGGCTGCAAAGCCTCTTCCTCCGCGGCAGTGGCGACGGGGGCTCCAGATGGTCCTGTGGGGGAGTAAAGGAAAGAGTTAGAGATGTGATGCCAAGGCTACTTGCACATTGGATTTGGCAGATGCTCATAAGTCCAAATGATGTAGCTTCAGAATCATATCAGCGACTCATGCTATGTCAATGAGAGAAATGGGAAACTATTCTGTCACCAGCTTGCGGGCTTGCTCCTGTCTCTCCTGCCCCAGCTTCCGCAGCTGCGTCAGCCCCAGCAATCTCCATCACGGCTTCCTCCCAGGGGCTCAGGTGGGCAACTGAGGGTGGTCCTCCTACAGTCCTCGCTCGCTCTCTCCTATTGTGAGCTCTCTTTTCCTGCAATGAGGGAGACAAGTGGAGTTTGAGTGAGAGTCAGGAGTGAGTGTAGAGATTGCATAGCATAGATACTTAGAAGGAGACAAAGATGTTGTGAGGCTGCAAGACCAAGGGCCCTCCCTGTGTGTGTCAGTTGTGTTCCAAGCATCAGAGTGAGAGGCAGTGTGAGGGCTGCATGGTGGAATAGTTATGTGAATGTGAGCATAGAGAGAGCGGGAATGGGTAAGGGTACATGGATGTGACTGTGAAGTGGGATGTGGAGGAAGTGATTGCTGAAGCTGAGTGCTGTTGGGGAAAGGCAATGGGGATCAGGTTGAGGGTGATGGAAACTTCATACTTACTTTTCCTGTACGGTGAAGGTCATGGAAGCGCTTCCTGCACTGCATCCAGGTCCGGCGGGTGACACCCTGAGAGTTCACCTTTGCAGCCACCTCCATCCATGCAGCCCTGGTCTCTTTGGGAGGCCTCTTCTTCCCTGAGCTAGGGAAGAGGACCTCCCTGTGGGCCCTAACCCCATCCACCAATGTCTGCAGTGACGTCTCATCAAATTTGGTGGCAGCTCGGCCTTTGCCGCTGGCAGCAGCTGGTGCAGGCTCCTCTGCCATTCTGTACGACTGGTTGGGAAGCCTGCAGAGGTTGAGAAGCTGGCTGGAGACTTTAAAAGCACCACGAATGATGACATCATACTGTGGGGCTTTCTGACTGGAAATGGACACTTAGCAGGGGTGCCCACACGCTGGAAATAAATTGGCCAATTGAGGGAAAATTGCGTGCAGCTGGCTGACCCATTTAGATTCGGGTCGGAAGCCGACATTCGGGGAACCCGACAATTCCCCGCACCTTCGGGAAAATCGGGGCCTATATTTCTGAGTTTCCTGTCATCTGTAAACTTTGAAATTATCCCCTGGATACCCAAGTCTGGGTCATGAATATATATCAAAAAGAGCAGTGGTCCTAATACCGACTCCTGGGGGACACCACTGTATACTTCCCTCCAGTCTGAAATACAATTGTTCACTATTACTCTCTGCTTTCTGTCCCTTCGCCAGTATCGTATCCACACTGCCACTGCCCATTTAATCCCATGGGCTTCAATTTTGCTAACAAACTTTGCAACATTTTTAATTTTAACTTCTTGTGCAGTAATCTAGGGCTATTAGAAGAAAAACTGTTTTAGTTGATGTGACTAAAAGCCTCTGTAATTAATGTAAATCATGAAATTTTCTCTATCAAATAAATGTCACTGTTGGTGAATTTAAATTTACAGCAGTAACTGTAAAGGTCTGTTGGAAAAAATAATTTTGTGCAAAAGAACTGGCAGCACTGGGTTGCATGCAATTTACAATAATTTTCTCGCCATATTTGTGACCATTTTGGTGGTTTGCTGATACTAGATTTTGCTAGTGCACCATATAACAATAATGCACTTCACTTGTAGCAGAAAACTTGCACTATAGGTCCACCACAGTCTTTAGGCCTTGTTTTTATTTTGGTGCTGGTGGAGCCATAGCATGCATGTAAAAAAATAACAGCTTATTATTGACTTAAACTGCCAGTATTTAACATGAATGTCGAGCCAAACTGTTACCTATTTAGACTCAACAAAAATATTTGTGCAGATTTTGTCTGACTTTGTTTTTTGAGTTAAAGAGCAAATCGTTCTCAAACTTCTTTCCTGCTGTCTCAAGTTGCTCAACTGAAATATTTACTCACTTTAAAAAAAAAAATAAAAAAAAAAAATTCCTATCTTTATCTTTTCTGTACAACTCACCAAACAAGAGGATGTGTAGATATCCTTACCCTACGAGTCAGCCACTAGGTGGTAGATGAGAGTGGAGGATCTTGCCAGAGTTCGGCATCTCCCTCTGATGGCTTGGCTGAGATTGAGAATTCATTGGCCGGGGAGGGTGGGGCGGGGTGGTGGATTTGTAGGTATGAAGCCATATCCTATAGCTGCTTAAAATCAGCAAGTGAGATCCTTTGTAAGGAACTCCAGTGAGGGAACTTAGTGTGATAGGTCACAAGCAGCAGAAAAAGGTGCCTTTATTTCAGAATGTATATTTTCTGATAAACAGCTATTCACAGTCTTTATATAAATCTTTGGCGGAGGAAAGAAAAAGTCTTCTGTGAATTCCAATTATCCTTTCTGGACAGTGCTGCGTGTTTGTATAATCTTAGGGGAACCTGCTCAGAGACTATTTGCTTCTGAACATTGCTGTTCATGCGATTGGTTGGTTTGTTTTCACAGACTGAATGCAAGCTACCATTTAAAATATTTAGATTGCCATTTGTCAAAGATCAAGGGCAGAAAAGTGTTTATTTAAGTAGGTCAGTTGGATAGACACCAGTGTTAGGAAGCAGGTTTTTCCTCTAAGAGGCCCCCCCTCCCCCCAAGCTTATGCACATTTGCTCCACAGATCAAATGGAAGAACGTGTGGCTCTATAGAGAAGTCCGCTAAATGGGATAATTTAGAAAGTTATTTTTTTAGAAAATAAGCTGCCTGTTTAGCAGCGAGTACTTGCTATACAAGTTTATTTCTCCTTTCTACCGTTTTTATATTCCCTTCTCACATTTCACGTGTATTTATTGCCCTAGCTACATACTTGATGAGTTTGGCACAGCAAGGAGGAGCGCAGTGGTTCGTGGTTTTATAGATGCTCTCACCAGAGGTGGGCCCGGTGGAACTCCTCGGCCAATTGAAATGCATTCTCATGATCCTTTAAGGTATGCCATTGGATGCTCAACATTTTACTTGTGGTATTAGTGTTTTCTTAAACCTGACTTGAGTAAACCTTGTGCTTTCAGGTATGTTGGGGACATGTTGGCATGGTTACACCAGGCAGCTGCTTCAGAGAAGGAACATCTTGAAGCTTTGCTGAAGCTCGTAACTATGCAAGGTAATTGTTTAATCCTTTCAATAGGCAGCCTCCTCCTGTGATTACGCAGAAACTTTTTGTATCGTCAGGGTCCTTAAAATTTAGTGGCACCTCGAGGCCAATTTCCATGGCAAGCTGAACAGAATTCTACACAGACATCAGATTTGTTCTTTATAGTGAGGTGTTTGTGATATACAATAAAATATATAATTAATCTCCACAGAAACAGCTGAACAGCAGTTTTCCCATTAAATTAAGTGAACAAAAATTGGAGGGGATTTTTAAAAAAGTATTTCTTGCATACCTGTCAGTATTTGCAGGGAACTGGGGAATACACCAGCCACCTGTTAGCAGGTAAATGACATGGTGCAAAATAGACCTATAGAAGAAGGAGGAAAATACATTTTTAAGATGGAATAAATGCTAGATTTAAAAAAATATATTTATGGTGAAGTTGTGTCTGGGACTCGCTCTGTGTTCAACTCCCACTATGTGTACTTGCTGACTACTTGTGATGCTGACTGTGCCTGCACCGTGCTTGCCAACTGCACTTATGAAACTATTGCAGAATACAGAATGAGATGCAGTCACAGCACCACGAGTATGGAAAAATGAGTAATTAAAGTTCTGTAGCGATTTCCATCATTGTAGAATCACAAAGTGCTAGGGGCCCTGAATATAATGTTAAAAACCGATTCTTCTGAATTTTTCTGTCAATTACTGATAAAATCTTGTTTCAAATTTCTTTTTAAATTACATTTATTTTCAGTATCTTTATTTCAGAGAGTATTGTGCAGGTCTGAATCATTGACCAAACAAGCAAATACAGATTCTAGTTCAGTTAAATTTATGGATCAATAAGGCATGTCGGAATTTAAAGAGGTAATTCAGTCATCCAATGGGAGTTGAATGACCTTTCTCTGGACTTGCTCTGACTGGTGTGCTCTTTTCCAACACTACGCTCAAATTTTTCTCTTCTCCTGAACTGAGTTGATCCAGTTCCCTTTTCAATGCTGCAGCTGACTCAAATCTTACTACACTAGATGGCAGTCTATACATTGGTCATTCTATGTGTAAAGACATTTTTCCTTTAAAGTAGGAGTGACTAAGCTTGGGTAAACTGGCCCATGAAACCCAAATAATCTGTTCTGTTTGTGCTGATATCTCTTAATCATTTTTCCTGTTTGAATTTCATGGGCCTGGAGGATTGTTAAGGGCTGATCTTAGTCTAGTTGTTCCAGTGTTTGATGAATCCTACATCAGAATACCAAAATCTGTCTGCAGCTTGAGATTTTTGCAAGTGAAAAATTGCTTTAAACTTTCTGTGTGGCCTGCAGTGGTACATATCCAAGTACAGGAAACTTTGGTTTATCCGGAGGTTGTATGTCCGGAATACTCGATCTAACAGCAAAAATCAGGAGCCGTTTTCGAAAAGTTTTTTTTAGATTTTGTTCTTTTTTTTTCTCAGTCAGCCACTGCAAGGTCTGTAGCTATAGCAACAGCTTCAGCTACAGACGCTTGCAGCTGCAGCCGACTCTTTAGAAGCTGTTGCTAAGCAACAGTGTTTGTTGTCAGATACGGAGATGAAAACCTCCGTATGCTTCAACATTAACTTTGTATGTCCGGCAGTTTTGATAGATCGGCAACACGCCGGTCCCGCCAGTGCCGGATATCACAAAGTTTCCTGTATCTGATAGTCAGAAAGCTTGGACACATCTGCTTTAAGAAAAGCCAAAGTCCAGCAGCGATAATAGGTACTTTTTGTTCAAAGTACTTCACAATATCTACCCAAAAAGATTATTTCTTAATAAGTTTTAAAATAAATGTCAAATTTCTAAACCCTGCAGGCCACTCCTGTAACAGCACTAATAGGGAAAGTACCTCCTACACTTTGAAGCGATTCTGTTAGTTTTAACCATTGCTGCAACAAATGAGATAATCCGAACACTTCACTTCCATTATTCTCATGATCAATCTCTTGTTTCAATTATTCTCTATATCTCAATTTTAGTTATTAGTAGATTGTACTACCTGATTTTACAGTCAAACGTTGCCCAGTACAGCACTGATTTCTATATTAATACTGAGTTAAATTAGATATCACTATTACAAACTTATAAGGAACTGCAGAGTAGCTCTTTTTTCCAGAGCTTCACCTTACTGAGGTGTGAGCTGTACTCCTGCCAGCAATGGGGTTTCTGCTGAGATCATGGAAGAAGTGTGTTATAATCAAAGGCTTGCTTACAGCTAGGTTAAGCTGTACTTTAAAGTAAGACAGAATGTTTATTATTACAGGTGTGGAAGATAATATTCAGCAGGTGGTGGGACACATCACTGAGGGAGTGTGCAGACCTTTAAAGGTACAGACTGAATTTATTAGACATTTGATCTGATACATTAGAGCTAAGGATGCATTGAAGATTTTATGTAGTCCACCTAAAGTCGCAGACTTCAAATTTGTTAAAAGTATTGGGCTTCTTGCTGGCTTTAAGCTTATCCAGTGAGTAGCTGAGCCATGCAGGTCACGAACATGTCTGGTCTGAGTCTCAGTCTATGGTTGGAGCTGGGGTCACTGCAGTTAGCCTCAGGGTTCCTGGGTTAAGGAGGAAACATTGGTCAAATTCCCTGCTTCTCATCACTAACCGGCTGCCTCTGCTGGAAATGTGTGTGTGTTGAGTGAGAACAGCATTTGGCTGCCTGTGATGCAACTGCATTTGAATAGTGTGCCAAGGCTCACACATGAATAATTGACACTTAGGTGAGGTACCATTCGGTTGTGAGATCATACCCTACTAAAACACCTTCAGGAGGAGAAGGAGGAAACTTGGCAAGAAAAAGATGATGAAAAATTAAATATTTATACTTGTAGTTTTTAATCCACATCTTGTATTTATTTTAAGTGTGTTTTCTTCCATGAACTCAAGTGCTAAAACAAAACTTGAGGATTAGTGGAAAAATATTTAAACATATTGTTATACCAGACACTTACACAAGTTCATGCTCGAAGTTCCTCATCTTAGCCATGTCATCGGATAGGTCTTGGGTAGAAATGAAGTGCTTCCCCACAAAGTGAGGAGGAAATTCAGTCACGCTGCATTGCTTGTTGTCCTAGTTCAAAGTAGAGCAGAAATTAAGACGTCTGGGAGAAAGTGGCCTGGCTGCCCTAGGCCAATGAGGGTATGTCAGAAGACCAATAAAGGGGGGGAAATCTTTTTCAAGAATTGGAAATATGCAAAGGGCTAAATTGTTATTAATGTGGTTTACTTTCCTAATGGACTGACTCTCAATTTTAGATAATTTGTTTTTTTTTTAAATTGGGCTTATGCTGGTCACTAGTAAGCACATTTTTGCAGTTTTTGGTAAGTTTTAAATTAAAAATTACATAAAATGTAATAATTACAGATTTAAATATTAACCTACCAATCATTGAGCAAAACTAACTAGTTTTAGGGAATAGTTTGTACACGTTATGATAGGCTAGGCATTGCTGATCCAATCATTCACAGTATCTTATGTGTAAAGAAAATTTAGAGGAAAACAGTACATAAAAATATAGATCATATAGAACAGTGAATTCTTTGTATCATTGTGTGTAATGCTGCTGAACAGCATTGGGTTTTAAATAGTTGTTACAGACACTGAAGTTTTTAATCACAAGAAAAGGTAGCTTATTCACCTTTAAGTGCTAGCTTTGCAACAGATTCAGTTTTTTGAATGGTTTGTTTAGTTCCCCCTGTCCTTCACCACTACTCATGTCTGTGTTATTCTCAGTTGTGACATTGACGCAATATAGATACTATTAGTGCTATTTCATGACTGGTGGATTTGAGTAAAATTAGTAGGTTTTCATCTCCCTCCCCAAGAAAGGCTAGATTTTTAGAAAACTTAGTAACCTATACTAATGGGAACATAAAACACCCATGGGCGTGTGTGCTGTGAGGAGGATGCCGAGAAACTCCAGTATGATTTGGACAGGTTGGGTGATTGGGCAGATGTATGGCAGATGCAGTATAATGTGGATAAATGCGAGGTTATCCACTTTGGTGGCAAAAACAGGAAGGCAGATTATTATCTGAATGGCAATAGATTGGGAGAAGGGGAAGTGCAACGAGACCTGGGTGTCCTTGTGCACCAGTCGCTGAAGGTAAGCATGCAGGTGCAGCAGGCAGTTAAGAAGGCAAATGGTATGTTGGCCTTCGTAGCGAGAGGATTCGAGTACAGGAACAAGGATGTCTTGCTGCAGTTGTACAGGGCCTTGGTGAGACCACACCTTGAGTATTGTGTGCAGTTTTGGTCGCCTTATCTGAGGAAGGATGTTCTTGCCATGGAGAGAGGGCAGCGAAGATTCACCAGACTGATACCTGGGATGGCAGGAATGACGTATGAGGAGAGATTGGGCCGATTGGGCTTATACTCGCTGGAGTTTAGAAGAATGAGAGGGGATCTCATTGAAACTTATAAAATTCTAACAGGACTAGACAGACTAGATGCAGGAAGGATGTTCCCGATGGCGGGGGAGTCCAGAACCAGGGGTCACAGTCTAAAGATAAGGGGGTAAGCCATATAGGACAGAGATGAGGAGGAATTTCTTCAGCCAGAGAGTGGTGAACCTGTGGAATTCTCTACCACAGAAGGCAGTTGAGGCCAATTCATTAAATATATTCAAGAAGGAGTTAGATATATTTCTTAGGGCTAAAGGGATCAAGGGATATGGGGAGAAGGCAGGGACAGGGTACTGAGTTTGGATGATCAGCCATGATCTCATTGAATGGCGGAGCAGGCTCGAGGGGCCGAATGGCCGACTCCTGCTCCTATCTTCTATGTTTATATAAAGCAATTTGATGGCATAGTACATTGGTGCAAAAACGTACTGTGCTAAGGAGCGATTGACACAAGCTTGCTACACGATTCTGCACACAAGTTCCTGATCTCAGCTGGGCTGCTGGGGAGGCAAAATCAGAGGGCGAGTCCATTTAGCCTTTTTTCCTGTACATCCTAGCTTAATAGCAAAGGAATGAGAGCAGGTA
Source organism: Somniosus microcephalus (assembly GCF_052327205.1). NCBI lineage: Eukaryota > Metazoa > Chordata > Chondrichthyes > Squaliformes > Somniosidae > Somniosus > Somniosus microcephalus. The sequence goes on from NC_140996.1 coordinate 197,700,193, forward strand.
ATATGCCCTTTCTCTTAACAAGGGAATGATGCGTAACACAAAGAAGAGAAAAGAAGAACAATGAGGGGAATCACATTAGTGGAACTTGTTTACGATGCAGCAGTGCCAACACGATCAATTCTCAAAGGGAATCTTGATGCAGCGCCAAAAAAGGAATCTTGAGGTACTGCTAAGCGCCTTTTCAGTGCACATAAAGACTCTCACTTAGACATTGTGTTGGGATCCCTTTGAGAATTGTAAGTTGTTGGCAGTGCTAAAAATAGTTGTATTCAGTTTTGTTGCTTTTTCCCCTCCTTTTTAACGCGATGGTTTAAAAGTATTGTTTTACATCTACTGACTGCACATCAGGTTTGCCTTCGTTTTGCTGATCAATTAGAACCCTCAGCATATTTGTGCAAGGCAGTAAATGTGGGAGCTATCTGTCCAAAATTGCAGTGCATCATAGCTGCAACTCCTTAATGAAAATCAAAATATTTTAATTAACTAGAATGAAATGTATTGATTGATTTGAATTAGATCATTTAAAATTAATTTGAATTTGTTGAGAGTAGACACTGCTTTGCATTTTCTTTTTGTCTACTGATTTGTTTTTAAAGATAATCTGACAGGGGCAACAATGTGAATTTTGTAGCAGTCATTCTTTCCTGAAAAAAATTGTACCTCAGTGGCGATGAGGGTTAACTGCTTTAAAACAAATGAAGCTATGGCACTGAATATCTGAGGGATGAGTGGCACAGTAGGTTAGAAGAATGGCCTTTAGCTGAAAGTCTCTTCTCCGGGATGGCTCTAAGAGGCTAATCCTGATCTTGATCTTGGTGGGTGTATGAGCACTAATTTACCACTTACATTCTGAGGCCGCAGGGATGACTACTGTGAAAAGCAGAAAAATCACACCAGTGCAGTGTGGGGTAATTTTTCTCAGTTTAGCTATTAGGCATGAGGCAGTGCCTCTAAACTGTATTATACCCGAGTTCTTGAGCCATGCTTGACAACACTGTCAGCCTGTCCCTATGCTTCAATGCTGTCCCTACCTCGTTCATGACCACCTTTAACCACTCCTTTTCTCTCAAGCCTCCGTTCTTATCCAGTTTCCATCCTATCTCCAACCTTCTTTCATGGCAAAGTCCTAGAACATGTCGTTGCCTACATTCCTATCTTGCCCAGCACTCTTTGTTTAAGATGCTCTAAACTGAGACCACACGGGTGAAAGTCACAAATAATTATAATCATGGTTCTCTGTCTCTCCTATTTCTCTCCACCACCTTCAACACTGTTGCCCATTCCATCCTCCTCCAATGTCTCTTCTCTGCAATCCACTTCTGAGGCACTGCACCATCTTGGCTCTGCACGTACTATCACAATACGGACATTACATTGCCTCCTTCAGCTTCTTTTCATGAGCATAGCTTGTTCCTTGGTAGCATAGTGTAACACTGTAACAGCATTCATTTCCTGGATTTTGTCTCAGTGCTTTGAATTAAATATGTGCATGCTCAGTTAGATATAAGCATTTCAGTTCTGCTATCATTTTATATTGAAACATATAAGATGACAAATTCAGTGAGTCCCGCATATCCCTCTAATGTTTTGCTTATTCATATCTATGCATTTAAGGGAAAAAAGTCATTAACATACAATGTATGGGGATCATTCCATAACCCCTTGATTAGAGTTACTGTTTCATTAAGCTAGCTACAGAAACCTGCTGTATTATTAATTCAGTGTGTTCTGTCTGGTGCTGTTTTAGGTCCGTATTGAACAGGTTATAGTAGCAGAGCCAGGTGCAGTTCTATTATACAAACTCTCCAATCTTCTCAAATTTTATCACCACACTATCAGGTAAGCAAGAAAACAAGACATCTTATTTAGTTACTAATACATCGATATTGTGTTGACACCTTAGGCGCACAAGTTTGTGATTCAAAACCGGTTTTTAAAGCAGTCAAACTGACTGCAAATCTGTGAAATAAGTACAGTAGTCAAAGTGTCTTTTGTTCCCACAAACAGTTTCTGCTGCTATTATGCAGAAAGAAAATGTTTTTTTCCCCTTTTCTCCCCCCCTTTGCCAAACGTGCTGACTCGGGTTAGTCTACAGTGCTCACTCCTACCTTTGGTGTTTGTACATGCACCCTTACAGCTGGGATTGCTGGTTGGCGGTCCCCTGATACCTTAGGCAAGGTATTTTTTTTTTCCTCCATCCATTTTCTCTCCTTGCTTCTCTATTTCTGTCTTCGAGGTGTTAGTTCCTAAATCTGGATGGTGAGTGTCGGCAACTGATTCAACTATCAGGTCATCCTAGCAGAACCTGACCATGTCCTCACCTAATATCCACACATAAACACTGCCAATAGAGATTGGTGGATAGTGATCTGGAGTGGTAACCTGAGTCAGTTTTCCCTGTCCAAGCCTGAGGCACCGAGGCCAATTGTGATGGCCCTAACACCATCCCAGCTAACTCAGCAGCGACATGGATTAAACCTGGGACTTTTCAGGTCTCTATGGCTTACAGACGTAACCTTCTGAGCTATTCGGGCTAACCTAGTTATTCTTTGTGTGAGCCTAGACAATGTGTGCAGGCTATTCAACCATAATGGCATCAGAATGATTGCAGGGAAGTGATCAGGAGTGGCTGAGGTGCCAGTTGTAGGGCTCCTACTGCCACCCTGCCTGAGATGAGTTGTCTCAGCACAGACCAGTAATCTTCCATGTTTGTATGGTACCACATCACGGTGCATTTACCCACTAATTCATTGGTAATAATAGTCAACCAAAACTTGCAATCCTGATTACTTTTTTTCCTTTCAACAGTGGAATTGTAGGAAACTGTGCAGCTACACTACTGACCACGATTGAAGAAATGCATGTCCTAAGCAAGAAAATGTTCTTCAATAGCCTGGGTCTTCATGCCAGTAAATTAATGGATAAGGTGAATTGTAGAAGTAACATCAATCTTTGTGGTAACCTTCAGTAGATCCTCTTCCAGAATAAATCAACTGATGGCAAAAGAAAATAACTAGCTGTGTGCGGCTTTGGAATATGTTCTGTTTCTTGCATTCTTTTTAGTGCTCTTGCCAAAATACACATTTTTGTAAATGGAGCAGCTGGAAGGTTACAAGGGATAGTTTAGACAATGTAGCCCTAATCTTAACTTTACATGTAATATACTCAATCATGATTTTCAAAAAGGTCTGAAATGCTTTTTGGATAATGTCTATTTTTCATTCGTTTTTTTTAAAAACTCTGAAATGAACACATTACAAAGTATTAATGTCACATTCTTGACCACACCTTTCACTAATAGTAATAATGTATAATGTGCCCATAAACTTTTGACCCAGCACGGGCTGCTATCCTTCTTTCTGTATTCTGCAGTTATTCGTATTATCCAGTCATTGGCTCTAACTAATTTGCTAGATCTGTAAAATTGTGATTATAAAGTGTTAACTGAGAAAATAATTTCTTAATTACTGTATGTAAATGCAAACATTCAATGGGATTAGAAGCATCTTTGTTTACTCAAACAAGTAAAGTTTTAAGAGGTTCTAGCACGTACACATGTGAAGGGCAAGAGCAATTGCAATTTCACTCAACAAGATTTGTTTCTTTACCATGCCAAGACCGCCTGCTTCCACCTCTAACATCACCCATCTCCACCCCTGCCTCAGCTCATCTGCTGCTGAAACCCTCATTCATGCCTTTGTTACTTCTAGACCCGACTATTCCAATGCTCTCCTGGCCAGCCACTCACCTTGTAAACTTGAGCTGATCCAAATCTCTGCTGCCCATACCCTGACTCGCACCAATTCCCAGTCCCGATCACCCACCACCCCTGTGCTCGCTGACCTACATTGGCTCCCGGTCCGGCAATGCCTCAATTTTAAAATTCTGGTGCTTGTTTTCGAATCCCTCCATAGCCTTGCCCTCCCTATCTCTGTAACCTCCTACAACCCTCTGAGATCTCTGCACTCCTCCAATTCTGGCCTCTTGCGCATCCCCAATATTCATCGCTCCACCATTAGCAGCCGTGTCTTCAGCTGCCCATGCCCTAAGCTCTGGAATTCTCTCCCTAAACCTCTCCACCTCTCCTCCTTTTAAGACGCTCCTTAAAACCTACCTCTTTGGCCAAGCTTTTGGTCACCTGTCCTAATATTGTCCTTATTCGGCTCGGTGCCAAATTTTGTTTGATAAGGTGCCTGTGAAGCTCCTGGGACATTTTACTATGTTACAGGCGCTATATAAGTGCAAGTTGTTGTTGTTGTTATAGTGACCATTAAGGAAGAAACTAATGCCTCAATTTCAATTCATTCAGGTTGAACTCCCCCCACCTGACCTAGGGCCTACCACTGCCCTGAATCACACTTTGTCCCTCTTACGTGAAGTTCTTTCCTCACACGACTCCTCAGTTGTGCCACTGGATGCACGGCAAGCAGATTTTGTCCAGGTAAATTGAAACTTATTCAAAAATTTAACTCCTTTGGTCATAGGCCCTGAAATTCCACAAGTGTTTCCATTTTTGCGCTTGTTTGTATCCCAGTGATATTTGTGGTCTGGGGAGGTGCTGCACCTGTATTGCCAAGAACTTGGTTTTGAATATGTTGAAGCCCTTTCATCATATTCAGCTCTCTCTATTCTATAAACGTCAAAAACCTACTTTTTGAAGGGATTTTCACCTCTCTAGTGCAGGGATGTCCAAATTATGAATTGTGGCCCAAGCAGCCCAACTAACACTTGTTTTCACTCATTTTTCACTCTTGGTTTGATCTTTGTTGAATTTCATGGAAGTCTTAAAAGGGCTATTCTTAGCCTAATTTGTGAATACAACCTAAATCAGAACACCAAGGTTTGTTAGTATCTGCAGCTTAACAATGTTGAGTGGGTTCGCACTCAAGGAGCTCATGAAGATAACAAGCCTTATCATTTCCACTCTAAATCTCAAGTTCTCATCTCATTGCAAACTGGCTGATGCTGTAGTTTGCAGTATATGCCTTTTATATAAAACATTTTTAATAATCAAGCGTTATATTATCTTTAATTTCAATTTCTTTCTCTCTAGTTCAGCAGTTTTATTTTTACTGCTTATGTCTGCTATTTTCTGATCCTTTAAGACCTCAAAGTTTGTGTTCTATTCTCTGTTTCCAAATTTGAAAGGATGAACTGAATTCAAAGTTGCAAAGTGAAATGTGAAAGCCAGTGAGTTGAAATGCCACTTAGCAGACAGGCAATTTTAAAATCTACTATTTGTTGAATTATTTTAAAAGTTTCCCACGTTTTTTATTTCCCTGGGCCACCAGTAATTTCAAGGGTAAGGCAGGTGACCTGCTCCCAGGTCTCCACCAATGTCTAACTACTTGTTTGACAGTATATGAAAGTGAGTCACAATGATTCTGCTTCTCTCACTTAGTGATTCCTTCCACTTCCATTGGGAAGCAGTCAGTTTCCACTCAGTGCCTCCCACAGCTACTCTGGCTAAGCTTAAAAACTCAAGATGGAAATTACAGTTCGAAAACTGTAATGGAGTGGGTGTTGCCAGCAGTGGGAGATTTAAAAAAAACACAAGTGAATGGTTACAAATAGGTTCAAGAGACATAGGTGCATTCCAAGAGGACCGGGATGGTGATGGTGAGAAGTCGACTCTGAACACTTTGTGAAGGCTTAGAATAGTACTTAATGAACTTTAAGCTTTAACTGTGATGATTTTGTAATAAGAACTCAGGTAGGTTGTTTATCTAAACAAACATGTGAAGTATTTTACTTTCTACCATCAGGTGCTTTCTTGTATAATGGACCCATTATTACAGTTGTGCACTGTATCTGCCAGTAACCTTGACACTGCTGACATGGCAACCTACATGGTAAACTCTCTATACATGATGAAGACAACTTTGGCTCTCTTTGAATTTACTGATAAGCGACTTGAGATGCTTCAGTTTCAGGTACGTCTGTCAGTGCTCACAAGTGAAAAGTATTTGTAATTAGAGGGGATTTTAGTTATGCTGGATTTGTCTTTGCAGGCTAATTCTATATTAAAGTTGCAACCAACAATGTAATAGGCCTGCAGAACATCACATCCAAAGCTTCAGGCATCAACTATTCTTTCTTTCTTTGGTGCATATTGATTGCCATTTCAAGCATTTTCTGCTTTTATTTCAGATTTCCATGATTCATATTTTTTTCATCTAAATGCCAGAAGGCCCTACACAGTTCCACTGGTGACTTCTTCGAGACTGTTTTTCCCCACTGATCATCACTTCCTGCTTTCTGTTCACTTTTCAGTTGAGTTAGCCACTTCACCAAAGATTACACATGATTTACCTTCTTTAAAAATCTCTGATGTGCAACTTTTTCCAAGTACCTTCTGGAAATCATATAAAAGTTTCAGATTTTTGAAACCTGTCTTACTGCTTCCAAAACCATGCTGGGTTCCTCATGACCTCTAAACTAACACTGGGGTCGATTTTGACTGGACACACAGCTGGTCGATCTCCCGTTCAGTGTCGAAGAGGCACCCGTGACTTTTGAGGCCTCGGCCTCATTTAAATTTGGCAGGCGAGCTGTGGGGGCACCAGACAGGCCTCAGCATTGGGCCGGGGCAGCCTTCAGGAAGGTAATTTGGAGGGGGGGGGCGGATTGTGAAGGGTGAGGGTCCCAGCGTGGCCAAGATTATTTTTGTGGGCCCCTTTCCTCTCCCTCCTCTCTGCTCATGTGTGTATTTACAGAGAAAATTACTGTGCTTATTTTAGTTATCCTCAACTGACTAGTTTTGTATTGTTAACAATTTACTCATTCAGCTGCACCCCTGGTCTCAGCTGTACCTTTATTCTGCATAGGGATGTACATTTCCACATATCTTAATTATTTGCAATTTTATTTTCTTTGATTTTTTTTACCTGATCTTCATTAGTATCCTTCTCATAATCCCAAGGTTTGTTCTTCCAAAGCATTGCAGCTCTATTATTTTTGCCTTGCCCTAATTAAGCCCAAATGTTTGAGCACTTCTAGTTAACTAATCAGTTTCGGTAGCCAGCCAGAAATAGCATCCACACATTTTCTCTTTTACGCATTGTGTTAAAGAAGAAGGAAAGCCTAGAATTGTACTTGCCCCAAGAGTATTATTATAAATACATGGGTAGATAGCTCCTAATTGGTAGGCACTTATTTTAATTACTTTCTTCTCAAATGGAGACCCAGTGTGTTGGGTCTGTACTCTCACCTGACTCATCCTGATGATTTACGTTACAAATGCAGCCTCTGAGCATCCTGGAGTGGTAGGTTAGCACAAAAGTCGCCTGGTAATTGCTGTGAACACGAGTGGTACTAGCTTTTTTCATAGTTCAGCTCCAAGATATTCGCTGGGCTGTTGAATGGAGCTGTTTGGGGGCATGCATGGACTGATCCCATAACTTGGTTAGGAAAGTATTTAACTGATATGATCATGGAATGCAAGTTGGATCATGTCTTAACAATCTATAAACTCTATTCGTAATACTATGTGGAAGAGATTCAGGTTCTTGTAAGCTCATTTTTAACATGTTCTTCATTTCTTTCTGCAGATTGAAGCCCACTTAGATACTTTAATAAATGAACAGGCCTCATTTGTATTAACCAGGGCAGGATTAAGTTACATTTACAACAGTGTACAACAACACAAACCAGAGCAGGTAAATACTTGTGTACGTAGTTGACCAGTCGGATTCATGCCAGGAATAGCCGCGCACGTCACATTTCTAAACCCTCTTTTTGTTCTATGTGTTAGGGTCCTTTATCCAATCTTCCTAACATGGATGGAGGGTCACTGAAAGCTGCCATGGTAAGTGTGAAATTAAAAAAATCATTTGTAAATATTGATGAACAATAAAATAGAGCAAAATTCTACAACGTATATTCATCTCAGAGCTATATTTACATCATATTTTGCAAGGCAACTATATTTTGTCCCAATTCAGGTACTTCTATCCATTTTGATCCTCCGTTGGCTGAAGTACACCTCTTGTGTTGTGCAGTTAAAGCAATTTTATTCCCTTGAAGATTGCTCGCTAAGGATTGGCGTACTACATAACATTCCACACTTTGATAAAGTATTGTTGACACATCTAATAAGAATATCGCATAAGAACGCATGGAACAAGAAAAGACTGTTCAGCTCATCGAGCCTTTTCCTTCAACAAACAATGTACAATCTACACCTTCATGATTCTTCCCTCTATCGCCACCCCCCCCCACTTTAACTTTCCATGCAAAGGTTCTGCAGAACTTCCCTCAACTCCCAAAGGTAAATAAGTGAAACTCCAGAATATTCAACCACAATTCAATCCTAATCATGTTGCCCTTCACAGTCACCCTCCCTTCACCTTTTCTCCAGCAACACAGCACAGCAACACTATTTTTGTGGAAATGTTATAAAATATATTCGTTTGCATGATCCTGGATGGCAGGAAACAACCATAGCATTTATACTTTATTACACAAGGCTGCTACTCTGATTCCTTGTTGAAATTTCAGAACATTGCAAAAGTCCATTTAATTTAGGTTATGTTTCAAGTCACCAAGTAGAATAGGTAAAACAATACCTCAAAGTAAATACTATTGATCATTTATTTCTCAGTTTGGGATTTTAATAGTTTGCTTATATTCTTTTATACATTATAAGTACAAGTTTATTGAAGCCATTTTTTTAAGTATTGATACAATTGCAGCCCTACACTTTTTTTAATGATAAACATTTTAATGGAATTTTCAGAATAGATTATTACGCTGCAGGTAAAACAGCCTGAAATAAATAAAGAACTTGCCTTTATATAACACCTTTCACACCTCCATGCCAAAATGCTTTACAGCCAATTAAGTACAATGAAGTATAATCACTGTTGTAATGTAGAGAAACGCGGCAGCCAATATGCGTACAGCAAGGTCCCACAAACAGCAATGGGATAATCTGCAGATAATCTGCTTTAGTGATGTTGGTTGGGGGGTAACTATTGGCCAGAACTACCCTGCTCTTTGAATAATGCCATGGGATCTTTTATGTCCACCTGAGCGATTTAATGTCTCATCTGAAAGAAGGCACCTCCAACAGTGTAGCACTCCCTCAGTACTGCACTGAAGTGTCAGCCTAAATTAGGTGTTTGGTGTGGGCTTTTCAGCCCCGTCCTTCTGACTAAGAGGCAAGAGTGCTACCACTGAGCCAAGGCTGAAGTTCTAGTGGGTCCAAAGGTTCAGTGCAGGAACATCAGAGAAACAATGTGAAACATACTGAATAAAGAGCACGTCACACATTTTTTCATCAACAGCTATATTAACTGTACATGCACTGTGCTTAGTTTTGAATACTTTCAGACAGATGTGGATTACAGAGAATAAACTGGGAACACCTGTCTTATAATATGCAAGGATGTGTTCCAGAGCAGTGGTGACTGTGCAATGGTTTAACTTGCCAGTTGGTAAGTGAGGTACTTGGAAGTCTCATTGTGTGATAACTATGTAAGAACACATCTCCAAATGTATTCCGAAATGGCCAGCTTTCTTTTCACTTGATAAGTTACTATGTGATGTGGCAACAGAAGCAGATGCATCTTTGACTTCCAATGCACAATTCTTTTCCACCCCAAAATGAAGCTTTTTTGTAATTTCCTGAAAGTGGTTCAGCTATAAAGCAGTCCCTGCCTCCCCAAAAAATACAGGAAAGCTGATAAAAAGGAACTAAATGCAAAGGAATACTCCTGTGAGCCAGGTCACTGTATCTGTGTCATGACTAAAATGTGTTTCCTTTGTGTTTTATAATGGCAACAAATTTTGCCGTAACACATACCATTCCCGATCGCTCCCACTCTGATGTACTGCAAAAAAGCAGTGTTAATGGATCACTTTCTGTGGAGAACACAATTTTAATATTTTTAAAGTGGAATATTGGCACTTAATATGTCCAAAATATGTTTTTTTTCTCACTTCTATCAAAAATCTAACCTGACCTCATTGAGTGTACAAAAAGCACTTGTCTAGTCATTGTGGAGAGGAAATGGCTTCAGCAACTGTGTTGTGCCATATGAGGCCATTTCCTTCCTGACGTCTCTGCTGGAATTCCAGCACGTCAACATGAAAACACTGAGGGGAAATCTGAGTTAAATAAGGTCATTAATATTTTTTACATGTTTATATAATGGCGTTACATTTTTATATGAGTAGCCTTTGAATGGGTTACGCTGTCTCTGTAATCTAATACCAAGGCATTTTCTGATGAGGATTTGACGTATTTAACATTAGTCAACAGGGGCTTTTTGGACTAGGTGACAGAGGTTTCGGACACTCTCATTACATTTTTGAGACCTGTGTTTGAACCCAGAGCAAGTCTGGTAATTGACGGAACCACTGAAATAATGATGCCAAGGACAACATAAGGTTGTACAATCCCTGCATGAACCACCCCAAGTCTCGTTCCCAACTCAACTCTGGCACATTTCTATTTACTTGCTCTTCCACTACTGAAAAGTAATAAAGGTCAGAGTTGGAGTCTTTTTCAGCATTGACGCCACCTTATTTATTTCGTCTTAAATTGTATTTGTCACAATTTAAGTTGAGAATTGCCCAATGCTTCATTGACTAATACTTCCCCTTAGTGCTTAAATACTTAATGTATATGGTTTTAAAATCCAACAACGTATGTGTTATAAATTTGCAAATACCAGAAGCCCAGCTCATTCCAAAACCACGGCCAAGGGATTTTTGAAAAGGACATCTACCTATATACAACATTTGACGCTGACCTTGAAAGCATATGCTCATTACCCAAGTCTAATTTCGCCTTTACCTCCAGAATGTACTGAAAAGCAAACAGCACTAAGGTAAATCCGTACAAAGGTTCGAATTCTATTAGCATCATAGAACCACATCTCTGCTGCATGACTCTAAACAAGATTGCCAGAAAGAAAATAAATGGCATGTAAGCAATTTGTAATCATTTGATAAAATAGAAGACAACAAACGAGGAGTCACATTGAAAAAAATATTTCAAGTACTTAATTTCTTCTTGATTGAGCTAATAAAATTAGAAAAACTCAAGATAAAAGTGAGCCCTGTTATCTTCAATTAAATGTCAAAAATATGCTAATAAACCCTCCAGAATCACTGATTAATTTGAACAACAAGCAGTGAGTTGGTGATTGCAGCAACCAAAAGATAATGGGCCGTAGGCTCATTATCAGGGGGGTATGGCTGGGAGACTTGTGGGAGAATTTGTGAGCCTTCCAGAGATTTGGAGGACTTAGAAACTGTTGAAAAAATTGTCAGGAATGTCCCAACTGTCTCACCAACTAGTTGCACTGAGGAGACTGTTGGATTAAAGTCATCTATCTCTCTCTGCTGGCTTTAAAGTCCCGAGTGAAATAATTTTGAACATTCTCGACCCCACAGCAGAATACTCGCCACAATTTCCGACTATCCGAATCTCAAACAGAGGCCGTAACAATAGCTACTGTAGGAAATTACAGTATTGACACTGGTGCAGTAAAAGGCTACTCTTCTGAGTTTGTGGTTAGGCTACAGTTAGGACAATGTAGAGAAGCTTTACACTACATCTAGGATGTGGGCTGTACCTGAGCTGGAGAAGTCTGATATTGGCATTGAATGGCTTAAACTGGAAAAGTGTTAATTTCCTACTACTGATATCCCTCACTCTGGTTCATAGAATGATCCAGCACAGAAGGAGGCCATTCAGCCCATCGTGCTTGTGCCGACACAACAAAATTACCAACACACAAAATGCTCATGGATTTATTTTTCTCACAGGCTACTTCTAATGTATTGAAATCAGTACTGATGTGAATAATTTAATTTCCACCAATCTAGCTAAATTAAGAAACATCAACCCTTTCCTTCAGTTATTGTAAAACTTCTGTAGTTTAACGTTGTAAAAATCATTAGTGCGAACTTTTGAATACCTGTGTCTAATTGAATTGGATGTATGTGTTTTGTAGGTCCAGTTTGATCGCTATCTGTCCTCGCCAGATAGTCTATTAATGCCACAACTGAATTTCATTTTGAGTGGAACACTAAAGTGAGTATAAGAGTAAGATTCACAGCAACACTTTAAAAATGCATTATTACTCCTGCTGATGATTTTAAACCTCTTTGTGGAGAATGCAAATATTTAACCCAAGTGGAAAAACAGATTCCATATACTGTTATAATATAGATAAGGCTAAAAAAATCAATGCTGCAAATCTGACATAAAAACAGAACATGCTGGAAATGCACAGCAGGTTAACCAGAATCTGAAAGAGAAAAACAGGGAAAAGTTTTGGGTGGGGCTCGGAACATTCAGATGCTGCCTGTGACCTATACTTTGTCTAGTTTAGTAAAACCAACCCTCCAAAAACAAAGCTATTAGAATGCTACATTTCTGCTGGCACAGTTGTACATGAACTCTGTTTGTACTCAATTGTGAGATTTCCATTTTTTGACCATTTCTGTTTGTATTTGCAGGGAGAAGATTTTCAAGCGATCCACAGAGCTGGTGTGTGGTGCCTACAGCAACATCTACACTGCAGTTATGAACCCAACCAATGAGTACAAGGAACCAGCAACAATCCTGCAAAGATCTCCACAGCAAGTGCAGACATTGCTATCCTAACTAATTCTAACAGGACTAGTTCTTGCCAATCGCTGTACATCATGTGTTTTGTTCTCCCTATTTATCAAAATTTGTGGTGGATTTTTTAAAATCTTGTTTCCTTTATGTATTTACAGTACAATCTTTTTCACTTGATTCTGTTTAGCTTGCATCAGTGTCGTAGAACCATTTTACTATCACCGGGGAGGGATTTAATCTTGATCTGATTTTCAGAAATAAATCATGTATTTGGAGGGGAAGACTGTTCTGATTACACTGCAGCTGGTGCACTTTATATCTAAAAAGTGCTTTGCACCATTTTCCTACCGTAAGGCAGGTACTGAATGGAAACTCACATGGCTGCAAATCAAGTTTAATATCATCAGTCCTAAACTAGAAAATGTATAGTCAGCACATGCTATTTTATTCAGTTTTAGGTGAGTAGGGGTGTTAAACTGTACAGCTACAAACCTCAATACAATGCAAGATGAGACCTCATTGAGTAAAAAGGGAAGGGGGAACTATTTGCAAATTCATTTAACTATATAGAATGAACACGGTAAACCAAAAGGAATCAGAAAAAAGGTTATATTTTCCACCAGAAGAAAAGAGTCACCCTCTATACACAAGTGTCTTGGCCAGTTTGTAGTTAATATGCACCTAACAAACTCCCTGTTTAAAAGTGATTTGAATTTTTTTTAAAGACTGTGATGTAGAAAGGAGGACAGAAAGTTTAATCTTAAATAAAAGTTGGCTCAATATTCTTGTTCAAAAAGGTTATCTTAAGCAGGATTTGAAATTACAGAATTATTTTGTATATAATGAATTACATTGCACTAAGTCGTCGTCGTACGTGTCTTCACACTGTTCCCTTTTTGGGAACTGTATGAAGTGGTGGAAGGATTTCTGGCCGCGATTAACGCTCCTTCCGTGACCGTAACCATCTTCGTACCAGCCATTAGGGTGGTTAGTCCTATGGCGGGAGGGTTTTACGGGCTCCCACAACCCATACGAGGGGGGGGGCCACCCACACCCACGGACGCAAGTATCCCGCTGGATGTCAACCCAGAATTTAGAGCCGGAGCTCCGACTCCACTTGCCGGGACTGTCTGGAGCGGGGTTCGAAACCCTACGCCTTCTGGCCTAGCGGCGGGGATGCTACCGCTACGCCAAAGGCCCACTCCTATTGCATTAAGTGATGCTATAGTATATGGAGAAATTGACACTGCACAAAATGTGGCCTTAAATTAAAATTTGTGTTAAACCAAGAAATTCGGTATTTACCCTATCGAGTTTGCCCACAATGTCAAGCAGTTGTTTAAAGGTCAGAATAACATTCCATGTTGTGATAATATTACAGAATTATTTCAGCAAGAACTACATGCACAGTTTGAATGTCATAATTTGTGACTTCATTTCTAATTTTTGGACTTTTCCTAATGGGTGAAGAAAAAGAGGTGGGGGGGGTGGGGGGCTGGTATAGGCAAGCAATGGGAAAACCATGTTGTGGGCTTAGCAATCAGCTGATGTGTCCAGAAAAATGCCAGTTGTACTCTAGACAGCATTTAATATTGTTGCTGCAACATTGCTTCTTTAGAGGTGGTAATCAAAACCAAGGGGGAGAAATTCAGTGTTGCCCCATTTGGGGCGCTAACCTTTGAAAGCCGGGAAATTTAGCGCCAGGTGCTAATGAGTCCCAGCTTTTGCAAAATTGAGTGTTTACGCTCCACTTCCTTCCTGCAGCGTTAAGGGACGCAGGCGGGGCAGTAGTGGTGCAGCGCTGTACAATGTCCCATACAGCGCTGCTGCGATATGAGGCTCCTTCCCTCCCTTAAAGGGAAGGGCCATTGCTGCAGGCTCTGCATTGGGAACATTTAGCTGGTCCCCGACGGCAGCCGCGATCCTGCCCGATCAGTTCAATGCACTCCAGCAGAGTGCCGGGCTGATCGATCGCATCCCAGGAGGAATCGGAAAAAAATTAATTGCAATGTCCTGCCTGCACCAACATCCCCTTTTATATGCGCCTCCGAAGCTCCCGGCCTCCTGAACAATGCCTCCTGCAGCTGTCGCTGTTGTTGCCCGGCGATGCTGCAGGGGGCGGAACCGAAGTTCGGGACCGGGGCAATGCGCACGGCAATAACGCCACGATCTCCAGGCGCAGGAGATCATAGTGCTAGTGGTTACCACCGCCGCCACAAATTTCCACGTCAGTTTCGCGGGCATCGGTACTATCGCTGCACCCAGTCGCAAAGCCCAGTTAGCCTTAGCCCCCCCCGGAGGTGCTAACGGAAGCCGCTTAGGTACCGAATTTCTCCCCCCAACTCTTCAAATGGGTTTTCAAGTCTTCCAAAAGCAGCTGTCAAAGGTAGCGGTGCTGCCGGTAGCGGTGTTGGAGGGTAAATGTCCCTTTTTTATTTTCTCATCCACCCAGTACGTACAGTACTATTGTCAAAAATTGTATGAGAACTTTTTTGTAAAAAATAATAAATTTGAAATAATGTCTGATGCTATCTATAATAATGTCTTTATTGACCTGAGATTTTTTCACGGGTAACTTGACACTTTCTAATTGTGTAATTTTACATTTTTTTTACTTTTGAATTTCCGTTGCTGCATTTTCATCTCTATCACCTAGAAGGATGGGGCAGTCTAAGCAGCCAACTTCTGTACAGCTACGTCAATGTAGTTCCATGACCAGCTAATGGATTGTACACTTCTAGGATCCAATTTTAGTCCACACACACACAAGCCTTAATTTATATGTTAGCCAATGGAAAAAGCCAATTTAAATCAGCTGCATAAGGATTCTGCAATACAGGATCTGGTCCTGCTGGTCATTTCTGACCTCCAACATAAAGCAATTAATACCAAAAAGTGTGTCTAGTGTCGCAGGTCATTTTTGTTTGGTCAGCCTGGGGTCTTATGGATGTAGAAACCTATCCTCATGGTTAAGTCTCCAAACCAAGCTACTTGGAAATCGATGCCTGTAAAGTTTCTGTTTGCCCAATATGGAGTGCACACACACTCCCCGTAAAAAGAAATGGAAAGACTTGCATTTATATAGTGCCTTTCTCGACCTCAGGACGCCCCAAAGTGCTTTACAGCCAATGAAGTACTTTTGAAGTGTAGTCACTGTTGTAATGTAGGATGGACACATCTCACTTAGCTTAGGTGCAGATCTCGAAGTGTATGCAAGGCTGCAGCTTGAGGTTAATCAGCTAACACTGCGCAGCTGATCAGCACAGAGCCACTGGTAAGCTTCCTGTTGCTGGTCCAGCAAGGACCACCTTACCCATAGGGGTGTTGGCTTGGAGGGTTATTTGGAGCCAAATGGGAAGAATCCTAGCCCCAAATGACAATTCTACCCTTTCAGGATCCATTAGTGAGCCAGGCTGGCTGGTCAATTACTTATAATGCCCTGGAATACTGCAAACCAGGTCATGTATCCGATTACCATATCTACTGTGGAGGGTTAACGGTTTTAAGTTTCTATTGTCAAACATGTCAACTTGGATTTACCTAGACCCCAAAGAAACCCGGCTTAACTCTTCTCTCCAAGGAGAATAGTCACTAGTTGTCAAACAACATGAGTATGGATTTTAGCCTTTTCTTGGTGGACAGCATAGACCAAAGGCTTTTCATGAGTGGCATGATGAGCAGCACAACTCACCCTATAGATGTATGAGTGTGTTGCTACCATCTGATTACAGCATGAACATACATCATATAACATTGAGCGATGGTTGCATCAGTTGAAGGTGTTGAGTTTCAACAGCAGCTACTTGCCTTATTGCAACCTAATCATGATAGGACCAGCAGCTGATATTCCAAGTCTGAGAATTTCTACATCAGCTATACAACGGGCATCTCCTTTAAGTATGGTTGAATGACCTACATAGGGCAGCTTGCATCTTGTAATCCATCTCAATGTTCTACATATCAAAATCCAATGCTGCATACTTGGTTTATTCATCATCAGCTGCTTAATTGAGATCTTCATTTGAGGGGCTTTAACTAAGAGGTGTGTCTATGATGAGGCTAGCTCCCCTCGACTTCATCAAGGGTACATGATGACAGGTCAGTTTAAGTAGGAGTCCTTCCTCCCTGCAGCTGTTTCCCCTTTTTGCCACAAATCCACCTCAAAGCTTTCTCTGGAATATTACATATTGTGTGGAGAAAGTCCTTCCAATGAATGCTCAAGAATTCCAAACTATGCAGGTGAACTGTTCAACACGTATCCCATTGACTGCACAAGCTTAATCTGTATTAGGATTTTCCTGCCACTAAAGAAAGACCAAAGCACCCTTTGCTCCTTCTCAGCACAATCTTGGAGGGCTGCCCAGACTGAAGTTGGCAATCATTAGGTCCCCCAGGTACCAAAATGAATCCACGATTTGGACTGTTGCCTTTGTGTTTTCCAATCAATATCTTCAGTGTACCTTTTGTAAGTGTCAGCCTTGGCTCAGTGGTAGCACTCTTGCCTTTGAGTCAGAAGGTCATGGGTTCAAGTCTTGCTTCAGGACCTGAGCACATAAATCCATGTTGACATTTCATTTTAGTGAGTGCTGCACTATCGGGTACCGTTTTTCAGATGAGACATTAAACCGAGGTCCTGTCTGCCCTCTTGTAAAGGAACGTAAAGGATCCCATGCACTATTTGAAGAAGAGTATGGAGTTTGCCCGATCACCTGGCCAACATTTATCCTTTAATCAACATCATTAAACCATTATCTGATTATTTATGTCATTGCTGCTTGTGGGATCTGGCTGCCGTGTTTCCCTACATTACAACAGTGACTACACTTCAAATGTACAATATTGGCTGTAAAGTGCTTTAGGGCATCCTGAGGAAAGGCACTATATAAATGCAAGTTCTTTCTTTAAGCTTGCGGCTACCAGCACCATATCCCATCAATTACTCCATTGTTAAAAGTGGTGAGTAGAGTACACTAGATCCCCGGGTGATTCTATCAGCAACCCAACATCAGCTGCTAAAAGGAGTGCTGCAATATTTTGAGATTAGACACTGAGATGCCATTGCATATGGTGTCATTCATCACATCATTGATCAAGACAGTGAATACAAGAGGCAACAGTGGACAGATTGGTCCAATCTTCTCCAGAGAAACTTCTTTATTCAGAGAATGGTGAGAATGTGGAACTTGCTACCACATGGAATGGTTGAGGTGAAGCTAGATAACTACATGAGGGAGAAAGAAATAGACGTATATGTTAATAGGGTGAGAAAGTAAATAGAGTAGGAGGAGGCTCGTGTGGAGCATAAACATAGGCTGGTTGGGCCAGATGGCCTGTTTCTGTGCTGTAAATTCTATGTAAAATAGATTCAGTCTCTTGTCTACCCTAACACAGAACTTAGAGCAGCAGTACACACCCAGATTTGGTCTTGTACTCTAATAACTTCCAGCTTCATTGAGGCACTAGGTTAACTGTCTTGAAACAATCGATGAAAGCAATGTAAGTGATATTCCCTTGTTCTTCAAATCTCAAAGATCTCAAGTAAGAACTGGAGAAACTCACCCACTGGAGATAGTTAAATTTAAATATTTAATTTGTAGCAGGAATTGAAGCTAGCAGCCCTTTGCTTGTGAATATTGTAGCTACTAAACATATTCATATTACGGTGCTTTACCTATTAGGCATTTGAAAGGAGCTGTTGTTGGTTGTGTTAATGATAACCATAATGCTGCAGCCAAATATCTACCAAACTCTTTGATAATGATTGTGTTTATGTGAACTAATTGCAATCGTTCGTAGCACTGAATGTAATAATTTCAGAAGGAGAAAGCATTTCTGAAATGATACTCTTATTATTCCAGACCTAATCATTTCACATGAACTCAGGGTGGAGTAATTGCTGTTCTCAGAATTTGGTACCAGAAACCTGGTCATGTGACAATTTTCTTCTCCGCTTCCAACTTATTTCATAAAGCTACCATTGTACCAGCAAAAGTAAAGGGGAAATACGGGCCCATTAAAGACAGGTGCAGATGAGACTGTAATCGACAATAAGGAAATAGCTGACTTGTTAGACAAGTACTTAGCATCCATTTTCAGTGGAGAAAGAGGGCAAAATATCAGTGGTATAAGGGAACCTAAAAATAAGTCATGGGGAAGAACTTAGTGAATTTAATTTAAGTAAAAATATGGTAATGGCAAAAATAATGGGAGTTAAGATCGATAAATTTCCAGGACCTGATGGTTTTCATCCCAGAGCATTAAAAGAAATAGGTGAGGAAATTGCAGGTGCATTCATCATAATTTTCCAAAGCGCTCCAGATTTGAAAATTGTGCCTTTGGATTGGAAAATTGCAAATATCACTCCATTATTTAAGAAGGGTGGGAGGGTTAGGGGGATAGGGAAGTGTCTATGGATGTTGTCTATATGGACTTCCAGAAGGCATTTGAGAAGGTTCCACACAAGAGATTATTAGCAAAAATGAGTGCACGGAATTGGAGGTAACCCTGTAACATGAGTTGTAATTGGTTGGGAGGGAAGAGATAGAAAGTAGAGATAAAAGGAGCATTCTCTGATTGACGGGATATGACAGCTGGCATTCTGGGGCCTCAGCTTTTCGCTATATGTATTAAGGACTTCGATGAAGGAATAGAAAGTTCTATATCCAAGTTTGTAGATGACATTAAGTTAGGATGTACAGTAAGTTGTGTAGATGGGTGCAGGAAAGTACAAAGGGACATAGACCAAGTGAGTGGGCAAAACTAAGGCAGACGGAGTTCAATGTAGTCATCCACTTTGGATCCAAGAAAGACAAATCAAAATATTTTCTTAATAGTAGACTGGGAACTGTGGAGAAGCGAAGAGATTTAGGTGTCCAGGTACAGAAATCATTAAAAGTTAGTGCACAGGTACAAAAAATAATCAAAAAGGCCTTGGTCAGACCCCATCTGCATTCAGTTTTGGGCACCGCACCTCAGGACATATATATTGGCCTTGGAGGGCATACAGCGTAGATTCACTAGAATGAGTCCTAGGCTTAAAGAGTTAATATATGAGGATATGTTGCATAATGTTGGTTTGTATTCCCTTGAGTTTAGAAAGTTGAGGAGGGATCTAATAAAAGTGTTTAAAATGATAAAGGGATTCGATAGGGTAAATACAGCTAAACTATTACCTCTGGTGGGAGAATCCAGAACAAGAGGGCGCAATCTTAAAATTGGCCTGATTGGACAAATGGGAAGCTAATCAGTGTTCTCTGCCTGTAGGTTGCGAGGGGTTTGTAACATTTGCATATTGATTTATCATTGGCCCGCAGGCACCTGTAAGGAATACCTATTATATTCACGTGATCACATGCTGAGTTGTCATTGGCCTGCAGGCATCTGTAAGGACTGCTATTGTTTAGAAGACCCAGGGGTCCTGACTCCAGCTTGTCCACACGGTGCTGTATGTATGTTTGAGTTCATAGACCTGATGCTTCATTAAAAGAGTTTAAACTGTAATACTCCATTGTCCTGCAATTTATTATTTTTGTACAAAGTGTGCAAAACAAGACATGGTGTCAGAACAGGGATTTGAAATGGACGTCGTTGGAGCTCCCTTACCTCAAATGAATTGGGAATCTTTGAACTTACCTAGAGAATGGAGCAAGTTCAAGCAACACGTGGAATTAATGTTCTCGGGTCTGTTGAAAAGAAAAGGGGAGGAAGAAAAATGCAGCTACCTACTCCTGTGGATCGAAGAAAAAGGGAGAGACATTTTTAACACATGGTCTCTCACCGCAGATGAAGCAAAGGTACTGAAAAGTTATTTTGACCGTTTTGAAGCATATGTGATGCCCAAGACAAATACGATATTCGCTAGGTACAAGTTTCAGGAGAAAGTACAAGGAGCTAGTGAGTCGCTTGAACAGTTCGTGACTGAGTTAAAACTACTGGTAAAAGACTGTGAATATGCCGATAAAGATGAGATGGTAGGAGACTGCATCGTGTTTGGAATACATTCAGCTAAAGTGAGAGAAAAACTTTTGAATGTTGGGTTCGGGCTAACGCTGGACAAAGCTATGGACATAGCTAGATCACACGAGATAGCCTAAGCACAGTTGAAAACCATAACCGGCGCCACGAACAGCTCGTGTGAACAGACAGTGCACGCAGTTAATAGACACACACCAAAGAACACCGCCCAGAGAGCGTGTTTCAGAACAGAAAGAACAGTGAGAGTTCTAAAAATGGGCGACACAGACATAAAATGCTTCAAAAACTGTGGATATTGTGGAAACAACTGGCATGGAGAAAAGGAGTACTGCCCTGCCAAAGGAAGGCAATGTACTAAATGTGGTAAACGGAACCACTTTGCTAAAGTTTGCAAGACTGTTTTCGGAAAAGCAGTACACACAGTGAGTGACAGCCAAATGCCAGATAGAGAGCCAAATGCAGAGGAACTGTTTATTGATTCTGTGTCACAGAAAAAACAGATTTCAGAGACTGAGCAAGCTTTTGCCGATATTGAGATTGGAAAACAGGGCAAAGAGCTTAAGTTTAAACTAGACACTGGATCTCAGGTTAATGTAATTCCTCTGAGTGAGTATCACAGCTTGAAGGATGAGTGTGAGCTACAGCCCACCTCATGCAGACTGACCGGCTATGGGGGTGAGCAGCTCATTGTAAAAGGCACATGCGTGATGAAATGCAAGTACAAAGAAAGCGACATGATGGTGAACTTTTACATTGTTGACACTCAAGCACCTCCAGTGCTAGGTCTAAAGGCATGTTTAGACATGGACCTCGTCAAGCTAGTGCTATCATTGACAGCACCAGTTGAGAAGCAGACAGTCATGGAGGAGTTTGCTGATGTTTTCAAAGGAATTGGACTATTCCCAGGTGAATGCACTATTCACCTTGACCCAGCAGCAACCCCTGTGGTTTGCCCACCAAGAAGGATACCCCTTGCTCTACGTAGTTGCCTGAAGGAGGAGCTGCAGAGCATGGAGAATACAGAAATCATCGTCCAGGAAACAGAACCGACAGAGTGGGTCAACGCGTTAGTAGTGGTTGAGAAACCACGTACAGGCAAGCTCAGAGTCTGTCTCGACCCCAGAGATTTGAACAAGGCTATCAAACGCCCTCACTACCCGCTACCAACGCTAGATGACATCACACCCAAGCTAGTGGGAGCACATTACTTCAGTGTAATGGACGCACGATCAGGATACTGGACTATCAAGCTCACGGAAGAGTCATCTAAGCTAACAACGTTCAACACACCATTTGGACGCTACCGATTTCTGCGTTTACCATTTGGTCTTATCTCAGCTCAGGATGAATTCCAGCGGAAGATCGACGAAACCTATGAAGGCCTCGACGGAGTAGTTGCAATCGTAGACGACATCCTCATCTATGGCAGGAATAGAGAGGAACATGACAGGAACCTCCGTGCGATGCTACAAAGATCACGGGAGAAAGGTATCCGGCTCAACCCCGAGAAAAGCATAATCGGATCCACCGAGATCAGTTATTTCGGGCATCGCCTCTCAACTGATGGCATTAAGCCGGATCCAGAGAAAATCTCCGCCATCAAGAAGATGGAGCCGCCGAAGAACACGCAGAGCTAGAGACAGTACGAGGCATGGTTAACTACTTAGCCAAGTTTGCCCCGAGCCTCTCCAAAATCAACGCACCCATGCGTCAGTTGCTCAAACAATCCAATGAGTTCCTATGGGACAAACAACATGACACAGCATTTCAGAAAATGAAAGACCTAATCACCAGAGAACCAGGACCAGTTCTTGCCTACTTCGACCCCAACAAAGAGCTCAGACTACAAGTGGACGCGTCAAAGTACGGACTAGGCGCAGTATTACTGCAAGAAGGAAAGCCCATCGGCTACGCTTCCAGATCTCTCACAGACAGTGAAATCAACTATGCTCAAATCGAGAAAGAGCTGTATGCAATTCAGTTTGGATGTAAGCGTTTCCAGCAGTACGTCTATGGCCAACAAGTCATTGTGGAATCCGACCACAAGCCCCTCGAGTCAATCATGAGGAAACCACTAGCCGCAGCCCCACCAAGGCTACAGAAAATGATCCTTCAACTACAGAAGTACGACTTCACAATCATTCACCATCCAGGCAAAGACATTCCTGTCGCAGACATGCTCTCCAGAAAGTCTCTTAGCTACCAGGACAGCAGCCTCAGTGAAGGCATGGATGTGCAGGTGCACATTGTGTACAACAGCTTACCTGTGAGTGACTCAAAACTGAAGGAGATCCGAGCAGAAACAGAGAAAGATGCACAACTCACTGCTGAGCAAAGCCATACATGAAGGATGGCCTGAGGAAAGGAGGAAATGCCCTCAGAGCATATCTGAATTCTGGAACCACAGAGACGAACTGTCACAAGTCAACAGAATCGTCTTCAAAGGGGAGAAAATCATCATTCCTACCAGTCTCAGAGAAGAGATGTTGACAAAAATTCATGCTGGACATATGGGCATGGAAAAATGCAAACAAAGAGCATGTGACATTATGTTTTGGCCCGGAATGTGCAAACACATTGAGGACATTGTCGGAAAATGTTCCATTTGTCTAGAACGCCGCCCATCAAATGTCAAAGAGCCCATGATACCTCACCGTATCCCAGACCGGCCCTGGCAGGTCGTCAGCTGCAAGCAAGTGCATGCAAAACGTGTACAGAGACAGCAACACCAAAAGAGATACTATGACAGGTCAGCTAGACTACTGCCGCCGCTGCACAATGGAGAATCCGTCAGAATCCAGGAGCATGACTACTGGAAGCCAGCAGTCGTCATCCAGCCAGCTGACACTGAGCGATCTTATCACGTCCGCACCCCAGAAGGACAGGTGTACCACCGCAATCGCAGGCACCTCCTGAACACCAAGGAACAACACCGTCATTCCGACGAGAGGATCAGTTCCATACCACACAAGGTCGGGACGAGAGCTCAAGCCTAGAGTTATCCTTGACTTGTGATCTGTCAAAGGGTGTAGGCGGATCGCTGCCCTAGAAAAACTGTACATCATTATTGAAACGTTGAGATGTTTTCAGTGCTAGTTAAATGTTGAGTTTACTTATATGTTGATGCTACTGAGAACATTATGTAGAAGAAAGGTTCAAAAGTAATGCACAACATTTTTCTTTTAAAAGAAAGGGGATGTAATATTTGCATATTGATTTATCATTGGCCCGCAGGCACCTGTAAGGAATACCTATTATATTCACACGTGATCACATGCTGAGTTGTCATTGGCCTGCAAGCATCTGTAAGGACTGCTATTGTTTAGAAGACCCAGGGGTCCTGACTCCAGCTTGTCTACACGGTGCTGTATGTATGTTTGAGTTCACAGACCTGATGCTTCATTAAAAGAGTTTAAACTGTAATACTCCGTTGTCTTGCAATTTATTATTTTTGTACAAAGTGTGCAAAACAAGACAGGGTTAGCTATCTAAACTTCAGCAGTACCCATGTGGCCACTTGGTGGCTCCTAAGCCTTGGCTTTTACTAGCCTGTACTTAAGCACTCTGGACTTGGAGTGTGTCCCTTCTGGGAGAGAGTGTGCACTCCATATCAGGTAAACACAAGCTCTACCTGTGTGAAATTCATTTGGTTTGAAGACTCAAGCATGGTGACGGTTTTCTGCACATGTCGTACAAGTAGCCACCAAAATAAAATCCAAACCTAAAATGAAAACAAAGATGACAAAAATAGTGAAGGGACAAACTGGCCTAGTTTGTACTAGGGCCCAAAATTATAACTGGGTTTGGAGACCGTGTGATGCAGTGGGTTAGACACTGTTCTTTCACCTCTGGATTTAAATCCAACCCAAATTGATGGGATGAAAGTCTCTTCTACCTGTACGGGTCCTATGTGAAATGTAATAGGGAAATTTCAAACCAATTCTAAAGTAAGCATGGGCCTACAGTACAATCAGCCTCCAATTTGTATTAATTCACCAGCTCACTCAGAGGAGCTGGTGTGAGAGATGAAAGAAACCACACTGGTGCAGTAAGAGGAAGGTGGAGCGGTGCTTGCTGGACACGGTGGT
Source organism: Somniosus microcephalus (assembly GCF_052327205.1). Classification (NCBI taxonomy): domain Eukaryota; kingdom Metazoa; phylum Chordata; class Chondrichthyes; order Squaliformes; family Somniosidae; genus Somniosus; species Somniosus microcephalus. The sequence goes on from NC_140996.1 coordinate 197,724,835, forward strand.
GAAGTGTTGGCCTTGGCTTCGGAGTTGTATTTTCTGTCGTCGTTTTTAAGCAGCGTGTATGGTCTATTACGTTTGGTGCAGGCATGGGTATAGGAATGGCCCATGCTAACTGCCAGAATGATTTCCAGTTTCCATATCTTCTGCATGGAAAGTTTGTCAAAGATCAATCACCTTAGGATGATTTTCTCAGACTCTACTTACTGTACAGTACCAGTTTTCTGTGGATCATTTCTACCTGTGTGCTTGTAATAGAGATTCTTATTGTTGTGCTGTATTTAATTTCACTCCTCAAACTTGTACACTAGAATCGTCATTAATAAAAAGAGCTAACGACTCCTTAAAAAAAAATGTATTCTTCTGAAGTTGGGGTGAGGCATAGGGTTGGATCATGGTAAAGGGAGCTTTACGCTGCATTGGACTATGCTTATGCTTGATATAGGGGTGCTTGATGCTCATACAGGGACTCTAAAATGAAAGGTGAAAAAAATCTCCCAAAACTATTACCATTCACAATTTCTTTTTTAAAAAAGCTAGTGAAGATAATGGGGTTGAGTTTCCACTTGTTATATCAGCCAAACCAGTGCAAAAGATTGGGAAATTTTAAACGTAAGTGAGTTACGCCCAGAACCACTTATGTTCGTGTTTTCTGCGATCTTTTACGCTGGTTCAAGAATCAATTCTGCCGAATCACAAAACTGGCTGCGCCCCCAGGTCGCAATTGTGGATTCCACCAGTTTGGGAAGGCTCTTCAAATTGCGTTCATTTTCTTTGGCACAGAGGCACTAATTGGGACGTTTTAAAAGATTTTGCATATGAAAAAATACTTAATTTACTAAGAAACTGACTAGTGTACACCAATGAAACTATTAAATGGTTCAGTATAGTTTTTAAGTCATTTTTGGTGATTTTAAATCAGGTTACTCACAGGTGGAGGACTGAACACCCTTATTAAAAATGCTTACTTTTGGTGATAAACCCATTTCAGCTGTATTATTAAAACTGCACCAGGGATACTTTTTAATGGAAAGAAAAAAACAATTATGTTCTATTGCATTCATGGAAGATTTTACGTTTGTGATTATGCAAATGTTCTTTAGCGGAAACTTGAAGCCTAACCTAACCAGCACAATTTTATGCGCATTTTGGGCGCAATTTCACGATTGCACCCAAAGTGGAATCTCCAGCCCAAGAAATTTAGCAAGAGATCGAAGCATATAAATAAATCTGGTTTGACGGCCCAGTTAATGTATTTGGATACCATGTATAGCTATAATCGTGGGCAGCCTATAAAAGTTTGACATTTAATGGATACTTACCTGTAAGTCCTGTCCTGCTGAAAAGGTTAATATTTTGGATATGACCAAACATTTTCTTGTAAAAGCTGACTAACCTGCTACAGTGTCAGCTGTGGCTCAGTGGGTAGCACACTCGCCTCTGAGTCAGAAGGTTGTGGGTTCAAGTCCCACTCCAGGGACTTGAGCACATAAATCCACACTGACACTCCAGTGCAGTGCTGAGCGAGTGCTGCACTGTCAAAGGTGCCGTCTTTCGGAGGAGACGTTAAACCGAGGCCCCGTCAGTTCTCTCAGGTGGACGTAAAAGATCCCAAGGCACTATTTCGAAAAAGAGCAGGGGAGTTATCCCCGGTGTCCTGACCAATATTTATCCCTCAATCAACATAAAAACAGATTATCTGGTCATTATCACATTGCTTTTTTTTGGGAGCTTGCTGTGCGCAATTGGCTGCCGCGTTTCCCATATTACAACAGTGACTACACTTCAAAAATTACTTCATTGGCTGTAAAGCGCTTTGAGACATCCAGTGGTCATGAAAGGGGCTATATAAATGCAAGTCTTTCTTTCTTTTACAGATTTCTAGCATTTCCGTTTTTAAATGGAACACCCAATGTTTAGTACATAACAAACGAAATACTGACTATCCTCAATATACAGGCAATATAATTTATTTTAGTAGACCATTGTTATTTTAAAGGATACTGTTATAACCCGCTGCGCCAAAGGTATATGGGAACAGGAGTAGGCCATTCTGCATCCATGGCCTTTTAGGGAAAGAGTTCCAGATTTCCAGAACCCTTTGTGTGAAAAAGTGCTTCCTAATTTCACGTGTAGCTCTAATTTTAAGATTATGCCCCCTTGTTCTGGATTCCCTCACCAGAGGAAATAGTTTCTTTGTATCTACCCTACCAAATCCCTTTATCATTTGAAAGACCTCTATTAGATTACCCCTCAACCATCTAAACTCAAGAGAACACAAGTCCCACTGGTATAGAAGCATAAGAACGTACAGGTCTGGAAAAGACAACTGTGGCCCATCTGGCCGATCCTGGTATGACTTCAGTTAGGCCACGAAAGCTGACCAGCTCAGACTTCTCGTTGTTCCTGCATCCTCCACCTGGTCATAAGTTAGCTGTGTAATCAGATTCTGCAAACATAGTTTAATCCTTGAACTGCTGCTGGCAATTTAACATTTTTTGCCTTGGCCCATCACTGAGTAAACTCATTGAGTGCTTTGTTCTGTAGAGTCAGCTGAAAAATGCTTCAGAGATTTGTCTCAGACATGGTCGGGTCAAACTTCAATTATCTTTCTTCCAGTTGGCTGGAAAAAAAACAGCCTTTTGGAAGTGGTTTTCAGACATTCAGATACAAATTGAAAGCAGGTGAGAAGAAAGCAAATGGGTTTGCAAGTACAAAACAGATAAGAAATAAAATAGAACAGAGAATATAGATAAGAAATAATACAAAGTAAAGGATGAGAGAATATAGGAGAAAAAGATTGGGGAAGAAGGGAGCTAGAAGTATTATTTCAACCTGCTTATTGTTGTTTAGGATTTTCTCTTTTTTTATTCATTCATGGGATGTGGGTGTCGCTGGCAAGGCCAGCATTTATTGCCCATCACTAATTGCCCTTGAGAAGGTGGTGGTGAGCCGCCTTCTTGAACCGTTGCAGTCCGTGTGGTGAAGGTACTCCCACAGTGCTGTTAGGAAGGGAGTTCCAGGATTTTGACCCAGTGACGATGAAGGAACGGTGATATATTTCCAAGTCAGGATGGTGTGTGACTTGGAGGGTGGTGGCGTTCCCATGCGCCTGCTGCCCTTGTCCTTCTAGGTGGTAGAGGTCGCAGGTTTGGAAGGTGCTGTCGGAGAAATCAATATTATAACAGTATTATAGTAATGAAAGTAATCCAGACACTTTTGGCATTATTGATGTGATCTTAGGTGATGTTTGAGCTGAGATCTTTAAAAAGGCCATCCCTTGAGTCAGGAATTCCCTGGAGATGCCTGCACTATAAGGGTTTATAATAACACATATGAACACACACACACACAAATAATTCTTTTGAACATTTTATATAGGAACAGGCATTAATTGTGTTGCATGATCTAAAGGTTCATATGACCCTTAGAAACCACTCACACGATATACGATCATATAGTGTTCTTGCAGCATTCCTTGGGTACTTTTAACCCATATATAAAATATATATGCTACTAAATAAATATTGCAAACAATATTTTTCATGCTGTGTGTCACTAGAGGGCACCTAGAGGATGGATTTTATCTCTTATGCAAGTTGTTTTGCATGACATATTCCAGAACATGACTACAGTTCTATGTATAGCTTAAGTGTATCATCTTGTCAAAGGTACACATTTAAGTGGAATACAAAGTTAATCTTAGTTAAACTGGGGTTTCGATCACTAGATCCACAGGGATGTGTTTAATTAGACATTTGCAAGAGGAAAGTGCATCTAAATTTTGGGTCAGTGGTTTAAAATTACACAGAGCTTATTTCTCAATAAGTGAGATGAACGCATAATTTGATTGCAGTGTAGGCTTGGGATTGAGTTTAGAATCCAATAGTTCTTACCCACTAACCAATTATTGTAGTCCATTTCACTCTGTCCGTCAATGGAGATGAGAAAGAATGTGAGGTAATGAAGCCAGAAAGATTATTTCAATTCAAATACAAACTAAAGATAAGAACTGTTAAAATTAAGTACTTATCCCTAGATAGTTCATCTCCCCCCCACCCCCCCCCCAAAAAAAGTCAAAAAGTAATCACAATTGAAAGTCTCAGTGGAACCTAATTAGTTTCTCCATTTGTTCAATGACAATGAAGTGGATGTAATCCAGTGACATCAGCCGAAGGCAACCCCTACACACCCCTCGCCCCCCCCCACCCCCCCAGAGCACGGACGTTTCCTACCATTCATGTCAGTAGGTTTGGTCTGTTTTCAGAAAACATTTTTTTTTGAAAAAACTCACTCTCTGCTCAGTCTATTCAAAAAAATACTGCCTGTAACTGGTCTATCTGCAAACAGTGCAACCACACAGATACGGACGGCTGAATGTGCCCAGTTCACTGCTTTACTAAAGAATTGGAGGACTAATGAAGCACAGTTGGAAAGTCCTTGAATGTGATTATTTTCAGAGTTAACATTCACTATGCTTTCTCCCAGCTTCCTTCACCTTTAATACATTTGATTTAAACGAGATGTCACCATAATAGTAAATGGAATTTCAGCAACATTACTGCAGTCCTCTATGGCAGTTCACCCACCATTAGCTATATTGAGTGTTCAGCACAATCTCAGCGTACTGTTCTAGAATGGGCAGCATTGTCCTGGGATGAACAGAAAATATTATCTCAGTTGTTCGTCCCAAAATTGTAGTATTAGCAATACTGGTAGAGAGGTATTCACTACGGCTGACACAGGATGAGCCTAAATCTCTTGATTATTTGCTATGTTGAAAAACTGTCCTTTGCTGGCAAATGTATGCAATTTAACTTAGCATCCTGTTCCTCATAGAACCCAGCCATGTCATAATGTATACATTTAGTAAAATACAATAATTAATATTCCAGAAGCAAGAGGAGTTTCAATATCCCAGAGGTAAAGTGGGCAGAGTGGGAGCAACTAAAGCAGATGGATGAAAGCATAGTTAATTGGTGATGGATTCTTAACATAACATAAGAACATTATAAATAGGAGCAGGAGTAGGCCATTTGGCCCTTCGAGCCTGCTCCGCCATTCAGTAGGATCATGGCTGATCTTCTACCTCAACTCCACTTTCCTGCACTATCCTCATATCCCTTGATTCCCTTAATATTCAAAAATCTATCGATTTCTGTCTTGAATATACTCAACGACTGAGCCTCCACAGCCCTCTGGGGTAGAGAATTCCAAAGATTCACCACCCTCTGAGTGAAGATATTTCTCCTCATCTCAGTCCTAAATGGCCAACCCCTTATTCTGAGACTGTGACCCCTGGTTCTAGATTCCCTAGCCAGCATGTGAAGTGAAAGGTTCTTTAGAAAAATGTAAAGTTTGTGATTTTGAGGAATAAGATATTTTTAACAGGATGGAGTGTAGTCCAAATGTGGCTTGCAAGCTCGGGGTACTCTGGTCCACGAGTCTCTGGTAATACAGTGCCATTTCTACTTTTATTTCTTGGTATGTTCTGTTTGAATTTCAAAGATGCGTCAGCACTGCTGCCTCAGTGATGGACAAACCCCAAATCAAAACACTAAGATTTGTACTCGGGGCGAGTGCAAAATGCACTTGGTGGAGAAAATATCAGGCCTGGGCAATTTTAACTCCTGTGTCTCATCCATCATGCTAGTGAGTTATTCAAAAATATCAACTACATTAGTCAGACATGGCATACCATTCACAAATCCATGGTGACTCTCTTTGATAGCTGATACTTGCAACGTGCTCTGTAACCCTGGCAAATATTAGCTCGGAGGCGGGGAGGGAGCGGGATTTAACGGCAGGACCTGGATAACATTTTTTGTCTCCATGTCCCGGCCGCAGCAGCCAGATGGAGCGGGTTGCTGGCTGTCGGGGGGGGGGGGGGGCTAAGCCTTCGACACTAGGCCGCAACCAGGGAGTGCAGAGGAGGGAGGGAGTGGAAAGGCCGGAGGAGCGATGGAGGCATTGCGGGGGGAGGGGAGGGGGGGAGACCAGAGTCCAGAGGGGAGATATGAGGCTTTGGGGGGAAGATTGGAGGCCGGAGGGGAGATAGGAAGGGTCTGGAGGAGATCAGCAGGCTCAGGAAAGGAGATTAGAAGGGCCGGGGGGGGGGGGGGGGCGCGGGGTGGGGGTAGATCGGAAGGGTCAGGGGAGGTGGGGGATCGTGGCTCGGGGGATATCATGGCTTAGGGACGTGTCCGATTGCGGGGGGATGGGCGGAAGCAGGTAAGCTGGATCCAACAGGTGAGTGGAAAGACACGTAACCTGCTGGATCCAGCAGTCCTCACCACCCTTTAGCTGCCAGGTTTCCCAAGGCCTGGGAAACCTGCCGGCCAAGGCTAAATTTAAAATGGAGATTAAATCGGAGGCACATGACCTCATTATAATATTTAAATGAGGGACCTGCCTCCTGGGAGCAGGTTGGTTGCCCACCCCCCTCGTCGCGCCTCCATTAAAACCGGATGTGGGCGGGTTCAAGGCGGGTTGGGGTCAGGTTTGAGATTTTTATTCATTCACGGGATGTGGGCGTCTCTGGCAACATCCCACCCGACCCAATTTTGGGGGTTAAAATTCCCCTCTGTCTCTGATGATGGGTTCCAGTAACTTCCCCACAACTGATGTTAAACTGACAGGTCTGTAAAATAAGAATTCTCTACACCAGAGAGCTGTGGAGGCTGGGTCACTGAATATATGTAAGGTGGAGATAGACAGATTTTTGAACGATAAGGGAGTCAAGGGTTATGGGGAGCGGGCAGGAAAGTGGAGTTGAGGCCAAGACCAGATCAGCCATGATCTTATTGAAGGGCGGAGCAGGCTCGAGGGGCCAAATGGCCTACTCCTGCTCCTATTTCTTATGTTCTTATGTTACCTGGTTTCTCGTTCCCACACTTGTTAAATAATGGGGTGACATTTGCAATTATCCAATCAAAAAGTACAATTACTGAATTTAGGGGGCTTTGGAAAATTATGATTAACGCATCTGTAATTTCCTCACATATTTGTTTAATACTCTGGGGCCAAAACCACCAGGTACTGGAGATTTGTTTATCTTAAGCTCTATTATTTTCCCCGTTACCATTTTATGTACTTAAATTAAATCCACTATTCCTCCCCTTGACTGATTTTTAGGGTCCCTTCTACCGCTCGTGTTTTGTCCTCTTCCTCCACTGTGAAAACAGATACAAAGTACTCATTTAACAAGTCTGCCATTTCCTTATTTTCCATTATAGACTCTCCTGCATGCATCTTTAATGGGCCCATGTTCTCCTTTACCACTCTCTTTCTCATATTTATAATATATAACATATTTATAAAAACTTCTGCTATCCGATATCCCTTGCAAGATTTTTTCATATTCCCTTTTCACACCTCTTATTACTTTCTCTATTAGAGACAAAGAAGATGATGTATGCTTAGAGGCGCAGGGCAAAGCTAGAATACTCAATGAGTACTTTGTATCGCTGTTTACTAAGGAGGTGGATGCTGACAAAATATCGGTAGAAGTGGAAAAGGTAGAAGCAATGGAAGATGTGAAAATTGATAGACAGGATGTACTAAAAAGGCTGGGTATGCTTAGAGTGGACAAGTTGCCCGGTTCAGTTGCATCTCAGGTTGCTAAGGGAATTGGGCGAGGAGATAGCGAAAGGGCTCGCCATAATTTTCCAATCTTCCCTAGATGCGGGGGAGATGCCTGAGGATTGGAAAGTGGCAAATGTGACACCATTGTTCAAGAAAGGGTGTAAGGACAATCCTAGTTACTACAGGCCAGTCAGTTTAACATCAGTGGTGGGTAAAGTTTTAGAAACAATAATCAAGGAAAAAAAAAACGGGCACTTGGAAAGGTTTAAGCTAATTAAGGAGAGCCAACACGGATTTGTAAAAGACAGATCGTGTTTGACTAATCTAATTGAATTTTTTGATGAAGTAACAGAGAGAATTGATGAAGGGAATGCAATGGATGTTGTCTACATGGATTTTCGGAAGGCGTTTGACAAAGTACCACATAGAAGGTGGGTTAACAAAATTGAGGTTCATGGAATAGGTGGGTCAGTGGCAGCTTGGATAAGGTATTGGCTTAAGGACAGAAAACAGCAAGTTGTGGCAAATGGCTGTTTTTCAGACTGGAGGATGGTAGATAGTGGTGTTCCCCAAGAGTCAGTGCTGGGGTCACTGCATTTTTTGATATATATAAATGACCTGGATATTGGAATACAGAGTAGAATTTCTAAATTTGCCGATGACACCACACTTGGATGTGTGGCAAACAGTGATGATGATACCAATCGATGGCAACAGGACATAGAAAGGCTAGCAGAATAGGCAGACAAGTGGCAGATGGAATTTAATACAGAGAAGTGTGAGGTGATGCATTTTGGTAGAAGAAACAGGGAGAGGTAATATACACTTAATGGCACAGTTTTAAAGAGTGTGCAGGGACAGAGGGACCTGGGAGTTAATGTGCATAAGTCCCTGAAGGTGGCAGGACATATTGAGAGAGTGGTTAACAAAGCATATGGGATCTTGGGTTTTATAAATAGAGGTATTGAGTACAAAAGTAGAGAAGTTATGCTGAACCTTTATAAAGCGCTGGTTAGGCCATAACTGGAGTATTGCGTCCAGTTCTGGTCACCACACTTTAGGAAGGATGTGAAGGCCTTTGAGAGAGTACAGAGGAGATTTACTAGAATGGCTCTGGAGATGGGGGATCTTAGCTACAAGGACAGGTTGGAAAAGCTGGATTTGTTTTCATTAGAGCAAAGGAGGTTGAGGGGTGATTTGATAGAGGTGTACAAGATTATGATGGGTTTAGATAGGCTAGACGGAGAAAGGCTGTTCCCACTAGTTGATGGTACAAGGACTAGAGGACACAGATTTAAGGTTCTGGGCAAGAGATACAGGGGGGACGTGAGGAAAAAAAAATTTATGCAGCGAGTGGTGATGACCTGGAATTCGCTGCCGACGGAAGTGGTGGAAACGGAGACACTCGGGGCAGGATTTTCATTGTGTTGTGGAGTCAGGATTGGAGGCGTGGGGGGGGTGTTAAAATCCCAAAATCAGGGGCCCCGACCCCTTCCCGCACCCAAACCCGCCTCCCCGAGGCGGGAAGGGATTAGTGCCAATTAACTGCTTGTTAACAGGTAGTTAACAGGCAGTTTTTAGCCTAATCCCTATTTTTGATGTTGAAGTGTGGGATTCCCGATGGCTCCAAACCACGCCAAGTTAGAGGAGGCGGACCGTCGGGATGAAGGGCTTGGAGGGGTCGAGATGTCAGTGTTCAGGTGAGTGATGTGTGCATGAGTGCAAAGGTAAGTGTGTTTGGTGTGTCTAAAGTGATTAAAGAAGTTTTACATACCTTTTCAGTCTTCCTTCCTTTAGGTCCCAGGAGTCCCTCATCTCACCGGCACAGAAAGCAGAATGGCTGCAAACTGTCAAAAGTGACAGCCTTCAGCTTACTGTGCAGGAGAGATTTCTAACTGAGTCTGTGGAGAAGGACTCAGGTTAGAAGTAAGACTGTCAGTGTTTGACAGCTTCAAACAGCTGTGAAACACTGATATTTCATCTGTCAAAAGCTCTTGACAGGTGAAATTTCAGTCTGTGATGTCACCTGACGCTGGGTGGCCCTTAATTGGCCTGCTGAGCCCGCTGGGTGGGCTCAACAAGGTCAATCAAGTTGAAATTGCGTGGATTGGCCACATCTCGATGGAGGCGGGACTACAACCCTGAAAGTTGTAGTCCTGCCTCCAAACTGACTCCTGAGTTAAATTCCTGCCCCTAATGTTTTCAAGGGGAGGCTGGATAGGCACTTGAGGGAAATAAACTTGCAGGGCTACGGGGATAGAGCGGGGAATGGGACTGACTGGGTTGCTCTACAGAGAGCCAGCACGGACTCGATGGGCCGAATGGCCGCCTTCTGTGCCGTTATGACTCTATATCCCTTTTTTTTTTTTAAAGCTCTCACTGGATTCCTACTTTGAGCCTCTCATGCCATTACTTATGCTGAGTTGGGGATGCACTGGTTTGAAACGGGGGCATGTGCAAAATACTAACAGGAAATCTCCATGACATTCAGTGTACATCTCAGCAGAATTAATTGATTTGTTAACAGTCGGTACTCACGATCAGATATTTTGTTGAAGAGATAGTGGTTTCAGGTTCAGTGATTAAATTGGTCTTAGGGACTCTACAACACTACAGTACCACATCACAGCCAAACACATTCACACAGAGACAAGACTTTGAATAACATAGATACATATATCACAATAATATTATTGGCAAGATACAGTTTAATTTGTACTTTGGCTGTCTACATTATAATTGAGTTAATTATTACTGATGACCAGAAGAGGCAAAATTGAGAAGCCGAGGTGAGTCTGGTGTTGGGAAACTAGTAGGAGTTCAGAGCTAGAAATTAGGAAGCAATGAGGTCGGAGTTGTGGCTAGAAGGTAATGACATCAAAGATTAAATAAATAAAATCCGTCTTTCAGATGAAACATTAAACCGAGGCCCTGTCAGAAGGTTTTGAGTTCAAGTCCCATTCCAGGGACTTGAGCACATAAAAAAAAAATCTAGGCTGACACTCCAGTGCAGTGCTGAGAGAGTGCTGCACTGCCAGAGGTGCCGTCTTTCAGATGAGACATTAAACTGAGGCCCTGTCTGCTCTATCAGGTGGGCGTAAAAGATCCCATGGCACTATTTCGAAGAAGAGCAGGGGAGTTATCCCCCGTGTCCTGGCCAATGTTTATCCCTCAATCAACATCACTAAAAAACAGATTACCTGGTCGTTATCACACTGCTGTTTATGGGAGCTTGCTGTGCACAAATTGGCTGCTGTGTTTCCTACATTACAGCAGTGACTACACTTCAAAAAATACTTAATTGGCTGTAAAGCGCTTTGGGATGTCCTGAGGTTGTGAAAGGCGCTATATAAATGCAAGTCTATCTTTTATTTTTTAAAGAGGGGAATGAGTAATTTAAAACAAACTTCAATAATTCCTCACGCTGGTTAAAAAACACAATGTAGTTACAGACCCAGTAGTAAAAATTCTCCATTAAATTTACTACTTAAAATGCTCCAAAAGACTTCCTAAGAAGGACCCATGTTAGTAAGTTAAACACCTGGTGGTAGATTAAACACTGCCTGCTAATCCACTTTACTGCAGTGCAACCAACTTTATTTATTTATTTCTTTGGGCAGCGGAGATTTAAATAAACTCAGTTGCAAGAACTTCTGACTTTTTTTATTTATTGCAGCGGAGACTGGGGTTTTGCCACAAGTAAGATTTTGCCAGGAATAAAAATGGCAGCCTCCTAATTGTCATGATCTACAAAAAGAGACTGAAAACAGGTGGAGCCTGTTAAGTGAAAATATTAAATAAAAAGCCAACACAAGCACTCAAGAAACCTGTTCGAACTCCAGCAATAGCCTCCAGAGAAACGAGCAGGCCTATGCAGAGAAAGTTACAGGGATTTCTAAAATAACTAAGTTTAGCAATTCCTTTGAGAATTGTTATTTGCCTGTTTATTATGTTATAAATTAAGGCCGAGATTTTCTGCTTGAGATGCTGGCAGAACTCCAGCGGATTGGAGTGGGAATTTTTTTGATTACTGCTCCACCTGCTCTTTGCTCACTTCTACTACTTCTGGGATTTTCCACTGGAAATAATGTCAGGCGTACAATATATTTGCTCTAATATGGACAGGTGTATTGCAATTGTATGCAACTGAGGGAATTAGGTCTTTCAACATTTCTGCTCTAACAATGCCATTGCTTTCCTGGTGTTCAGGATTACTAGAGCCGTGTGTGGGGGTGGCGTCACTTTTAAAGTGTAACTGGTCATCTTAACCAAAGAAAGGGAATCAATTCCATAGGCTAAGGTGGCATTTAAAAAAAAATCGTTTCAAGATTTTCCTTTAGTTTCCACTCCCAAACTGATACTTACTGTAAAACTCGCAGCATACTTGTTCTATTTACACTATAAATATTGTTGTTACATATGATCCTGATATACATTAGAGTGGATTTATTCTTCATTTCGCATAGCAGTTGTAAAGGATGATAGACAACTTGGAGCCTGGCAACACATCATAAGAACAGTACACATCTGACCTCTTTCAGATACTGCTTCTTCTCTGCAGACCTAAGTATTCTAAGTAAACATGTCTTTTAAAAATTATGTGCCGAAACTTTTCCTGAATAATGGCATCTAGCTACATCGACTCTATAGCACAGAAACAGGCCATTCGGCCCAACTGGTCTATGCCAACATTTATTCTGCACATGAGCCTCCTCCCACCCCTCTTCATCTAACCATATTAGCATATCCTTCTATTCCTTTGTCCCTCATGTGCTTATCTAGCTTCCTGTTAAATGCATCTATACTATTCGCCTCAACTACTCCTTGTGGTAGCTGTGCATGTTTTTTGAGGTCAGAGTGATCAGGAGTATTTTACCTATCATTCATTTGATCTGATACTAGTCATAGTCCACACATTTTGCATTGGTTAGTCATTTGAGAGTTGCATTTCTTTGAATTTTACATGACAGCAATTAATTGAACCGGTGAAATGCCTTGATGGTGAGGTAACAACAGGGTCAGCACACTGTTAAATAACATGGATTTGAGCCTATAGTTCTTCATATGGCTTTGGGAAAGATGCAGAGTAAAGGGCAGTAAATTGCTCACCCACAGAGAGAAAAGGAAAACTGGAGAGCACGTCGTCACAGACTACTCACCCAAGTCTTAGTAGGGAACTCAATAGAGGCCTTGGAATATGTTGCCTGTTTGTCTTGGTATGTTGGATGGAGATAGCAAACAAGAGTAAGGAACATAAATTAGGGAAATAGCAACACTTGTGTTATCTATTGTGTATTTTGTATATTTTCATTTTTATAATAGATTGTAAACAAGCTGATATTTTACTGCGGGGGTGGAGGAGCAGAGTTGTGAAGGTTGCAACAAGCTTTGCATTACTCTATTAAAATAAAAAAGAATATTAATAGCTTCTTTCTTTCAAGGACACTAACGACCTAATTTTAACCCAACCTGCCTTTATCTCAATTACTTTTTACAATGTAGACTTAGAAGCTTTAAGAAGAAACTGTAGACCAAAGTCTTTCTTAAAAGAAGGTTTACTAACTCTACTACTCCTACGACCTGCTCCCCAGTGGCTTCAGCAGAGCTGGTGGAAGGCTGCTGTTGCTCATGTGGTGGACCCTCGAGAAGCTTGTGGCTGGCAAAGTGTGGGAGTGCAAGCCTCTGGTCCAGATGATGGGGAGGAAGCAGATGTGTTGACATCCTGAGAGAGGGCAACATATGGGGCTGGGGCTCATCACTTCCATTGATCTGCAGAAGATGAATAACTCCTTCAAAGCCCCTGTCGATTCAGTCCAGTAATCTCTTCGAGGTGGACATCTGTCTTTCCAGGTTTGAGCCTAGCATCAATATGGCAGCTATTTGAGCAACCACCAAAGCTGCAAAGGCTGTGTACATTGACTCCTACTGTGAGGGCATAGCCGCAGCGTCCATGGAGGTAGCAGCATTCTTCAAAGTAGACTGAAGAATGTTGATGCCGTGCAAAATGACACCACACAGGCTGAAAGCAGATGTCTCCATATTGTCAGCCATGCTGCTGAAACCTTTTGGCAGGCCTTCCAATACCTGGTATAACTGCTTGTGAGAGGCAAGCTGTCCCCTGGGCTGTCCCTGCCACCACTACCTGTTGCTTCTCACTACCTTCTGCTTGCAACATCATGTACAGATGCCTTTAACTCACTCTCTAACTCAGCTGGGCTGCCAATTTCTGTGCTGGTGCTTGGAAGTGATGCAGCATGCGATGATGTCTCCTCAGAAGGATTCCCCTCCTCTGAGGTGTCTTCTTCTGTGGATTGCAGCTGCTGAGAAGGACCTTGAGGAAAGAGAAAAGGGACTAGGGTTAGGATGGCCCTGAGGTGGGACAGTAACAGATGCCAGGCAACTTGATGTAGTGAGGTTCATGAAGGGGTGCAAATAACAGTCAGAGATCCTGCTCAGAGAAGCTCCCACCCTGGAAATGTCCTATTCTGATAGCTCCGGAGGGGCCACTGATTTCCAGCGCTTGCAGCTGTAGCTCGGAGAGGTTCATGAATTTGGTTGGTCCTCCCCGGTCTTACTTCTCTCCCTTGTATTGTGCGCTGTCTTGTCCTGCAGCGAGGGAGGGCGAAAGTTGGTGAGTATCTACTACAAAGGAGGGAAGAAGAAGAAGAAGAAGACTTGCATTTCTATAGCACCTTTCACGACCACCGAACGTCTCAAAGCGCTTTACAGCCAACAAAGTACTTTTGAAGTGGAGTCACCGTTGTAATGTGGGAGTGCTCACGTGTGGGGATTCTGCTCGTGCAGGTGCTGAGAGGGAGAAGAAGCAAAATGCAAGCAGGATGGGGAGGCGTTGAATGGAATGCCACTGTGTGAAGTGTGGAAGGAGCCATGAGAGAGGTTGGTGATTCTGCAAAAGCTACCAAGTGAGAAGAGAATGCTGGTAGGTGAGTGTGTGTTTGTAATGAGAATGAGAGGTGGTGTAGTGTGGCCTTGTGCTGGGTGGTGAAGGGTGCGATGGAGGGGGAGGAATCGTTGAGTGCTGGAGAAGGGCGACATGTTGTTGAGAGAGGTAAAGAAATGGAGCTGCACACATCTTTGCTACTCTTGTAAGATGATTGAAGTTCTTCCTGCATTGCATCTAGGTCGTGGGAGTGATGTTCCTGGAGCTGGCGATTTCAGCAATCTCTCTTTATCCCTGGTGCACTTGGCGTTTAGAGATCCTCCTCCTGCTGGCTGGAAAGAAAACTTCTCTCCTCGCCCTGATTGCTTCCAGCAGGAATTCTCATTACATAGACACACTCGCCTCATCAGGGAGACTTCAGAGGAAGGGTCATCGACCTGAAACGTTAACTCTGTTTCTCTCTCCACAGATGCTGCCTGACCTGCTGAGTATTTCCAGCGTTTTCTGTTTTTACTTCAGACTTCAGAGGACCTGGGGGCTTGCCTGTGACTCAGGCTGCCTCAGTCTTGCTCCACTACTCTGACAGCGAAACCTTGCAGAAGGGAATGCAACCTTACTTTAAAAGGTGCACTCCCACTTTAAATAAGCCTCTGGCTGAGCCGCCGGAAATTGTGCTGACAAAGTGGGCAGGTTTCCCGTTGTGTCAGCGAAAATCTTCCAGTACAATTTTACTGAGGCCTGGGAATTAAAGTACCCCGGGCCTGTATTCCAGGGCAGCGGATGAGTTTTGAACTTAGCTTGCTACCCTTCTGCCCAAAATCCACCCAGTGTTAAAATCGGGGCCTTAGTAATGAAGGATAGCTATAGTGCTGTTAAAAGTGGAAAAGGGGCAACACAGCTGGTGATCCTGAGTGAAATTCCGTCTTGTTGGTGACAGGAGAAAGATATCAGGCAATCGAATGGTTTTCAGCAATAGCTAACCTCAGTGCATACTGCAAAAGAAAAGAAAAATAAATGGCTGTGAAGTGGTCAGCTATCATGTGCAAAATAAAACACATGTAACCCAGGTAACAGCAGTGGAGGAAATGATGCCTTGATGGTGCCAAAAAGCATTACACATCAGACACTTGGCTTTCTGTGTATTTGCATAGAACGTGCAGAAACTAAAATTCCAAATAAGCTCAGTGTGTGAGCTGCCATGGGCAAATTCTATTTGAAATATCACAGACCACTTGGAAGAGAAATTGAACTCATGGCCATCCATTTTGTGCCTGAAAAGCTTGATAACTGAAGGGGTACCTCAGTAGTGCCCTTGACACCCAAAACCCACCTGATGCCGTACTCAAGTGGCCTGGTGTCAGCCGTGGCTCACTTGGTAGCACTCTCGCCTCTAACTCAGACGTTTGTGAGTTCAAGTCCTACTCCATGAGACTTGAGCACAAAAATCCAGGCTAACACTCCAGTGTGGTACCAAGGGAGTGCTGCACTGTCGGAGGTGCCGTCGTAAAAGATCACATCGCACTATTTTGAAGAAGAGCAGGGGAGTTATCCACGGTGTCCTGGCCAAAGTTTATCCCTCAATCAACATCACTAAAAAAACAGATTATCTGGTCATTATCACATTGCTGTTTGTGGGAGCTTGCTGTGCACAAATTAGCTGCCGCATTTCCAACATTACAACCATGACTACACTTCAAAAAGTACTTCATTGGCTGTAAAGCACTTTGGGATGTCCTGAAGTTGTGAAAGGTGCTATATAAATGCAAGTTATTTCTTTTTCTGGAAATGAACGAGAATCATGTCTGTCTGAAACAGGCCTACGGATGCTTTATGATGCAAATCAGGGTCTTATGCCGATTTTACGACCCTGATGCAAAAGTCAGGTACAAATGGGTGTAACTTGCTCTGCGCAAGCTGTGCCTAGTTGAACCAGGTCTTGAGAAGCCGAACCAGTGGTCGGCAATAAGCTGCTCAAAAAGCGGCCACTAAATTTTTTCCAAGTTATATATTTCTGGAGCCAGAAGGAGCAGAAGTGCTCCTGGCTCCACAACAAAAGGCAGAACGCTGCCAGCCCAGACACGGCCCCTAGGTTTCAACCTCCTCCCCACCCCCAGGACCTACCTGTGGGTGACAGAGAAGGCTGGAATTTGTCAGGCCTGAACCGGCGAGTTGCATCAAGACACCTGTATGGCACTTGCTGCTTCCATTCTGAGGCCTGATGTTGAATTTGGCTCAGGCAGGCCTCAGGCTGGCTATTGCTCTGCCCACTTGTCACCCATTTTGGGCGCAAGTTGAATTTCTCCCCTCTTATTACCTCACAGCATTATTTAGTACATAGAAGCAGAGTGAAGATGTTCAATCATGCTTTCAAACTACAGATATTTTTTAAATTATCAGCTTCAACACGGAGCAATCCAGCTTATCTTCACCTTGACAAGAAAGTACACATATAGATACATTATTCCTTGTTTATAAAAAGGAATTAAAAAATGCTTTTTATATACTTTTAATCAGAGACATGACCCGCTGTTGTGGTGCTTTGCTTACTGCTACGGGCTTTCTTTGATCAAATTAATTGTCAATCTCATTTTTTTGTTGTGATGGAGTTTAAAACAAGGTGGGATAGATTTTCACTTTGTACGATAATGTAAAATGGGTGATAGTGAGTCATAGAAACATAGAAGATAGGAGCAGGAGTAGGCCATTCGGCCCCTCGAGCCTGCACCGCCATTCAATGCGATCACGGCTGATCATCCAAATTCAGTAACCTGTCCCTGCTTTCTCCCCATATCCCTATATCCCCTTAGCCTTAAGAAATATATCTAACTCCTTCTCGAATATATTTAATGAATTGGCCTCAACTGTCTTCTGTGGTAGAGAATTCCACAGGTCCACCACTCTCTGGGTGAAGAAATTCCTCCTCATCTCAGTCCTAAATGGCTTACCCCTTATCCTTAGACTGTGACCCCTGGTTCTGGACTCCCCCACCATCGGGAACATCCTTCCTGCATCTAGTCTGTCTAGTCCTGTTAGAATTTTATAAGTTTCAATGAGATCCCCTCTCAATCTTCTAAACTCTAGCGAATATAAGCCTAATCGACCCAATCTCTCTTCATACATCATTCCTGCCATCCCAGCTATCAGTCTGGTGAATCTTCGCTGCACTTCCTCCATGGCAAGAACATCCTTCCTCAGATAAGGCGACCAAAACTGCACACAATACTCAAGGTGTGGTCTCACCAAGGCCCTGTACAACTGCAGCAAGACATCCTTGCTCCTGTACTCAAATCCTCTCGCTATGAAGGCCAGCATACCATTTACCTTCTTAACTGCCTGCTGCACCTGCATGCTTACCTTCAGCGACTGGTGCACAAGGACACCCAGGTCTCATTGCACTTCCCCTTTTCCCAATCTATTGCCGTTCAGATAATAATCTGCCTTCCTGTTTTTGCCACCATAGTGGATAACCTCGCATTTATCCACATTATACTGCATCTGCCATGCATCTGCCCAATCGCCCAACCTATCCAAATCGTACTGGAGTTTCTCTGCATCCTCCTCACAGCACACACGCCCACCCAGCTTTGTGTCATTTGAAAACTTGGAGATATTACATCTAGTTCCATCGTCTAGTTCATTAATATATATTGTGAATAACTGGGGCCCTAGCACCGATCCCTGCGGTACCCCACTAGTCACTGCCTTCCACTCGGAAAAAGACCCGTTTATTCCAACTCTTTGCTTTCTGTCTGCCAACCAGTGTTCTATCCAAGTCAATACCTTACCCCCAATCCCATGTGCTTTAACTTTGCACACTAGTCTCTTATGCGGAACTTTATCGAAAACCTTCTGAAAGTCCAAATACACCACATCCACTGGTTCTCCCTTATCTATTTTACCAGTTACATCCTCAAAAAATTCCAGTAGATTACTCAAGCATGATTTACCTTTTGTAAATCCATGTTGACTTTGTCCGATCCTGTCACTGTTTTCCAAGTGCTCTGTTATTACATGTTTTATAATGGACTCTAGCATTTTCCCCACTACCGATGTCAGGCTTACCAGTCTATAATTCCCCGTTTTTTCTCTACCACCTTTTTTAAATAGTGGGGTTACATTAGCTACCCTCCAATCCATGGGAACTGTTCCAGAGTCTATAGAATTTTGGAAGATGACCAGCAATGCATCTACTATTTCTAGGGCCACTTCCTTAAGTACCCTAGGATGTAGATTATCAGGCCCTGGGGATTTATCGGCCTTCAATCCCGTCAATTTCCCTAACACCATTTCCCTACAAATACTGATTTCATTCAGTTCCTCCCTCTCATTAGACCCTATGTTCCCCGATATCTCTGGGAGTTTATTTGTGTCCTCCTTTGTGAAGACAGAACCAAAGTATATATTTAATTGGTCTGCCATGCCTTTGTTCCTCATTATAAATTCCCCTGATTCTGACTGCAAGGGACCTACGCTTGATTTTTACCAATCTTTTTCTCTTCACATATCTATAGAAGCTTTTATAGTCAGTTTTTATGTTCCCTGCAAGCTTACTCTCATACTCTATTTTCCCCCTCTTAATTAATCCCTTTGTCCTCCTTTGCTGAATCCTAAACTGCTCCCAATCCTCAGGTTTGCTGCTTTTTCTAGCCAATTTTGATGTCCTCTCCTTGGATCTTATGCTATCCCTAATTTCCCTTGTTAGCCAATGTTGAGTCACCTTTTTTGTTTTATTTTTATGCCAAACAGGGATGAACAAATTCTGTAGTTCATCCATGCGATCTTTAAATGTTTGCCATTGCCTATTCACCATCAACCCTTTAAGTAACATTCCCCAATCCATCCTAGCCAACTCGCGCCTCATACCATCGTAGTTTCCTTTATTTAAATTCAGTACCCAAGACTGTGAATCAACTACTTCACTCTCCATCTTAATGAAGAATTCTATCATATTATGATCGCTCCTCCCCAAGGGGCCTCGCACAACAAGATTGCTAATTAATCCTTTCTCATTACATAATACCCAGTCTAAGATGGCCTGATCTCTAGTTGGTTCCTCGACATATTGGTCCAGGAAACTATCCCGTATACACTCCAGGAATTCCTCTTCCACAGTATTGTTACTAATTTGGTTAGACCAATCTATATGTAGATTAGAGTCACCCATGATAACTGCTGTGCCCTTATTGCACGCATCACTAATTTCCCATTTAATGCCATCCCCAACCTCAGCATTACTGTTTGGGGGTCTGTATACAACTCCCACTAACGTTTTCTGCCCCTTGGTATTTCTCAGCTCTACCCATACAGATTCCACATCATCAGAGCTAATATCCTTCCTTACTATTGTGTTAATCTCCTCTTTAACCAGCAATGCTACCCCACCGCCTTTTCCTTTTTGCCTGTCCTTCCTGAATATTGAATACCCCTGGATGTTGAATTCCCAGCCTTGGTCACCCTGGAGCCATGTCTCCGTAATTCCAATAATATGATATCCATTTACATCCATTTGCGCAGCTAATTCATCCACCTTATTACGAATGCTCCTCACGTTAAGACACAAAGCCTTCAGGCTTGTTTTTTTAACACTCTTAGACCTTTTAGAATTATTGTTTACTGTGGCCATGTTTGATTTACACCCTTGATTTCTCTGACTTCCACTTTTGCTTTTCTCCTTCCTGTCTTTTGCTTCTATCCTTGCTTCCCTTTCCTCTGTCTCCCTGCACAGGTTCCCAAGCCCTTGCCATTTTAGTTTAAACCCTCCCCAACAGCACTAGCAAACACTCCCCCTTGGACATCGGTCCTGGTCCTGCCCAGGTGCAAACCATCCAGTTTGTACTGGTTCCACCTCCCCCAGAACCGGTTCCAATGTCCCAGGAATTTGAATCCCTCCCCCTTGCACCATTCTTCTAGCGACGTATTCATCTGGAATATCCTTCTATTTCTACTCTGACTAGCACGTGGCACTGGTCGCAATCCTGAGATTACTACCTTTGAGGTCCTATTTTTTAATTTACCTCCTAACTCCCTATATTCAGCTTTTAGGACCTCATCCCATTTTATACCTATATTGTTGGTACCTATATGCAGCACGACAACTGGCTGTTCACCCTCCCCCTCCAGAATGCCCTGCAGTTGCTCCGAGACATCCTTGACCCTTGCACCAGGGAGGCAACATACCATCCTGGAGTCTCATTTGCGGCCGCAGAAACACCTATCTATTCCCCTTACAATAGAATCCCCTATCACTATAGCTCTCCCACTCTTTTTCCTCCCGTCCCATGCAGCAGAACCACCCATGGTGCCAGGTAGTTGGTTGCTGCTGCCTTCCTCCGATAAACCATCCTCCCCAACAATATCCAAAGCGGTATATCTGTTTGAGAGGGGATTGGCCACAGGGGACCCCTGCACTACCTGCCTGCGCCTACTACTCTGCCTGGTGGTCACCCATTCCCTTTCTGCCTGTGCAGCCTTTACCTGCAGTGTGACCAACTGATTAAACATGATATCCACGACGTCCTCAGCATCGCGAATGCTCCAGCATGTATCCATTCGCAGCTCCAGTGCCACAATGCGGTCTGTCAGTAGCTGCAGCTGGATACACTACCCGCACACATGGTCATCAGGGACACAGGAAGTGTTCCTGATTTCCCACATAGTGCAGGAGGAGCATGCCACAGGGCTGAGCTTTGCTGCCATGACTTACCCTTTAATTAATTTAAATTAAATCAATACCACCAGTTATACTACAATTAAATGATATACTCAAGGGCCCTTATTTCCTAGCACTCCCCACTACACAACAGAGACCTTAGAAACTATAACCACAAAATTAAGACCTTCTAAACTTTATAAACTATGGGGGAGAAATTCAGCTGTTAGCGCCACCCATTAGCGCCTTAAGAGGGCGATAAGTGGGGCGCGAAGCGGCTAGCGCCCAGGCGTGGCGAGACCTGCGCCTCTCGCGACATTGAGCTTACATTTAGCGGTGGTGCAAAACCGCAACGACTGCTCAGCTGCGCGCGCAGATCCTGATGTCATTTCATGGTGCAACGCCCTTGGGGCGCCCCGAACCGGAAATTCAGTGGCGCCCCCCTCCTTTCCACCTGGCGCTCCCAGCGACTGCTTGATTGGAATGGTTCCCAGTCACTGTGGGGCTGGGGGGGGGGGGGGCGCTATTTAAAGGGGGCTCTTCCTGGCTTCTTAGTGGTACCCATTTTTGGACCACTCCTGTGAGAGAGAGACAGAGATTTGCAGAGAGACAAAGGGAGAGAGCTTTCTGCATTGAGTCAGCGCTCGCACAGGTACTTCTGGCTTTGGCCCAGAACTTTGCAGTTGGATTGATTTTTCAGTGCCATAACCTTGAGTGGCCACATACTATGGGGGCTGCAATGGGTGGAAACATTGGGTTTCTCCATTGCATTGAGAGGGCTCAGAGACGCTGAGAGAGAGTGCCAATCATGGCCAGACGGAGGAGGGCTAACAGGCATCGGCACAGGAGGCCTTACCCTCCCAGGGTATTCCGCCAACAGTTCTCCTACCTCAACATGTCTGAGGAGCAGTGTTTTCGGAGGCTTCGATTCAGCAGGGAGGTGGTCACTGAGCTCTGCCACCTGCTTCAGCCAGATCTGCAGCCTCAACTGAGGAGCAGGACGTCTCTGTGGGTGGCAGTGAAAGTGACAGTGGCTCTCAACTTCTATGCCACCGGCTCCTTTCAATCCGCTACTGGGGACATTGCCAATGTCTCCCAGTTCGCGGTGCATTGCTGCATCCACCAAGTCACGAATGCCCTTTTAAAAGGAGATGTCAGTACATTTCCTTCCCCATGACCCTGGACAAGCAGCAAGAGCGCGCAATGGGATTTGCAAGAATAGCAGGCTTCCCCATGGTCCAGGGCGCCATTGACTGCACGCATGTGGCTTTGTGGGTGCCACAAGAGAATGCCGAGGATTACCGCAACCGGAAGGGGTTCTGTAAAGTCCGCGCCTCAATAATACACGGACTGCGGGAGAACAATTAAACAGGTATTTTACTGAACAGAGGGTAATGTCAGACTGAAATACAGAAGCCTGCTATGGCTTTATATACAGGGGTGGTCACTGCCGGTACTGCAGTATAGAATCAGTTCTCCTCTTAAAGGCACATACACAACAATTCCTCCCCTTTTAGATAAACAGTACATAACATTCATTTAACAACTAAATAATAACTAATTACAATTACAATTTTCTCTGTACTATATACATCAACTGAAATAATCATTTATAAGTTCAGTCTTTGAGGAGGCTTCCTGATCCTGACTGGATTGCGCCTTTCTCAAGTATCCTGTTCTTGCGGCGGAGTTGATTCTGGCTCATTGTCATTGGTTGGTTCCTCAGCTTCCAATACCACTGCTTCTGAGGTAGACGCAATCTGTACTTCGGGTTGATTACCAGGTGCACCTGCTCGTGGTATGGGTTTGGCTTGTTCCTGTGACTCTAGAATCTGGTCAGCATGGCATCTCACGATGCTCTCTCCAACATCCTCTGTGTACATTAGTGGTCCCTGCTGTGTGCATATCGTTCCTGGCTGCCATTTTTCTGTTCGGTAGTCGCGGGCCAAGACTGGTTGCCCTATCTTGAAGCTCCTGGTTGGCTTCTCATTTATGTGCTGGAATTGCTTATCCTCAACATCTCATCTTATGTTTGGTTTGAGCAAATCCAGGCGACATCTTAGCCTTCGGTTGAAGAACATTATGGCTGGAGCTTGGTTGGTGACTGCATGTGTCGCATTCCGGTAAGCAAACAAGAAATTATCCACCTTGTGTTGTAGTGGTATGTCGTCATTATGCATTGCCTTTATGGCCTTTTTAAAGGTCTGAACAAACCTCTCAGCCAATCCATTTGTGGCTGGATGATATGGGGCAGACAGAAACCTCCGGAAATCCTCTGACACAAACTGTGGCCCATTGTCGGAGCAAATCTGATCTGGCAAGCCATTCCTGGTGAAAATGGTCCGTAGGACTGCAATAGTTTTCTCCGTGGTGGTGGAGGACATTTTGATGACCTCTGGCCATTTCAAATGGGCGCCCACAGCGATTAGGAACATTGAGTTCATAAATGGACCAGCAAAATCAATGTGTACCCATTGCCATGGAGATGAGGGCCACTCCCATGGATGTAGCGGGGCCTGTGGTGGAGCGTTTTGGACCTTCTGACATCCTGTGCATCTCTTGGTCATATCCTCGATTTCTTTATCGATTCCCGGCCACCACACAAACGCCCTGGCTAGGCTCTTCATTTTTACCCCTCCCAGATGACCCTCATGAAGCTCATTGAGCACTCTATCTCTCAACTTGGGTGGAATTACCACTCGGGATCCACACATCAAGGTCCCCCGGCGCACTGACAGCTGTTCTCTCCTTGGTGAGAATGCTGGCAACAGTGAGTCGCCATGTGCTGGCCATCCCTTCACCGTCAAATCATAGACCCGAGAGAGTGTCGGGTCATTTCGGGTTTCCTTCTCTATACTTGAGTTTGTAACAGGCAGATATTCGACTATGGTCGCATGGAATATCTCAACAGGGTCCACTGCAGGTGCTTCCTCTACCGTAGGCAATGGTAGGCGCGACAGCCCATCAGCGTTTCCATGCTGTTTCGTACCCTTGTACTCTATGTCGTACTGATGTGCCCCTAGAAAAAGTGACCATCTTTGCAGCCGTTGCGCCGTCATCACCGGAACGCCCTTCTTTGGGTTAAAAATGGAGACCAGGGGCTGATGATCAGTCAGTAGGGGGAATTTCTGCCCGTGCAGATAGTGATTGAACTTCTTCACCCCCCACACCAGGCTAAGGGCCTCCCTGTCAATCTGGGCGTAGTTACGCTCGGCTGAGGTTAACGAGCGCGACGCAAAGGCTATTGGCCTCTCTGAACCGTCAGGGAATTTGTGTGACAGCACCGCTCCGATGCCGTAGGGAGACGCATCACATGCTAACCGAATCGGTAGTGTTGGATTGTAGTGGGCCAATACTTCTTTTGAAGTGATTAGGCATTTACATTTCTGAAAGGCACGCTTACACTCATCACTCCATTTCCATGTTACTCCAGTTTGCAGTAGTGCGTTCAGTGGGTGCAGAATTGCAGATAAATTCGGCAAGAACTTATGGTAGTAGTTCACCAACCCGAGGAACGACCTCAGTTGCGACACATTTTCCGGTGCTGGAGCCTTGACTACAGCCTCAATCTTGTCCGGCGACTTATGCAACCCTTCCTCATCAATCATGTGGCCACAATACGAGATTTGTCTCCTGAAGAACTCGCATTTGTGGCGGCTGGCTCGTAGCCCATATTCCTGTAATCTCGTGAGCACCTGCTCCAGGTTGGCAAGGTGTTCACTGTCATTTTTGCCCGTAACCAGGATGTCGTCCAAATAACACTGGGTCCCCGGGATCCCTTGCAGGACTTGTTCCATCGCCCTCTGCCAAATAGCCGGGGCTGATGCTACCCCGAATACCAGTCGATTGTACTGGTAAAGGCCTTTGTGAGTGTTTATCGTGAGGTATTTCCTAGACGCTTATAGAGTCATAGAGTTATACAGCACGGATAGAGGCCCTTCGGCCCATCGTGTCCGCGCCGGCCATCAAGCCCTGTCTGATCTAATCCCATATTCCAGCATTTGGTCCATAGCCTTGTATGCTATAGCATTTCAAGTGCTCATCCAAATGCTTCTTAAATGTTGTGAGGGTTCCTGCCTCCACAACCCTTTCAGGCAGTGAGTTCCAGACTCCAACCACCCTCTGGGTGAAAAAGTTCTTTCTCAAATCCCCTCTAAACCTCCCGCCCTTTACCTTGAATCTATGCCCCCTAGTTATTGACCCCTCCACTAAGGGAAAAAGCTCCTCAGCATCCATCCTATCTATGCCCCTCATAATTTTGTACACCTCAATCATGTCCCCCCTCAGCCTCCTCTGCTCCAAGGAAAACAAACCCAATCTGCCCAGTCTCTCTTCATAGTTGAAGTGCTCCAGCCCCGGTAACATCCTGGTGAACCTCCTCTGCACCCTCTCCAACGCGATCACATCCTTCCTGTAGTGTGGCGACCAGAACTGCACACAGTATTCCAGCTGTGGCCTAACCAGTGTTTTATACAGTTCCATCATAACCTCCTTGCTCTTATATTCAATGCCTCGGCTAATGAAGGCAAGTATCCCATATGCCTTTTTTACCACCTTATCCACCTGTTCCGCCGCCTTCAGGGATCTGTGTACTTGCACACCCAGATCTCTCTGACCCTCCGTCTTGCCTAGGGTCTTACCATTCATTGTGTATTCCCTTGCCTTGTTAGTCCCCCCAAAGTGCATCACCTCGCACTTTTCCGGGTTAAATTCCATTTGCCACTGTTCCGCCCATCTGACCAACCCATCTATATTGTCCTGCAGACTGAGGCTACCCTCCTCGCTATTTACCACCCTACCAATTTTTGTATCATCCGCGAACTTACTGATCATACCTTTTACATTCATATCCAAGTCATTAATGTAGACCACAAACAGCAAGGGACCCAGCACCGATGCCTGTGGTACCCCACTGGCCACAGGCTTCCAGTCACAAAAACAACCTTCGACCATCACCCTCTGCCTTCTGTCACTAAGCCAGTTTTATATCCAATGTGCCAAGGCACCCTGGATTCCATGGGCTCTTACCTTCTTGACCAGTCTCCTGTGCGGGACTTTATCGAAGGCCTTACTGAAATCCATATATACCACATCCACTGCGTTACCCTCAACCCTCAAAAAATTCAATCAAATTAGTCAGACATGATCTTCCCTTGACAAAGCCATGTTGACTATCCCTGATTAATCCTTGCCTCTCCAAGTGGAGACAAATTTTGTCCCTCAGAATTTTTTCCAATAATTTTCCTACCACTGATGTTAGGCTCACTGGCCTGTAGTTCCCCGGTTTTTCCCTACTTCCCTTCTTGAATAATGGTACTACATTAGCGGTTCTCCAGTCCTCTGGTACATCCCCTGTGGCCAGAGAGGTCCTGAATATATGTGTTAGAGCCCCCGCAATCTCTTCCTTTGCCTCACGCAGCAGCCTGGGATACATTTCATCCGGGCCTGGGGATTTATCCATTTTTAGGCCAGCTAAAACCGCCAATACCTCCTCCCTCTTGATGTGAATATGTTCGAGCATATCACAGTCCCCCCGCCCTATTTCTATGTCTACATCGTCCTTCTCCATAGTGAAAACAGATGCAAAAAATTCATTTAGAACCCCTCCTACATCTTCCGGCTCCACACACAGATTGCCACTTTTGTCCCTAATGGGCCCTATTTTTTCCCTAGTTATCCTCTTACCCTTAATATACTTATAAAACATCTTCGGATTTTCCTTTATTTTGCTCGCCAGTGTTATTTCATGGCCCCTCCTTGATCTCCTAATTTCTTTTTTAAGTATCCCCCTGCACTTTTTGTACTCCTCTAGGGCTTCCTCCGTCTTTAGCCTTTTGTATCTGCCAAAAGCCCTCCTTTTTTTCCTAATCCATTCTCGTATATCCCCTGACATCCAAGGTTCCCTGTGGTTTTTGGAACCACCCTTGACCTTTACGGGAATATGTTGCCATTGTATGATCCCAATCTCCCTTCTGAAAGCCTCCCATTGCTCTGATGCGGATTTTCCTACAAGTAGCTGATCCCAGTCCATTTTGGCCAGATCCTGCCTTATCCTATTAAAATCGGCCTTCCCCCAATCGGCTTCTTCCACCTCCATTTGTAGATACGCTTGGGCCAGATCAATCTTTGTAAAGCGTTTCCCTCCAGATAGTGAGGCGAAAATATCTTCTATCCGTGGAAGTGGATATTGTACTGTGTGCAGGACTGGGTACACAGTTACCTTGAAGTCCCCACAGATGCGAACCTTCTCCGGTTCCCCAGGTGTGCTGCTCAATGATTTCTTCATTACAGGAACAATGGGTGTGGCCCACTCGCTCCAGTCCACCTTGGACAGCACACCCGAACGCTCCAGACTCTCCAGCTCTGCTTCAACGGCTGGGCGGATCGCGTAAGGTACCGGTCTGGCCTTAAAACATTTGGGGTTTGCGTTATCTTCGATTTTTATCATTGCCGTTACTCCTTTTAGAGTCCCAAGTCCTTGTTGGAACACCTCTTTCACGTCAGTTAGAATTTTTGAC
Organism: Somniosus microcephalus; assembly: GCF_052327205.1. NCBI lineage: Eukaryota > Metazoa > Chordata > Chondrichthyes > Squaliformes > Somniosidae > Somniosus > Somniosus microcephalus. The sequence goes on from NC_140996.1 coordinate 197,752,481, forward strand.
AGTCGCCCAGGTGTGACGTCATCATCCTTTTTATCAGTCACAGTTAGCGCCTGAATGGAATGCCAATCCAATTGTATTTTTCGGATCCATTCACGTCCCAATAATGGTGGTCCTCCATCTGGTAGTATATACTGTATAGATACAGTTTCTGTGTTTCCTTGCCGTTGTATTCAACTGGCACCCTTATTTTTCCTCTGGGGTAGACTTTTTGCCCTGTGTATGTCTTCAATACAATGGACGTGTCCTTCAAGGGTATGTGTGAGAATAGCCGCTCATAGTCTCGTCGATTCATGACAGTTAGGGTTGATCCTGTGTCCAATTCCATCTTTACTGGGGACCCTGCTATCATGAGGGTGACCCAAATGGTTCGGTGATCCTCCTTTGCGATCACGTTGTGTAACTTTAGACAACTTAGTCTCCTGCTCCCGGAGTCATTATCACTCTCCTGATCTTCCGAACTACTGTCTGTCATTTTTTTTACTTTCTTGTACTTTTCCTTAGTAGTTCTTGTAGTGTTGGTTTTCTTTCCCGACCTGCAGACTCTTGCTATATGTCCCATTTTCCCGCATTGCCTGCATACTTTGTCCTTAAACCAGCAGTCCTTCTGATCATGGGTTGTTCTGCCGCAGCGATAGCACTTTTCTGCTCCATACGCCATTTCATTAGTGCTGTATTCTTGTGGTTTCTGTTGTATTTCCGCAGCTCCCCGTGCTGCTGCTTCGTAGGATACTGCCACGCTGAAAGCCTGTTCTAGCGTCAGGTCCTTTTCCGAAAGTAGTTGTTTCTGGGTTCCTTCACTCTGGAGCCCGCAGACAAACTTATCCCGTAAGGTGTCTGCCAGTCCTGCTCCAAACTGGCAGTGCTTCGATAACTTGCGTAGTTCCGTAAGATAGTCAGCATTGTTCTCATCTTTGTGCTGGTTTCTTTTATGGAACTTGAATCTTTCTGCTATCAGCAGCGGTGTAGGGTTTAGGTGTTCCTGTAAGATATTAACAATCTCTTCAAAACTTTTCTCCATTGGTTTAGCTGGGGTAATTAAATTCCGCAATAGGCCGTACGTTCTCGCGCCCATTAAATTTAATAATACCGACGCCTTCTTTCCATTGGCCACCTCATTGGCATTGCAGTATACTTCAATTCTTTCCACATACGTGGTCCAGTCTTCTACCTCGTTGTCGAAAGCAGTGATACTGCCACTCTTCGGCATCTTGGGTGATTTAAAATGGCGCCTCCCGCGCTTTTTCTTCCCCAATGGAATAAAATGGCGCCTCCCGCGCTTTTCCTTCTTCCCCTCGCTGCCACGCTGCTCCTAGCGTTCTACAGGGTAATGGCGGCGACCCGCGGCTTCGGCGCGTCTCACTTTTCCTTCCCCTCATTTATTTCCTCTCCGCTGCCCAGTTCTTGAGCACTGACCACGCCCTGTGCGCTCCACCCTCTCTCTCTCTTTTTCCTCCCGGCGACGCTGCGCGGCCCCTTTTGCAGAGCCGCTCGATCGAGCTCGAGCCCGCCGCAGTCCGGAAGGGTCAGTGCACTACCTGCTACCAGCACGATTTGCTGGAACACCTTGACTGGGGAGCCAAGCCCAGCACTCCACAGCCTCTCCCGCAATTCTCCGAACACCGATGGCTCCTTGGGCCCGTGGTTGACGCCCGTTGCTCTTACTTCGACCTCCAAGAAACTTCTTCTCAGGGAAAGATCCCCGTGAGGTGATGCAGTACTGCAGGTGAGTTCGAACTTGCTCGTCGCCACTGTAAAGTCCGCGCCTCAATAATACACGGACTGCGGGAGAACAACTAAACAGGTATTTTACTGAACAGAGGGTACTCTTTTGTTTGGGCCAAAAAAAACCCAAAACAAATTGGACTGTAAATTAACAAAAGTTCAACTAAAACTTAACAAATCAAATTAAAATGTGATTTTCTGGGTTGATGAAGCACTCCAGTCCCCGCGGCGCCAACCGGTCGTGGAAATACTCAAGCGTGCCGGCGGACACCGCGTGCTCCATCTCCAGGGCTACCTGGGCGCGAACATGGCCGCGGAAGAGAGGCAGGCAATCCGGCCGGATGACCCCCTGGACCGCCCGCTGCCTGGACCAATTGATGGCTCTTTTAGCCAGGCCCAGGAGCAGGCCTACAAGGAGGTCCTCCAACCTGCCCGCTCCCCTCCGCACCGGGTGACCGTAGATCAAGAGCGTGGGACTGAAGTGCAACCAAAAATCGAGGAGCAGCCCCTTCAAGTAGTGAAAGAGGGGCTGCAACCTCTCACACTCGACATAAACGTGAAACACGGACTCCCCCAGGCCGCAAAAAATGCAGGCGGCCTGGGAGTCCGTGAACCTACTTAAAACCATATTGCACGGGACCGCTCCGTGCAACACGCTCCAGGCCAAGTCCCCGATGGAACAAGGGAGGACTCCCGCGTAGAGAGCCCTCCATTGGGGACCTCCACCTCCGCCGGTCGGCAAGACGCCACGCCAAGGCGTGTCCGGACGGCAGACGAAGATGGCAAAGTGGAGAGTGTGCAGGAGCAGCCCGTACAGGAAACCCCTCCACGCGGAATGAAAAGGCACGGAGGGTATTTCCTCGAGACGGCTCAAGTTGCGAGGCGCCGGTTCCCGAGGGGAGTTTCGGGGCCGGGCGCCGATGAGGAATTCCGTCCGAACGGGGGTAAGCTCGGATGGGATCGCCCCACGTGCTTGAGCCGCCTCGATACACCTAGTGGAGTCGGGGCCCAGTGCCACTTTCACCGACTCGATGGCTTCGACCGCGAGCCGGACGTTAGCCCAGGAGAGGCGCAGCGCCAGCTCCTCCGGCACCATCCAGCCCGCTCCTCCGCCATCGAGCAGGTCCCCAACTCTGGTCACCTTGCCAGGCGCAGCTTTGCCCTCCGCCAGCCGCCCGAACCCGCGGTCGTGGAGGTGCGGATTCCTGAGCAGCGGCTCCCGAAGGAGAGCCGCCGCTCCTGACGGGGGAGAACTCCACCTGGAAGCGATGTAGTTCCAAACCCATAGCAGTTCCTGGTAGAAGACAGGCAGCTCCCGCAGGCCGGCACGCCTGCAGCCCACTTTCATGAACAGGAGCTGTGTGTCGTAATTGAGGCCGTGCAGCTGGCGGAAGAAATACGTCGCCAGCGCACACCATCTCGGAGGATTCTCGATGTACAGGTATCTCTGCAGCGTCTGAAGACGGAAAGACGCAGCCTGGGTACGAAGGCACACCAGCGCCTGACCGCCCTCCCTAAGTGGGAGACTCAGAACCACGGCAAAGACCCAATGCTTCCTTTTGTCCCAGAAGAAGTCGATGAGCTCCTTCTGCATCTTGGCGACAAACGCAGGGGGAGGGATCAAAGTGACCAACCGGTACCACAACATGGCGGCCACCAGCTGGTTTATGACCAGCGCTCGACCCCTGTAGGACAACACTCGGAGCAGTCCTGTCCAGCGTCCTAGGCGAGCGGTGACTTTGGCCTCCAGCTCTTGCCAGTTCACCGGCCAGGCGTCCTCGGCAGGGCTAAGGTAGACTCCCAAATAGAGGAGGTGCGTGGTGCTCCAGGCGAAAGGCCTGAACTCCTCCGGCAGGGAGTCCACCCGCCACTGACCCACCAGGAGTCCGGAACATTTCTCCCAGTTGATCTTGGCGGAGGATGCGTCCGAGTAAATCTGCTGGCATTCCCGCATCCTCCGCAAGTCAGCGGGATCCGTGCCCGTGAGGAGCACGTCATCGGCATAAGCCGAGAGGACCAACTCCACGCCCGGCCCTTGCAGAGCCAGTCCCGTCAACCTCTTCCGCAAGAGGCGCAGGAAAGGCTCCACGCAAATGGCGTATAACTGACCGGACATGGGGCATCCCTGACGCACCCCCCTCCCGGAGTGAAGGGGCGCCGTCAAGGACCCTTTAACTTTAATCAGACACTCCGCGGCGGCGTACAGAAGTCGGATCCGGGCGACGAAATGCGTCCCGAACCCGAATGTGCGCAGAGTCCCGAAGAGATACTCGTGATCCACCCTGTCGAATGCCTTCTGATCCAGGGAAAGGAAGGCGACCGACAGACCAGCCCTCTGGGAGTGGTGGACCAGGTCCCAGACCAGATGGATGTTATCGTGGATGGTCCGGCCCGGGACCGTGTAGGACTGGTCGGGATGGATCATGTGGGCCAGCATGGTGCCAAAGCGAGCAGACATGGCCCTGGCAAAGATTTTATAGTCCGTGCTGAGGAGGGAGACCGGGCGCCAGTTCTTAAGGAGGCGGAGATCGCCCTTCGGCCGCAGGACAATGACCGCCCTGCGCCAAGAGAGGGGCATCTCCCCGGTCGCCAAACTTTCCCCCAGGACCCACGCGTAGTCGCCCCCCAAGACGTCCCAGAATGCCCTGTGGAACTGCACGGTCAGCCCGTCCAGCCCCGGAGACTTTCCCCTGGAGAGCTGGCGGAGGGCGCCGGTCAGCTCCGCCAGGCTTAGCAGAGCGTCCAATTTTTCGGCGCCCTCCGGGCTGACCTTCGGCAGGTCCTCCCACGAAGCTCTGCGCGCATCCTTGCTGGACGGAACCGGAGAGAACAGAGCCCCGTAATAGGCGCGGGTCTCCGCGCTGATTCCCTCCGGATCCGAGACCAGAGATCCGTCGTCGGCCAGCAGCCCCAAGAGCTGCTTACGGACCCCCCGTCTTTTTTCCAGCGAGTAGAAGAAGAGGGCGCCACGGTCCAGGTCCCGCAGGAGCTGGATCCGCGACCTCACGTACGCGCCTCGGGACCCGACGAGCTGCAGGTCCTTCAGCGCGCCCTTCTTCTCTTCGTACACCTTCCGCAGGGCCGGGTCATCGATGACCTGACCGAGACGGGACTCCAGGTCGAGCACCTCCTTCTCCAACCGCCCGACCCGGTCCTCCCGCCTCTTGGTCGACCCCTTCGTGTACTCCTGACAGAAGAGATGGACGCGAGCCTTGACCACGTCCCACCATAGCCTCAAGGAGGGGAAGCCCCCCCGCATCCTCCCCCAGTCGGCCCAGAACCAACGAAATGAATCCCGGAACCGCGCGTCCTCCAGCAGCAGGTTGTTAAAATGCCAGAACGCGGACCCCCGCCCCCCACGCGCGCAGCGGAGCGAGCTCCACCCACACCAGGTGGTGGTCCGTGCACGGCAGCGGCCGCATGGAAGCCGCCGGAACGCAGGAGACGTACGCCCGGGATATGTAGAGGCAGTCGATTCTGGACCTTCCTCCCCCAGACCTCACGCTAGTGAAGGCGCTGGAGTCGGGGTGGAGATTTCGCCAGACGTCCACCAAGTCGAAGGACCCGACCAGGTCCCTCAACTTCTCCATCGCCGCCGGGCTTCGCGGGGGACCCGAACGGTCCCTCGCCTCGAGGGTGCAGTTAAAATCCCCCCCGAGGATGACGCACTCGCCCACGTCGACGGAGCCCAAAAGAGCGGACACTTCTTCAAAGAAGCGCACTTGCTGCGCACCGGTCTGAGGGGCCTACACGTTCACTAGATGGAGCGGCACGCCCCCCAGGCAAACAGTGACCTGGAGCAAGCGGCCCGGCACGTGCTCCTTGACCCCCAAGGTCTCCGGCTGAAAAGGCGGGGCCAGCAAGATAGCCACCCCGCTGGAATTGTTGGAGAGGTGACTCATGCTGACCCATCCTTGCCACTCCAGGAGCCATGTGGCTTCGTCTCCCGGAACGGTGTGGGTTTCTTGCAGGAAGCACACCGCATACTTCCCGTCCCGAAGGACCGAGAAGTTATTGAATCTGCGGCGCGCCTCCCTGCTGCCGCTGATGTTGAGGCTGGCTATGGTTATCTTCATGTCAGAAGCATAGTGCAACCTCTACCTACACCTAGCGGGGGGAGGGAGCGCAGCCGCTGGTCAGCCGCCACTTCCTCAGCAGCCCAGTGAGGAACGTTCTGAGCCGACGCAGCTCGAGTGGGTTCACACCCTCGTCCGTGCCCATGATCTTAACGGCGGCGCGGACGGACACGATGAGCAGCGCCAGCTCCGACCACCTGTCGAGGGCCAGCCGGATCCTATTGTGCCGACCCAGGCCATAAAGTCCCAGAGTTCCCTTACGGGAATGAGGGGAGACTCGGCGAGGGGCACGAGGTCATCCATCGCCTCATCGGTGCTGGAGTCCAAATCGTCCTCCGTGCCCATCACCGAGTCCCCATCCTCCTCCAGGGGGTCGTCACCAGCGGCCGACCCATCCGCCGCGCAGTGCGCAGCGGATGGCTCGGCCGCACCAGCCAGCCCCGCCTCCGCCCGGATCCCACCCCCAGGATTGGCGGCAGAGGATTCCTCCCTGGGCTCCTCTAGGGGCGCCGGGCCAGAAGACGGCGGCGGTTCAGAGCTCCCCTCCGCCCCAGACGCCGGAACGACCAGAGAAACCGGGGCGAGAACAATTCCCAGCTCCTCCAGTACGCCCGGCACCAGAGACGCAGCCAGGGGGCCATCCTCCTCCCCGCCACCAACCTCCGACCCAGCGGGTGGGGTGTCTTGAATTGAGACCTCGACCAGGTCGAGCAGCCCCTGGGAGATGTCCGGGCCGCGAGCTCATCTACTTCAAACTCGCCCGACCCGGACCCCAGGCCGCCCGACCCGGCGAGGGGTAACGGCACAGATAAAATGTCAATTGCCGCGGGTTTGTCCGTGACACCCCCCACGGGCAGGGTCTCGTCCCTGTCCCCGGGAGGCACGTGCCAGACAGACACATCTGCCTCAGCCTCCCGAGGGACAGGCGACCCCTGCCGATTGCTGATGATGACGACAGTGGGGGGGGGGCGCAGTACCCGCGGCAGGCGACGACTCCCCCTGCTCGGAGGGACCTTCCTCCTCCCAGTCCTCCTCCTCTTCCAGGGGGTCGCGCCTTCTTTTTAACGCGGAGGGAGCGAGGGAGACCTCCATGTCTGCAGGGGCCTCCTCGTCCGCTCCCTCCGGCGGAGCAGGTTTGTCGGGTTCCTCGGGCCCGAGCCCGGCCGCGGGTATTGGCGTTTCCGCTACGGCGGTTGCAGCCACAGGCTCGGGCATGAGGCCCCTCCCACTCGCGTCTGCCCCGATTAACTCCGCGAGGAGCGCGGGTGTAAGGGGCTCAAGGGGCAAGGGCTGGCCCTCCACGGGGGGACCCGCCCCAAGGTGTTTAGTTTTATTCCGCGTCCTCTTTCCAGCCGGACGCCCTCCCTCCCCCCCGCCGGAGGCCTTGGTGGCATCGGCCTCCGGCGTCGACCGCGCATCGGTTACTCGGGATGCGCGGGCAGACCCGGGGGGAGGAGCGGCGGCGGCGCCAGCCTCGGCCGCACTAGACGATCTGGCGGCCTTGGAGGCGGAGCAGTTTTTCCTGATCTGCCCCACCTCCTTGCAGGCGTGGCACCGCACACCGTCTGACGTCCAGAAGACGCGATAGGCGGTCCCCTTGTGGAGGACGACGAACGCCCCGTCGGTGTCCTCCTCCCGCGCCAGCTGGATAAACAGCTGGTGCCGGAAGGAGAAGACGTGGTGAAGGCTGGCCTCCCGGAAGCCGAGCGGGATGTGTGTGATCCCCGACCTCACCTCCCCAAGTTGGCGTAAATGGGGGAGGAGGAGCTCACCAGGAACATAGGGCGGGACGTTAGAAATGACGATCCTCTGTGCGGTGGCCTCGAGAGGATCCACCGGCAGGAAGGTCCCGCCCACGGTGAGCCCCTTGGTGATGGCCAGGGACACCGCCCGCTCCGACCCCAGGAAGAACACAGCCTTCCCATACATTTTTGAGGCCGCGACGATGGCTGAGGGACCGACAACCCCAGCCATGGCTTTAACGCAGGCCTCAATGGTCATAGTGGGGTGAGTGTAGCTCTTCACCCCAAGCTTTTTTGTTATAAGTTTAAAGGGTGACAGGGCAGCAGAAGCAGCGGGAGCAGCTGTGGCTGTGGCTGCCACTCCCGCATAAGTCCTGGCTGGCCCCGCCACCGGCGAAGATGCAGTCGCCATTATGGGGTGTTTTTATAAGGGCTACACTCACCCCAAGTCACAGGCCTGAAGGTGTTAATGGCCTCAGGTATTTTTTTTGGTCCTCTATTGAGCAGAGGGAGCTGTTTAGATTGAAGGCACACCTCTCCCCTTATTGATTGAAATTGGGAGAGGGGCCTTCTCCCCTCTGCTCAATAGGCAATTAATAAATAAAGATGAAATTGAAGTGCCTCAGAGAAAGAGGCAGAGAGAGACAATGAGAGAGAGAGAGAGGGGGTGGGTGGGAAGGAGGGAGGCCGCAAGGGCAGGGTTGCCACTCAGGATGGTGGGTGGGTGGGTGTTGGCAGGGGTGCACTCTCTGATGGGAATTAAAAGTCTTTGATGGTGGTGGTCTTCTGGCAGGGGGAGAAGATGTCTTCACCTGGGAAAGCTGGAGATGCCCAGGCTCAGTCCTGCACCAGGTCTTAACGATGTTTAATGGAATTAAAGACTTCACCTAGGCAGCTCCAGCTGTCCCAGGCCAGGCAATAGAAGGGGGTGTTTGATAGTGGTGTGTGTGGCCTAGTATTCTACAAGAGCCACACACACACACAGACACCCCTTGGTGTTCCGGTCTTCTTTCCTCCCCCCACCTACAATACAAAGTCTTTTGGAGAGTGCACCAAATAACACCCACCTGCAGATGTTCAGTGAAGATGTTATCCTTCCCTCATTCCAAGCAGTTGATGGTGGGCGTTGGTTGTTGCTTCTCTCCCCTCTCTCCCTCTCCTGGAATGGAGGCCGATTTGGGGAGGCAGTGGTGGAAAGGCCTCTCCTCTGGTAGGTGTTGGCCTCCTTTTTCCCTCTCCTCTCCTCTGTCCTCTCTGTCCAGGCACCTCAGTAGTTGTTGTTGTGATAGTGGTAGTGGTGGTCTGGCGTTCTCCTTCTCCTCCTCTCCCTGGTCAGGAGACCACCACTTTCCACTCTCCACTCTCCTGGTCTGGCTGCTCCTTCTCCTTGTGTGCTGCTGCACAGCCAGCAATGCTGAGAATGAGGTCTAACAGAGGGTAACATCAGACTGAAATACAGAAGCCTGCTATGGTTTTATATACAGGGTTGGTCACTGCCGGTACTGCAGTATAGAATCAGTTCTTCTCTTAAAGGCACATACACAACAGGTTCCATTCGTTGAACGTGCAGTTGGTGTGTGACCACAGACAGCTGATACTAGCTGTCAATGCCCGCTTTCCAGGCAGCAGCCACGATGCCTTCATCCTGCGCCAGACTTCTGTGGCAGACCTTTTCGCAGCCCCGGCTCACCCAGGAGGCTGGCTTCTCGGGGACAATTGCTATCCTCTGTGCACCTGGCTGATGATCCCGCTCCATGCGCCCAGCACCCCTGCTGAAGAACGATACAATGAGAGCCATCAAGCGACCAGGAACATCATTGAGCACACAATCGGCGTGCTAAATCAATGGTTCCGCTGTCTGGACCATTCTGGGGGAGCCCTTCAGTACTCACCTGAGCGAGTCTCCCATTTCGTTGTAGTTTGCTGCATGCTGCATAACCTGGCAATCCGCAGGACTCAGCCACTGCCACCAGACATTGGAGCACCAGCAGAGGAGGAGGAGGAGGAGGAAGAGGAGGAGCACCAAGACGGGAGGGAGGCACAAAGTGCAAGGGCCGTCCGTCAGCGGCTTATTGCAAGCCGGTTCTAGGCCCCCTCTGAGGGAATGGCTTGTGCCATTGAAAGAACATGAATGGAACCGTTCCGCAACCCCTGAGCCGGTCAAGGCAACAAATAGTTCAAAGAGCAAACATGCACAATCTGAATAAAGACACTTCTTTATTTAACAAACTGTGTGCCCTTCCCGCATGACAAAGTAATAGAGAGAAACCCCCAAAAAAGCAGTCAGACACATAACTGGCTCTCACAACCTGGAGACAATGAACAAAAGAGTTAACAAAAAATGACCACGATCCTCGGCCTTCACTAAAAAAATTAACAGCATTTTGCCACACCTCCTACTTTTTGCCCTTCGAGGGTGATCTGCTTCGCTTGCGAGATTGGCCCCTTCCCACCCTGCAGCTCCTCCGCAATGGGACCCCAGTGGCTGCAGCAAGGCTGGGGGAAGGCTGCTGAGTGTCAGAAACTGAGTCGGCAGATGCCCTTGGGGGACGGCCTGGACCAGCTCTGGGCCTGGAGGGCCCAGCTGCTGACTGCTGCAATTCTGCATGGGCGGCAGCAGTCTGTCCTACGGGTGGTGGCAGCTGCAGTGGAGAAGTGACAGTGTTGGCAGCAGGAATGCTGCCATCCTGACAGAGGACAGGCACTCCCTGGTCGGACGACACACTGGCACTCCCATGGGGCAGCACTGCAGCATGCGGAGCAATCTGCTGAAGCACAGACTGCTGGCCTTCTGCGGCACAGCGAGGGCCCTGGCGATTCGTGCCCGATGCAGCGAGGGTGGCAGCAGTCAGTGCTCGTGTGGCCTTAATTTGTGTCTGCATCAGACCAGCCACTGACTGCATTGCACCACTAAGCACTTGCGTGGAAGCCGCCTGTGCTGCCTGTGCTGCACCGAAATCCTGCAGACTCCTTGCCTGTGCTGCACCAAAGTTCTGCAGACTCCTTGCCAGTGCTGCACCTAAGTCCTGGACACTCCTTGCCAGTGACTCAATGGATTCGGGCATCCTTGCCACTGCAGCCATGAGCTCAGTGTGCTTCTGCTCCGCCTGGGCGCCCATTTCAGCGAGGAGCCGCACCTCTTCTGCGCTCACTGTAGCAGGACTGGAGGCCAGACTCTCCCTCCGGGGAGAAGGCCGCCGAGCTTCCCTACCCCCCGCCGCGTTGCTGCAACTCGCTGGGCCCCGGAGCTTCACCCGCCTCAGACCCTTCCCCCCTGCTCCCCTCCAGGGAAGATGTGTCCCCATTATGGCCATGGGCTGCACTGATGGTCTGGCTTCCTCTTCCTCCTCGCCTTCAGAATCACTCACAGTGGCAGCTTGAGGGCCCGCCTCCTCACCTGGCGAATCAGCATGTGAAAGCAGGGAGGTACAAGACTTGCTTTAGCGTGAGGACAGGGCGGCAGTGAGGGAGGCATGAGTGCTGCAATGCACTGTATTGGTTCGATAGTGGCAAAGGATGCTGTGTGAGGCACAAGTGGAAGGAGAGAGGTCAAAAAGGTGATGACCTTACCATTGCTGTCCAGAACGGGGTCAGCATCTCCAGTGGCGATGGGGCCAATCATCCGGCCTGCCACAATGCGCTGGACTCGCTGCTCCAGATCTCTGAGGTCTTTAAGGTGAGGCCGGCCTCCCCCGGTCCGTTGCTGCTGCCTCCTGTTATGGGCCAGCTTGACCTGCAAGAGAAAGGACGGGCTCTGAGTACAGTGTGAAGCCCTGATCTTGGCTGCACTGCCTCCCATGGTAGAATAGCCCTTACAGTGTGAAGTCCTGCTCTTGGCTGCACTGCCTCCTATGGTCGAATAGCCCTTACAGTGTGAAGCCCTGATCTTGGCTGCACTGCCTCCCATGGTCGAGTAGCCCTTACAGTGAGTAAAGTGCTGAATGTGCGTGTGAGTTTCATGAAAGGCCCATAGGTGTTGGATGAGGGCTGGGCATTGGGGCTTTCAGGACCCTTTGGCCATAAAGTGAGGTGCACATGCAGGGATGAAGAGGATACTGAAAAGGGTACTCACCCCGACGACCCGAGTGAGGTCGTTGAACTTCTTCCTGCATTGCACAGGGGTCCTAGGCACCATTCGGCTGGAGGTCACTCTGTGAGCCACCTCCTTCCAAGCTTTACGGTAGTCGGTGGGCAGCGGCCTCCTGCCATTGTCCGGAAACAGGATAGATTGCCTGCGCTCCACTGCACCAACCAGAACCTGCAGGGCCCCCTCACTGAACCGCTGCGCTCGCTCCCTGGCCCTCTCCATGGTCCTAGGCATTAGAATGTGGCAGCAGGTCTGTCCAGGCCGAGAATCAGGGCTCCGATGTACAGGGTGTGGCTGCAATCCAAGATCGACCTTCCCCTTTAAGAGCTGACCGGCGCCAGCGTGTCTGCGTGCAATCGCTAACTGGCCGCACCTGCGCTGCGCCCGCCCTCGGTGGTAGCGCCTCGCTTCTCCGGCTTAGCGCCTTAGGACAGTCGTGCAGCACCTGCTTTAGCGCTCCAAGCACCTCTTGGGACGAAGCAGGTCAATTTAGCTGAAGGTGGCGATAATTTGCGCCGGGTGCTAAATTTCACGCCCGCTCGAGTATAATGCCCCAAACGTGGCGATACTGAATTTCTAGGCCTATGAACCTTAACTGTCAAACTATAGAGTATTATAAGTACTCACCCAATCAGCTGCTTCCTCCTGCCCACGTCACGTTTTGAATCGTGACGTGGCTCTGGAACGCCGCCGCCCGTCTGCGAGATTGGTAAGCCTCTGCAAAAAAGCCCGCGAAAGTGAGTTTAAATATTCACTGAACCTCCGCTCTCACCACTCCCGACAATGGCCTGTGAAAAAAAGCCCGCGAAAGTGAGTTTAAATACTCACTGAACCTCCGCTCTCACCGCTCTCAACACTGGCCTGTGAAAAAAAGCCCGCGAAAGTGAGTTTAAATATTCACTGAACCTCCGCTCTCACCACTCCCGACAATGGCCTGTGAAAAAAAGCCCGCGAAAGTGAGTTTAAATACTCACTGAACCTCCGCTCTCACCGCTCCCGACACTGGCCTGTGAAAAAAAGCCCACGAAAGTGAGTTTAAATACTCACTGAAACTTCGCTCTCACCGCTCCCGACACTGGCCTGTAAAAAAAGCCCACGAAAGTGAGTTTAAATACTCACTGAAACTTCGCTCTCACCGCTCTCGACACTGGCCTGTGAAAAAAAGCTCGCGAAAGTGAGTTTAAATACTCACTGAACCTCCGCTCTCACCGCTCTCGACACTGGCCTGTGAAAAAAAGCTCGCGAAAGTGAGTTTAAATACTCACTGAACCTCCGCTCTCACCGCTCCCGACACTGGCCTGTGAAAAAAAGCCCGCAAAAGTGAGTTTAAATTCTCACTGAACATCCGCTCTCACTGCTCCCGACACTGGCCTGTGAAAAAAAGCAGTGAAAGTGAGTTTAAATACTCACTGAACCTCCGCTCTCACTGCTCCCGACACTGGCCTGTGAAAAAAAGCCGTGAAAGTGAGTTTAAATACTCACTGAACCTCCGCTCTCACCGCTCCCGACACTGGCCTGTGAAAAAAAGCCGTGAAAGTGAGTTTAAATACTCACTGAACCTCCGCTCTCACTGCTCCCGACAATGGCCTATCAGCAGTCCCTTTTAGATGGATATTTCTTTCCAGTGGTGATTGAAAAAAAAAATCGGGAGAGAAGTAAAACGGGCTGCCGATTCACTATTACCCGTTTTAATCTATCGCACAAAGTCAAAATCTACCCCAATGATGTGGCTTAACACAATTTGCATCAATACAGGATTTGCAAAGAACTGAAAAAGAATTTGCCAAAAACTGTTTCAAGATGTTTATTTTTTACATTTGAGAAACTGTTGTATCTGTGTGTTAATGGAGACACGGAATGCAGGAGCTGGTTTAACAGGTGTTTACTGAACAAAGTCTGGAGGTGAACTAAAAGATACAAGACACTATACAGGCTTATATAGCCCGAGTGGCCACTACCGGCATTACAGTACACAGGGGCTCTTAAAGGCACATACACCACAATTCCTCCCCTTTTAGACAACCAGTACATAACATTTTAAGTAATCATTAATTAACATGTTTACAAGAACAATAATCTACACATTTGCTGCAGTTAATCAATTATAAGTCAGTCTCTCTGGAGGCTTCCTGACTCGGTCCGGATAACGCCTCGGTGGTGTAGTAGTTTTCGGTGGTGTAGTAGGTTCTTTTGGCAAGGTCGATTCGGCTTGAATGCCAGTGTCGGGTTCATCTGGTTCCAGTATCACCGGATCGGAGGTAGATACTATGGGTATCTCTGCTTCATCATTAGGCGTATAGAGTTGTGGTGTAGGTTGTCCCTTTTCGGATGACTCTATGATCTGGTCAGCATGGCGCCTTATTATGCTTTCTCCAATGTCCACGGCATACATCAGCGGTCCTAGTCGTGTGCAAATAGTTCCAGGCTGCCATTTCTCGGTACGGTAGTCCCGGGCCAAAACTTGTTGACCTATCTGGAAGGTTCTAGTTGGCCTTTCATTCATGCCTTGAAATTGCCGGTTCTCTACGTCCCTTCTGATGTTTGGCTTGATCAAATCCAGCCGGCATCTTAGTCTTCTATTGAAAAACATCATGGCGGGAATTTGGTTTGTAACCACATGTGTTGCATTCCTGTATGCAAACAAGAAGTTATCTACCTTATGCTGTAGATTTATGTCTTCATTACCCATGGCCTTTATGGCCTTCTTGAAGGTCTGGACAAACCTTTCAGCCAATCCATTGGTGGCGGGATGGTATGGGGTGGACGTGTAGTGCTTAACCCCATTGTTTTTTAAGAACTTCCTGAACTCTTCGGACACAAATTGCGGTCCATTATCAGAACAGATCTGTTCAGGCAGCCCATTCCTGGCAAATATGGTCCTTAATACTGTGATGGTTTTTTCCGTGGTGGTGGAGGACATCTTTATTACCTCCGGCCACTTGGAGTGTGCATCAACCGCGATTAAGAACATTGAGTCCATAAATGGACCAGCAAAGTCGATGTGTACCCTTTGCCATGGAGATGAGGGCCACTCCCATGGATGTAGAGGGGCTTGTGGTGGGGCGTTTTGGACCTTCTGGCATCCTAGACAGCCCTTGGTCATTTCTTCGATGTCTCCATCGATACCTGGCCACCACACAAACGCTCTGGCTAGGTTCTTCATTTTCACTCCACCCAGATGCCCCCCGTGAAGCTCCTTTAGCACTTTATCCTGGAGTTTGGGTGGAATCACCACTCTGGATCCACACATCAAGGTTCCTCGGCACACTGACAGCTGTTCTCTTCTTTGCGAGAATGCTGGCAACAGTGGTTCGCCATGTGCTGGCCATCCCTTCACCGTTAAATCGTAGACTCGTGAGAGAGTCAGGTCATTTCTCGTTTCCTTTTCAATGGTAGAATTTGTTACTGGTAGATATTCCACTATGGTTGAGTGGAACATCTCCACTGGGTCCACTGTAGGTGCCTCTTCTACCGTTGGCAACGGTAGACGCGATAAACCGTCAGCATTTCCATGCTGTTTTGATCCTTTGTATTCTATGTCATATTGGTGTGCCCCTAGGAAAAGGGACCACCTCTGTAGCCTTTGCACTGTCATAATGGGAACGCCCTTTTTAGGGTTGAATATGGAGACGAGGGGTTGATGGTCAGTCAACAAGGTAAATTTTTGTCCGTGTAGGTAATGGTTGAATTTCTTCACTCCCCATACCAGGCTGAGTGCTTCCCTGTCGATCTGGGCATAGTTACGCTCAGCTGAGTTCAATGAGCATGACGCAAAGGCTATCGGCCGCTCCGAGCCATCAGGGAATCTATGCGATAATACCGCTCCTACGCCGTAAGGGGATGCATCACACGCCAGTCTGATTGGCAGTGATGGGTTGTAATGAGCCAAAACTTCCTTGGACGTGATCAAGCCTTTGCATTTATGGAAGGCACGTTTGCAGTCTTCGCTCCATTTCCAATTTACTCCTGTTTGTAGCAGTTCATTAAGAGGGTGCAGAACAGTTGACAAGTTCGGTAAAAATTTATGATAGTAATTTATCAATCCCAGGAACGACCTTAATTGTGAGACATTTTCAGGTGCTGGGGCTTTTATGACCGCTTCAATTTTTTCAGGTGACTTATGCAACCCTTCTTCATTAATTATGTGGCCACAATATGATATTTGTTTCTGGAAAAATACACACTTGGGGCGATTTGCTCGTAGGCCCCGTTCTCTCAGCCTAGTGAGCACCTGCTCCAAATTGGCAAGGTGCTCGTTGTCGTTTTCTCCTGATACAAGGATGTCGTCTAGGTAGCATTGAGTCCCCGGAATCCCTTGCAGGACTTGCTCCATAGCTCTTTGCCAGATAGCTGGAGCTGATGCTATTCCAAAAACCAGTCGATTGTACTGGTACAGGCCTTTGTGTGTGTTTATCGTGAGATACTTTTTAGAGGCCTCCTCAACCTTCATCTGTAGATATGCCTGTGCCAAGTCAATTTTGGTGAAACGTTTCCCTCCGGATAGTGAGGCGAAAATATCTTCTATCCTCGGAAGAGGACACTGTACCGTGTGAAGGACCGGGTTTACAGTCACCTTGAAGGCCCCACAGATGCGAATTTTTCTCTGTTCTTCAGATTTATCATTTGTAATGAAATCTGTTTGTCTTGATCCTGTATTCGTTTTACACTCATGTATATTACCCTCCCCCACTGTGTATAGTTTCACTTCCTCTTTCCCGACTAACCTGGGAGGTTCCAGGTCTTGGCTCTTGGCTCTGCCCCTGACTTCTCTTACATAAAGATCCCAGGGTCTGTATGACTCATTCCTGTGAACCAGTCGGCATGTTGAGATGTTAGCTCTGATCTTAGTGATTAAAAGCCAACTTGTTTAAGTCTATAATTTCTACTTTTGTGGTTATTGAAGGCCCATCAATTTTAATCACTAAAGAATACTAGGATGGATCGACTCCTAAAACCAGAGCGTCTGGACTTGGATCCACATTCTGCTGAAGCATCAAATCAATTTGGACACTGGCTCAAATGCTTCGAACTCTTCGCGGGGGCCTCATCCGCTAGTGAGGTAGATAAACTGAGTCTACTGTCTACTCGCGTAAGTCATCGGATTTATTCGTTCATCCGGGACGCCACCTCTTACACGGAGACCATCACTATCCTGAAGGCCCAATACCAGAGGCCGGTAAACGAGTGTACGCCAGACATCTGCTGGCTACACGCAGGCAGCAACCAGAGGAATCAATGGACGATTTCTTACAGGGCCTAAAGGACCTGGTCCGGGACTGTAACTGCAAGGCCGTGACGGCCAACGCGTACTCTGACGAATTGGTCCGCGATTCCTTCATCACGGGCCTCAAATTGAATTATATCCGGCAGAGACTGCTGGAGAAGGAGGTCCTGGACGTAAAAAAGGCAGTGGCCACTGCGCGATCGCTGGACGTGGCCCAGAAAAACTCTGACTCTTATTCTTCCGGCCATGCGGCCCTCACCGCCTCATGCGCGCCGAGGGGACCGCCATCTTGGGATCAGCCATCTTCCCCATCCAGGTCTCAGACCAGCTCTACGCCGCCGGAGTCCCCACACAGAAGTTCACCCAGGAGTCCTACTACAGCGGCAATGTCTCGAGGCCTGAAATGCTACTTCTGCGGCCAGGCCAAGCACCCCAGACAATGATGCCCAGCGAAGGACGCTACATGCTTCAAATGTAAGAAAAAGGGGCATTTTAGCAAAGTCTGCAGGGGGAATCCGATTTCCAACTCCGTCACCGCCTCGTGCGTGCCGTGCGGGCCGCCATCTTGGGATCCGCCATCTTTTCCTGACTCAACGGCCGCCCAGGGCCCAACAGTGGCTTTGATCACGGTGGATCAATCCAGGCCACACCCGTTGACAAAATCCATGATGGACATACAGGTAAACGGGAATTTAACGAAATGTTTAATTGACTGTGGGAGTACCGAGAGTTTTATCCAGCCTAGCCTGGTACGGCGGCACTCATTAACGGTAACCCCTACACGGAGCAGAATTGCTATGGCTGCTAAGCCCCACACTTTGGACATTTTGGGCTACTGTGTGGTAACACTGACTGTAAAAGGCACGGACTACAAGGATTTTAAACTCCTCGTGATGCCAGAACTCTGTGTTAATGTAATCTTGGGCCTGGACTTCCAGTGCCACCACGAAAGTGTCACGCTAGCATATGGCGGGTCCCAGCCGCCACTCACAGTCTGTGGCCTATCAACCTTAAAAATCAGCCCGCCCTCTTTATTCGCTAATCTCGCTCCGAACTGTAGGCCCATAGCGACCAAAAGTAGACAGTACAGTCTGGAAGACAGACACTTTATCAAGGCGGAAGTGGACAGACTCCTGCGGGAAGGCATTATTGAATGCAGTACCAGCCCGTGGCGTGCCCAAGTAGTCATAGTTAAAAATAGCGAAAAGAAACGGATGGTAATTGACTACAGCCAGACTGTTAATATTTATACCCAGCTGGACGCCTACCCTTTACCCCGCATATCAGAAATGGTCAACCAGATTGCGCAATACCGAGTCTTCTCGACTATCGACCTCAAATCCGCGTATCACCAGCTCCCCATTAGAACGGAGGACCGCCCATACACCGCCTTCGAGGCGAACGGGCGCCTCTACCATTTTTGCAGAGTGCCCTTCGGAGTAACAAATGGGGTCTCGGTCTTCCAACGTGAGATGGACCACATGGTTGACAAGAATAAACTACAAGCTACCTACCCCTATTTGGACAATGTCACTATCTGCGGGCACAACCAGCAAGACCACGATCTAAATCTTGCGAGATTTTTAAAAACTGCCCTAAAGCTGAATCTAACCTACAACGAAGACAAATGTGTCTTCAACACAACCCGTCTCTGTATCCTCGGCTGTGTGGTGGAAGATGGGGTAATTGGACCGGACCCTGACCGATTACGCCCCCTAAAGGAACTGCCCCTGCCACACAATCCCAAAGCTTTAAAAAGGTGCCTGGGATTTTTTTCATATTATGCCCAATGGGTGCCCAATTACTCTGATAAGGCCCGACCCCTCATTAAATCAACGTCCTTCCCACTATCAGCTGAAGCTCGGGAGGCTTTCACCAGTATTAAACAGGACATTGAAAGGGCTGCATTGTGTGCAGTGGACGAATGCATTCCCTTTCAAGTCGAAAGCGATGTGTCAGACTTTGCCTTAGCTGCGACCCTCAATCAGGCTGGGAGACCTGTGGCCTTCTTCTCCCGAACCCTTCAGGGACCTGAAATCAGGCACGCTTCTGTCGAGAAGGAGGCACAGGCTATAGTGGAGGCAGTGCGGCACTGGAGACACTACCTAGCCGGCAAACGTTTCACCCTGCTCACCGACCAGCGGTCGGTGGCTTTCATGTTTAATAACAAACAAAGGGGGAAAATCAAGAATGACAAAATACTCAGGTGGAGGATCGAACTATCCACGTTCGACTATGATATTATGTACAGGCCGGGAGCCCTTAATGAACCCCCAGATGTCCTATCGCGGGGAATGTGTGCCAGCATTCATACGGACAAATTACAGGGTCTCCACAACGACCTCTGTCACCCAGGGGTCACCCGACTATATCATTTTATAAAGTCCCGCAATCTGCCCCACTCCATCGAGGAGGTCAGGGCAATGACCAGAGCCTGCCGCATCTGTGCGGAATGCAAGCCTCGTTTCTACAGGCCTGACCGTGCACACCTTATCAAAGCCACACGGCCATTCGAGCGCCCAAGTCTGGACTTCAAGGGACCCCTTCCCTCTGCCGACCGTAACGTATACTTCCTCAATATCATTGATGAATATTCCCGCTTCCCCTTCGCCATTCCCTGCCCAGACATGACCAGTGCCACGGTCATCAAGTGTCTCTGTAATCTATTCTGCATGTTTGGCATGCCGAACTACATACACAGCGATAGGGGGACGTCATTCATGAGTGACGAGCTGCGCCAGTTCTTGCTCTTGAAGGGGATAGCCACTAGCAGAACCACTAGCTACAACCCCCGGGGTAATGGGCAAGTGGAAAGGGAGAATGCTACTGTTTGGAAGGCTGTCACGTTAGCCTTAAAGTCAAAAGGCCTTCCGACCTCCCGCTGGCAGGAAGTCCTCCCAGACTTGTTCCACTCCATAAGGTCTCTGTTATGTACTGCCACTAACGCTACCCCTCACGAAAAGATGTTCGTTTTCCCCCGGAAATCCACCTCGGGCATATCTCTACCCGCGTGGCTGACGTCTCCGGGGACAGTACTATTGCGGAAGCACGTGAGAGGCCATAAAATGGACCCCCTTGTGGAAAAGGTACAGCTCCTCCATGCAAACCCTCAGTACGCCTATATCGAATACTCTGACGGGCGAGAGGACACAGTTTCCATAAAAGACCTCACGCCCTCGGGGAGCGGAGAGAACGATGGGAGACTACCCGATGAAGACCTACACTACAAAGAGACAGGACGCCCAGAGGTATCAATACCCAACTTTAACCTGGAGGACACTGCAGATAACCTGGAAGACACTGCGGAGGCCCGGACAGCGGAGGAACCAGAATCCACTCCCCTAGAGGCACCCCAACCGGCTTTGCGCCGATCACTGAGAACTGCAAAACCTCCTGACAGACTCACTTATACCAGCTTTTAAGAAACATCACGCCGATGGACTAAATCTATAGAAGGGGTGAATGTAATGAAATCTGTTTGTATTCATTTTGCACTCATGTGTATTACCCTCCCCCACTGTGTATAGTTTCACTTCCTCTTTCCCGACTAACCTGGGAGGTTCCAGGTCTTGGCTCTTGGCTCCGCCCCTGACTTCTCTTACATAAAGATCCCAGGACCTGTATGACTCATTCCTGTGAACCAGTCGGCGTGTTGAGATGTTAGCTCTGATCTTAGTGATTAAAAGCCAACTTGTTTAAGTCTATAACTTCTAGTTTTGTGGTTATTGAAGGCCCATCATCATTATTCAACGTTTTCTTCATGACCGGGACGATGGGTGTTGCCCACTCGCTCCAATCTACCTTGGATAACATGCCTGCCTTTTTCATCTTCCACTTTTATTGAGGCGGTGACGCCTTTCAAGGTTCCTAGTTCCTGTTGAAACACTTCTTTGGCGTTGGCCAAGATGTCTTTTAATCGTTCAGGTATGATGTCATCATCATTTTTTTTCTTACTGGTCACCATCAGTGCCTGAATGGAGTGCCAGTCTAAACGTATCTTCCTGATCCATTCACGTCCCAACAGCGGTGGACCACCATCTTGCAGAACGTATAAATACAACTTCTGTATTTCCTTGCCGTTGTATACAACAGGCACCCTTATTTTCCCTCTGGAGTATACTTTCTGCCCCGTATATGTTTCAAGATAATGGATGTGTCTTTCAAAGGTATATGCGGAAATAGCCGCTCGTAATCCCGTCGACTTATGACGGTCAGAGCTGATCCTGTATCTAGCTCCATTTTAACTGGGGACCCCGCTATCATGAGGGTAACCCAAATGGTCTGGTAATCTTCTTTGGCAATTACATTATGTAATTTGAGACAGCTTAGTCTCTTGTTTCCGGCGTCGCTATCGCTCTTCTGGTCTTCGGAGCTACTGTCCGTCATCATGTGTACCTTTCTGTACTTTTCCTTATTGATTTTTTTTCTGTCAGTGGATTTTTTTTTTCCAGATCTGCATACACGTGCAATGTGTCCCATCTTTCCGCATTGCCTGCATGCTTTGTCCTTGAACCAGCAGTCCCTCTGGTCATGGGTGGATCTGCCGCAGCGATAACATCTCTCGAAACCCTGTGTCATTTCATGGGTGCCGAAGTCCTGTGGCTTTTGCTGTATCTCTGCAGCTCCTCTTGCTGCTGCTTTGTATGATACAGCCACACTGAAAGCCTTGTCCAGTGTTAAAATCTTTCTGAGAAAGTAGCCTTTTCTGTGTTCCTTCACTTAGGAGACCGCAGACGAATTTGTCTCGAAGAGAATCTGCCTGTCCTGCCCCGAATTGGCAGTGCTTTGACAGCTTTCTTAATTCAGTGAGGTAATCAGCGTTACTTTCATTCTTGTGCTGATTCCTCCTGAAGAATTTGAATCGTTCCGCTATCAGCAGCGGTGTTGGGTTTAAGTGCTCCTGTAGGGTATCAACAATCTCTTTAAAATTCTTGTCCATCGGTTTGGCTGCAGTGATTAAGTTTTGTAACAGCCCGTATGTCCTTGCGCCCATTAGATTTAGAAGTACCGATGCCTTTTTATCATCCTCTATTTCATTCGCTGTGCAATATACCTCCACTCTTTCCACATATGTGGTCCAATCCTCTACATCACTATCGAAAGCAGTAATATTGCCAGTCTTAGGCATCCTGAAAAAAAAATGGCGCCTCCCGCGCTTTCCTTTCTTCCCTGCCAAGAAAAAATGGCGCCTCCCACGCTTTCCTGCCGCTGCCGCTGCTGACAACGCTGTTCTCCGCGGTTTTTATTTATACAGATATTTTTAATAGTTGGAGACTCGTTCCCGCCGGACACTCTGGGACTTTTCCCTCTCTCTGCTTGGTCCGAACGCCGACCTGCTTTGCAGCGCTGGCCGTCTCCCGAGTGCTCCACCCTCCGTCTCTGTTTGCCTCCGCCTTTGCTGCTCGGCCCCGCTGCAGAGCCAGCTGATTGAGCCCCAGCCCGCCGCCCAGGAAGGATTATTGCAGTACCTGCCACCAGCCTGGCTAGCTGGTGAAACCAGAGTTTTTTCTTTTTTTTTCTTCGACCTTCGTCTGAGGAATCGATCTCCTTGAGGTGCTGCCGAATTGCAGGTAAGTCCGTTTCCAATTCGTCGCCACTGTTGTATCCGTGTGTTAATGGAGACACGGAATGCAGGAGCTGGTTTAACAGGTGTTTACTGAACAAAGTCTGGAGGTGAACTAAAAGATACAAGACACTATACAGGCTTATATAGCCTGAGTGGCCACGACCGGCATTACAGTACACAGGGGCTCTTAAAGGCACATACACCACAGAAACCTAGATGAATGACCAAGGCCCCTATTGCAGATATCATCTGGGTTGAAAGCAGAAAAGAAGACAAGATAAATCAAGAAATACTGATTAGGTAAAATAAAGAAAGAACTTGCAGTTGTATAGCACCTTTCGCAATGTCAGGATGTCTCAAAGCACTTTATCGCCAATGATGTACTTTTTTGAAGTGTAGGGATCGATTTTCCCGCAGGTGCGGGAAATTGTTGGGTTCCCCGAATGTCGGGTTCCGACACGAATCTAAATGGGTCAGCCAGCTGGATGCAATTTTCCCTCAATTGGCCAATTAATTTCCAGCGTGTGGGCACCCTTGCTAATTGTCCATTACCAGTCAGAAAGCCCCACAGTATGATGTCATCATTCGTGGTGCTTTTAAAGTCTCCAGCATGCTTTTCAACTGCTGCAGGCTTCCGAACCAGTCGGACAGAATGGCAGAGGAGCCTGCACCAGCTGCTGCCAGCGGCAGAGCCCGAGCTGACGCCAAATTTGATGAGACGTCACTGCAGACATTGGTGGATGGGGTTAGGGCCCACAGGGAGGTCCTCTTCCCTAGCTCAGGGAGGAAGAGGCCTCCCAAAGAGAGGTGGCTGCAGAGGTGAACTCTCAGGGAGTCACCCGACGGACCTGAATGCAGTGCAGGAAGCGCTTCCATGACTTTCACCGTACAGGAAAAGTAAGTATGAAGTTTCCATCACCCTCAACCTGATCCCCATTGCCTTTCCCCAACAGCACTCAGCTTCAGCAATCTCTTCAATCCACATCCCACTTCACCGTCACATCCATGCACCCTTACCCATTCCCTATCTCTCTATGCTCACATTCACATAACTATTCCACAATGCAGCCCTCATACTGCCTCTCACTCTGATGCTTGGAACACAACTGACAACACATAGGGAGGGCCCTTGGTCTTGCAGCCTCACACCATCTTTGTCTCCTTCTAAGTATCTATGCTATGCAATCTCTACACTCACTCCTGCACTCTCACTCAAACTCCACTTGTCTCCCTCATTGCAGGAAAGGAGAGCTCACAACAGGAGAGAGCGAGCCAGGACTGGAGAAGGCCCACCCTCAATCGTGCACCTGACCCCCTGGGTGGAAGCAGTGATGGAGATTGGCTGACATGGCTCCGGAAGCTGGGGAAGGAGAGACAGGAGCAAGCCCGCAAGCTGGTGACAGAATAGTTTTCCATCTCTCTCATTGACATAGCATGAATCGCTGTAACGATTCTGAAGCTACATCATTTGGACTTTGAGCATCTGCAAAATCCAATGTGCATGTAACCTTGGCATCACATCTCTAACGCTTTCCTTTACTCCCCCACAGGACCATGCAAAGCCCCCGTCCCCACTGCGGAGGAGGAAGAGGCTGAGCAGCTAGACACCTCAGAGGAAGCTCCAACCTCTGAGGGCGCAGCGTCAGCAGAATTCAGCGTACCCAGCACCAGCGCAGACACTCACACCTCGGTGGGGCCTTCGCGAGATAGAGTAGTGTTGTCACCTGGTGTATCACAGCTCACAAGTGAGCATCAGCAGATTGTGGAGACAGGGACAGCAGTGGAGAGTCCTCGTCGGAGGGCGCAGGCCCCTGCCAGCTCAGCTCAGCTGCATGTCGACCCTATGCCTCTGGGTAGTGCAGGGGTCCCCTGTGGCCATCCCCCTCTCAAACAGATATACTGCTTTGGATACTGATGGGGGGGATGGCTTACCAGGGGAAGGCCGCAGCAGCCAACTTCCTGGCACCAGGGGTGGTTCTGCTGCACAGAACGGGAGGAAAAAGAGTGGGAGAGCTATAGTGATAGGGGATTCTATTGTAAGGGGAATAGATAGGCGTTTCTGCGGCCGCAAATGAGACTCCAGGATGGTGTGTTGCTTCCCTGGTGCAAGGGTCAAGGATGTCTCGGAGTGGCTGCAGAACATTTTGGAAGGGGAGGGTGAACAGCCAGTTGTCGTGGTGCATATAGATACCAACAATATAGGTAACAACCGGGATGAGGTCATAAAAGCTGAATATAGGGAGTTAGGAGGTAAATTAAAAAATAGGACCTCAAATCTCAGGATTGCTACCAGTGCCACGTGCTAGTCAGAGTAGAAATAGAAAGATATTTCAGATGAATACGTGGCTAGAGGAATGGTGCAAGGGGGAGGGATTCAAATTTCTGGGACATTGGAACCGGTTCTGGGGGAGGTGGGACCAGTACAAAACGGACGGTTTGCACCTGGGCCGGGCCGGGACCAATGTCCTAGGGGGAGTGCTTGCTAATGCTCTGGAGGAGGGTTTAAACTAAAATGGCAGGGGGTTGGGAACCTGAGCGGAGAGACAGAGGAAAGGGAAACAAGGATAAAAGCAAAAGACAGGAAGGAGAAAAACAAAAGTGGCAGGCAGAGAAATCAAGGGTTGAAATCAAACATGGCCACAGTAAATAATAATTCTAAGAGAGTTAAAAAAACAAGCCTGAAGGCTTTGTGTCTTAATGCAAGGAGCATTCGTAATAAGGTGGATGAATTAGCTGCGCAAATAGAGGTAAACAAATATGATATGATTGGGATTACGGAAACATGGCTCCAGGGTGGCCAAGGCTGGGAACTCAATATCCCGGGGTATTCAATATTCAGGAAAGATAGGCAAAAAGGAAAAAGGAGGTGGGGTAGCATTGCTGGTTAAAGAGGGGATTAACACAATTGAAAGGAAGGTATTAGCTCTGATGCTGTAGAATCTGTATGGGTAGAACTGAAAAATACCAAGGGGCAGAAAACGTTAGTGGGAGTGGTTTATAGACCTCCAAACAGTAATGCGGAGGTCGGGGATGGCATTAAATGGGGAATTAGAGAAGCGTGCAATAAGGGCACAGCAGTTATCATGGGTGACTTTAATCTACATATAGATTGGACTAACCAAATTAGTAACAATACTGTGGAGGAGGAATTCCTGGAGTGTATATGGGATGGTTTCCTGGACCAATTTGTCGAGGAACCAACTAGAGATCAGGCCATCTTAGACTGGGTATTATGTAATGAGAAAGGATTAATTAGCAATCTTGTTGTGCGAGGCCCCTTGGGTCAGAGCGATCATAATATGATAGAATTCTTCATTAAGATGGAGAGTGAAATAGTTGACTCAGAGACTAGGGTCCTGAATTTAAATAAAGGGGACTGCGATGGTATGAGGTGCGAGTTGGGTAGGATTGATTGGGGAATGACACTCAAAGGGTTGACAGTAGATGGGCAATGGCAAACATTCAAAGATCGCATGGATGAACTACAGAATTTGTTCATCCCAATTTGGCATAAAAATAAAACAAAAAAGGTGACTCAACCGTGGCTAACAAGGGAAATTAGGGATAGCATAAGATCCAAGGAGAGAACATATAAATTGGCCAGAAAAAGCAGTAAACCTGAGGATTGGGAGCAGTTTAGGATTCAACAAAGGAGGACAAAGGGATTAATTAAGAGGGGGAAAATAGAATATGAGAGTAAGCTTGCAAGGAACATAAAAACTGACTGTAAAAGCTTTTATAGATACTGTATGTGAAGAGAAAAAGATTGGTGAAGTCAAGTGTAGGTCCCTTGCAGTCAGAATCAGGGGAATTTATAATGGGGGACAAAGAAATGGCAGGCCAATTAAATACATATTTTGGTTCTGTCTTCACAAAGGAGGACACAAATAACCTCCCAAAGATGTCGGGGAACATAGGGTCTAATGACAGGGAGGAACTGTTAGAAATCAGTATTTGTAGGGAAATGGTGTTAGGGAAATTGATGGGATTGAGGGCCGACAAATCCCCAGGGCCTGATAATCTGCATCCTAGCGTACTTAAGGAAGTGGCCCTAGAAATAGTAGATGCATTGCGGGTGATCTTCCAAAATTCGATAGACTCTGGAACAGTACCCATGGATTGACGGGTAGCTAATGTTACCCCACTGTTCAAAAAGGGTGGTAGAAAGAAAATGGGGAATTACAGACCGGTAAGCCTGACACCGGTAGTGGGGAAAATGCTAGAGTCCATTATAAAGGATGTAATAACAGAGCACGTGGAAAAAAGTGACCGGACCGGACAAAGTCAACATGGATTTACAAAAGGTAAATCGTGCTTGACTAATCTACTGGAATTTTTTGAGGATGTAACTGGTAAAATAGATAAGGGAGAACCAGTGGATGTGGTGTATTTGGATTTTCAAAAGGCTTTCGATAAGGTCCCGCATAAGAGATTAGTGTGTAAAATTAAGGCACATGTGATTGGGGGCAAGGTATTGACTTGGATAGAGAACTGGTAGGCAGACAGAAAGCAAAGAGTTGGAATAAACGGCTCTTTTTCCGAGTGGCAGGCAGTGACTAGTGGGGTACCGCAGGGATCGGTCCTTGGACCCCAGCTATTCACAATATATATTAATGATCTGGATGAGGGAACTAGATGTAATATCTCCAAGTTTGCAGATGACACAAAGCTGGGTGGGCGTGTGTGTTGTGAGGAGGATACCGATAAACTCCAGTATGATCTGGACAGGTTGGGTGATTGGGCAGAAGCATGGCAGATGCAATATAACGTGGATAAATGCGAGGTTATCCACTTTAGTGTCAAAAACAAGAAGGCAGATTATTATCTGAATGGCAATAGATTGGGAGAAGGGGAAGTGCAATGAGACCTGGGCGTCCCTTTGCACCAGTCGCTGAAGGTAAGCATGCAGGTGCAGCAGGCGGTTAAGAAGGCAAATGGTATGTTGGCCTTCGTAGCGAGAGGGTTTGAGTACAGGAACAAGAATGTCTTGCTGCAGTTTTACAGGGCCTTGGTGAGACCACATCTGGAGTATTGTGTGCAGTTTTGGTCGCCTTATCTGAGGAAGGATGTTCTTGCCATGGAAGGAGTGCAGCGAAGATTCACCAGGCTGATACCTGGGATGGCAGGAATGACGTATGAGGAGAGATTGGGTCGATTGGGCTTATACTCGCTGGAGTTTAGAAGATTGAGAGGGGATTTCATCGAAACTTATAAAATTCTAACAGGACTAGACAGACTAGATGCTGGAAGGATGTTCCCGATGGTCGGGGAGTCCAGAACTAGGGGTCACAGTCTAAGGATAAAGGGTAAGCCATTTAGGACAGAGATGAGGAGGAATTTCTTCACCCAGAGAGTGGTGAACCTGTGGAATTCTCTACCACAGAAGGCAGTGGAGGCCAATTCATTAAATATATTTAAGAAGGAGTTAGATATATTTCTTAAGACTAAAGGGATCAAGGGATATGGAGAGAAGGCAGGAACAGGGTACTGAATTTGGACGATCAGCCATGATCTCATTGAATGGCGGCGCAGGCTCGAGGGGCCGAATGGCCTACTCCTGCTCCTATCTTCTATGTTTCTATGGGTCCATCCGCAAGAGAGGAGGTGATGGATCTCCATGCACAGATGCAGGAGTCTCTGGCAGGTTTTGTCTCCAGAGTCGCTGCGAGTGTGGAGCGAATGGAGGAGTCCATGTCGAGCATGAGCAGAGCCTTATTGGAGTCATTGGCACATGAAAGCATCACCACGGAAAGGATGGTTACCTCCGTGGTAAGGCTGGCTGCAGCCGAGGAGAGGAGGGCTGCGGCCGAGGAGAGGAGGGCTGCGGCCGAGGAGAGGAGGGCTACGGCCATGGAGGAGCTTAGTCACCAGGGTATCGAAAACATGGCGAGTGCTCAGAATAGAATGACATCTCTTGAGGAGCAATGGGCATCTATTGAGCACTGAAACCAGACCTTCATGGAAGTCCCTCTGAGCAGGACTTCCAGTGCAGATATGGGTCCCCATGGCCCCCCTGATGTGCAGCAAGGTGCTCTCCAGCCACTTGCAGGCGCTGAGGGGGAGCTGACCAACGAGAGGGAGGTTGTTGGCACACCTCAAGGAAGTGGGGGCTCCTCTCCACACGCTCACACTTCCATGCCACTTCAGAGCCCTCGGTCAGAGCCCCGCCAGAGTCCACACCCAAGTGAGATAGGAGTCTCAACCCCTGCACAGCCGCAGGAGCCGCAGACTGCTGGCGAGCCCTCACAGGCTCGCCACCCCAGAGGATGCCCGCCAAAGGTGTCGAGACACGAGCAGCAGGAAAGTGAGCAAGGGGCCTTCACATCTGTTGATGCCACAGGGGTACCACTACGTAGGAGCACGCGTAAGAAAAAAATAAAGCACCACTAATCACAAGGGTAGTCACTTGGGTGAAAAGTCTTGTATATAGTTTTAATGCCATCAGTTTCTTTTACATAAAAAATCTGGTGGCAACTGCTGCAGTTGTGGCATCTGTCATTTGGCAAATGGGGATTTCACATTGAGGCCTTAGGATTACTTGCAGATGTCAGCAAGCTGGTCAAATAGGTAGAAATGCGCAAGGATGGGCCACTGTCCATGGTCAGTTAAGAAGCAGCGAGACTACAGTGTTTGATGTACCAGGCTACGCAAATCTGGCCAGGATGAGTGCGTTCCTTGCATTCTGCCCAGCAATGTTCTCGCGCACTGGTGCCGCTGGTTGATGGGCCTCTGCAGGATGCTCGTTTCTGTCCTCCTCCTCCTCCTCCTCAGCATCATCCTCATCCGAGGCGGCTCTGTGAGTAGCCTCTTGGTCCTGCGGAATCGGCAAGCCACGACGCTGTGCCATGTTGTGAAGCACACAGCATACTACGACGATTTTGGAGACCCTGGCTGCTGAGTACTGTAGGGCTCCACCTGATCTATCGAGGCATCTGAAGCGCATCTTTAGCAATCCGATGGCTTGCTCGATAATGCATCTGGTGGAAATGTGGCTGGAGTTGTAGCGCTCCTCAGCTTTGTTGGCTGGTCTCCTCAACGGCGTCATTAGCCAAGTCCGCAGGGGATATCCCTTGTCTCCAAGTAGCCATCCCTGAAGTTTGTTTGGCGGACTGAATAGCGGAGGCACAGTAGACTGGCGCAGTATGAGGGAGTCATGGCAGCTGCCAGGGTACTTGGCACAAACATGCAAAATCACCTTCTTGTGGTCACACAGCAGCTGAATGTTAAGGGAGTGGAAGCCCTTGCGGTTGACAAAAACTCCTGGATTGCGATGGGGTGCCCTAAGGGCCACATGTGTGCAGTCAATGATGCCCTGCACCCTTGGAAAGTCTGCCAGCTGAGCTAATCCAAGCACTCGCGCCCTCACACTTGCGCGATCCCGAGTGAAATGGATGTGATTGTGCGCGAGGGCAAAGAGGGCATCGGTGACCTGTTTGATGCAAGTGTGTGCGGCCGCCTGGGAGATGCTGCTGATGTCTGCTGCTGAGCCCTGGAAGGAGCCTGAGGCATAAAAGTTGAGTGCGGTGGTGACTTTGATGGCCACTGGTAAGGAGTGTCGACCTGGTGCTCTGAGCTCCAGGTCTTGCTGTAGCATTGCGTAGATGTCAGTCACTACCTCTCGCGAAAGTTGGAGCCGCCTTTGGCACTGCTGCTCAGTCATGTTGAGGTAGCTCACCCTGTGTCTGTAGACCCTGTTTGGGGGGTATCTCCTGCGCTGACGGCCTTCCATGCGCTGGCCCCTTCTGGCCTGTGCTGCCTCAGGTGGCTGAGCCGCAGCCTGTCGCTCCTGCTGGTGCTGCTGTTGCTGGTGCTGCTGTTGTTGCTGGATCTGCTCCAGCCTCCTCTGCTGTTGGAGATCCTCTAATGCCAAGAAGGGAAGGAACAAAATGCCTCCCATGCTTCTGGCAGATGCCTCCGTTGAGGAAACTCTGAGTTAGTTGCTGAGCGGGGCTTCCTAGGAGCTCACACTGGAGAAGTGTGTGAGGCTCCAACCTTCCACAGCTGTGCCTAAGCCTTCAACAAGTTGCCCCAAGCCTGGAGCAACAAGGTCCTGCAGCCTACAAATGCTGTCTGATTAAATCTCTTCATTCCTGATTGACCTGCAGCTGAAAGTAAGCAAGCCGACATTGTTCACGCCAGGTTTCATCAGCGGTGTTCCCACCAGGCGTGGTTTACGTGGGGAAAGGCTGAAAATTGCAAGGGCCCCTTAAAATTGGATTACAGATGCCAATTATTGCTCATTAGGCTCCCGACGACCAGTCCCGCTGGCTGCGGGCGGGACTGATTCGGGTCGCGGTGAAACAACGGGGCGAAAGTCAGACGGGGTGGGAAATCGGGCGGGGGGGATCGCGACCCCCTATTTCTGCGATTTTCCACCCCCGCACGCCTGAAACCCCACCTGACGACTCCAGGAAAATTGAGGCTGTAGTCTCTGTTGTAATGTAGGAACAACATAGGTAGAAAGAGGGGCGAGGTCGTTCAGACAGGTTTTAGGGAGCCAAGACAGAAATTAAAAAGCAGGACCTCAAAGGTAGCAATCTCTGGATTACTCCCGGTGCCACGAGCTAGTGAGTATAAAACTAGGAGGATAGAGCAGATGAATGCATGACTGGAGAGATGGTGCAGGAGGGAGGGCTTAAGATTCCTGGGACATTAGGACCGGTTCTCGGGGAGGTGGGATCTGTACAGGCCGGACGGGCTGCACCTCAACAGAGCCGGAACTAATGTCCTCGTGGGGGCGTTTGCTAGTGCTGTTGGGGAGGATTTAAACTAATTTGGCAGGGGGATGGGCACCAAGATGTAGCATTAGAAAGGAGAAACAAGGTGCACAAAGGATTGGGAGACACAGATAGCACTAGAGTAAGAAATAGTAAGGTATTAGCTGGGGTCAGACTAAGAGAGAATACAAGAAGGTCTAAGATTGGCTTACAGTGCATGTGTGTAAATGCACAAAGCATGATAAATAAGGTTGGTGAGCTGCAGATGCAAATAGCCACATGGAAATATGGTGTCGTGGCGATAACGGAGACCTGGCTCAAAAAAGGGCACAATTGGGTACTAAATATTCCTGGATATAAGGGGCAGGATTTTCATTGGGCCGTGGAGGCAGGATTGGAGGCGTGTGGGGGGTTAAAATCTCGACATCGGGGGGCATGAACCCATCCTGCCCCCAACCCGCCTCCATGCCAGTTTCAAAGGAGGGGGATACCCAACCTGTGCTGGGACCCGCCTCCCCGAGGCGGGAAGGGGATTAGTGCCAATTAACTGCCTGTTAACAGGCAGTTTTTAGCCTAATCCCTATTTTTATTGCTGAAGTGTGGGATTCCCGACGGCTCCAAACCACGCAAGGCGGGCCATCGGGCTGAAGGGCTTGGAGGGTTCGAGATGTCCAGTGTTCAGTTGAGTGATGGGTGCATGAGTTCAGAGGTAAGTGTGTTTGGTGTGTGTAAAGTGTTTAAAGAAGTTTTACTTACATTTACTTACCTTTACATCCTTCCTTCCTTCAGGTCTCAGGAGTCCCTCATCTCACCGGCACAGAAAGCAGAATGGCTGCGAGCTGTCAAAAGTTGCAGCATTCAGCTTTCTGTTCTGGAAAAATCTCTAAATCAGCCTGAGAGGAAGGAATTAACGGAGTGCAGATTGTCAGTGTTTGACAGCTTCAAACAGCTGTCAAACGCTGATATTTTATCTGTCAAAAGCTTTTGACAGATGAAATTTCAACCTGTGACATCACCTGTTGCCGGGTGGCCCTTAATTGGCCTGCTGAGCCAACTGGGCGGGCTCAACAAGGTCAATCAAGTGAAAATCGTGTGGGTTGGCCACAACTCGATGGAGGCGGGACTACAACCCCGAAAGTTGTAGTCCCGCCTCCTACACGCCTCCTCAATGAAAATCCAGCCCAAGGTGTTCAGGAAAGAAAGGAGGTGGGGTGGCAGTACTGATTAAGGAGAATGTTACAGTGCTGGAGAGAGAGGATATCCTGGAGGGGTCAAGGACAGAATCTATTTGGTTAGAGTTAAAAAACAATGGAGGTCCCATTACACTACTAGGTGTATTCTATAGGCCATCAACTAGTGGGAAAGACATAGAGGAGCAAATTTGCAGGGAAATTACAGAGAGGCGCAAGAACTATAGAGTAGTGATAATGGGGGACTTCAATTATCCAAATATAGACTGGAATAGTAATACTGTAAAGAGCAGAGGGGGGCAAGAATTTCTGAAGTGTGTTCAGGAGAACTTTCTTGATCAGTACTTTTCTGGCCCAACGAGGAAGGA
Source organism: Somniosus microcephalus (assembly GCF_052327205.1). NCBI lineage: Eukaryota > Metazoa > Chordata > Chondrichthyes > Squaliformes > Somniosidae > Somniosus > Somniosus microcephalus. Next base: position 197,785,173 of record NC_140996.1, read on the forward strand.
GGCATTGCTGGATCTGGTTCTGGGGAATGAGGTGGGTCAGGTGGAGCAAGTGTCAATAGGGGAACATTTAGGGAACAGTGATCATAGTATCATAATGCTTAGATTGGCTATGGAAAAGGACAAGGAGCAATCTAGAGTAAAAATATTTAATTGAAGGAGTGCCAACTTCAGTGGGTTGAGAATGGACAGCTCTGTGAAGCTGTCAAACACTGACAATCTGACTTCTAACTTGAGCCCTTCTCCACAGACTCAGTTAGAAATCTCTCCAGAACAGAAAGCAGAATGCTGCAACTTTTGACAGCTCGCGGCCATTCTGCTTTCTGTGCCGGTGAGATGAGGGACTCCCGAGACCTGAAGGAAGGAAGCCTGCATTAGTAAGTAAAGGTAAGTAAAACTTATTTAAACACTTTACACACACCAAACACACTTACCTCTGAACTCATGCACCCATCACTCACCTGAACACCGGGCATCTCGAACCCTCCAAGCCCTTCAGCCCGACGGTCCGCCTCACTAACTTGGCGTGGTTTGGAGCTGTCGGGCAGCCCACACCTCAGGGCTAAAAATAGGGTTTAGGCCAAAAACTGCCTGTTAACTACCTGTTAACAGGCAGTTAATTGGCACTAATCTCCTTCCCGCCTCAGGGAGGCGGCTCCCAGCACAGGTCGGGTACCCGCCTCCTGGGAAATGGGCATGGAGGCGGGTTGGGGGCGGGAAGGGTTCGTGCCCCCCGATTCTGCAATTCTCCCCCCACTCCCGCCTCCAAACCTGCCTCCACGGGGCTTGGAAATTCGAGCCCATAGAGTACAAAAGCAAGGAAGTTATGATGAATCTTTATAAAACACTGGTTTGGCCTCAACTGGAGTATCGTGTCCAATTCTGGGCACCGCACTTTAGGAAGGATGTGAAGGCCTTAGAGAGGGTGCAGAAAAGATTTACGAGAATGGTTCCAGGGATGAGGGACTTCAGTTACGTGGATAGACTGGAGAACCTGGGGTTGTTCTTCTTAAAGCAGTGAAGGTTGAGAGGAGATTTTATAGAGGTGTTCAAAATAATGAGGGGTCTAGACAGAGTAGATAGAGAGGATCTGTTCCCATTGGCGGAAGGGTTGAGAACCAGAGGACATAGATTTAAGGTGATTGGCAGAAGAACCAAAAGGCGACATGAAGAAAAACTTTTTTACACAGCGAGTGGATATGATCTGCAATGCACTGCCTGAAAGGGTGGTGAGGGCAGATTCAATCGTGGCTTTCAAAAGGAAATTGGATAAGTACTTGAAGGAAAAAAATGTGCAGGGCTACGGGGAAAGGACGGGGGAGTGGGACTAGCGGAAGTGCTTTTGCAGAGAGCCGGTACGGGCTCAATGGTGTAAGATTTGCAAAATTTGTGCATCTCCCCGAAGGTTATTATCGATAAAAGGGACCCTGCGTGGACATGTTTGAATTAAAAAGGGTACCCAAGATGGCGTCCGTGCTTCGTGGCAGAAAGCCTACGGGTCTCCAAAATGGATTCTGCAGCACAGAAAGTTTGGGGGAAATCGAAACTAAGGCTGCAGGTTTCCTGTGAAAAGAACTTTGTGTTTTGGGACCCAGACAGAACTGTGAATTATGTATTAGACTGAATTGGAGACAGATCTAAATTCAATGAGGCCTACAGTTAAAACCATCAAACAGTCTGCATATATAATCGGAAACAGCTTAAGCACATCCATCGAGGCTGGACAAGCCCATCAAGGACTTTCAGGACAATATGAGTCAATTATCAGGCCGGTAGATGCAATTACCGGCCATCTAAAAACCGTCAGTATAGATTGCTACCATTATTTTAACTAGCCCGCCAAAATTAAAACAAAGAACTAACCTGATTTGGCGGGCAGATAAGGGTTTTTCGACAAAGGTATAATTGAAGGCCCCCAGGTAGCAATCGAGGAACTCCTGCTCTGCTCTCTTGCTGCTCTGCTGCTGTGCTGGTGTCGGTACTGCCGCTCCCCGGCTCTTCAGCCCCTCACCCTCGTGGCTGCCGCTCTTCCCCCGTCCCTTGCTTACCCCCTAGCCTTTGCCCGTGCCCTCTCCCACTCTATCTGGACTCGCCCCGACACCGGGTCGGGCGAACATGGGCAATTCAGGCCAGGCGAAGCGGGACGCAACGAGGGGAGGAGGAGGAAGACCACCGGAGGGAAGGCCAACTGAGGATAGGCTTCGAATCATCGGGCCTTCAGCCTCAGCTGACCTGCGGCTATCTTCATGCAAACTCAAGCTGTCGACGAAGGACCATCCCTGCAAGGTAAAGTACCCAAGCAGAGACTTTAACTTTGGGGTACTCGAACCTGGACAACGCCCTTGCAGCACCCGGAGCCCACGTGACGACGGCAGGCTCCAGAGAGCACCAAGAGCGAACCCCGAACCCAACCGCTGTTTTGAGTCTAACAAACCCTTTTGATTGGTGAGCATGAATTCTGACCCCTCATAGCTTAACCTAGTTAGGTATAGGGGGTGGGATAAGGAAAAGGGGATTGTTAAGATAGTTGTTTTCCCTCGGTGTGCCGTGTGTTCCCCATTCCCTTCATAAGTATAGTATTATTATGACTCTCTTGTAATGTTTGCCTGTAGAAGTGTACACTAATAATTTTCCATAAGATTGTATCAAGTTTTCCTCTTCAATAAAATCTTGGTTTTGTTTGCATCCAACCACCTGTCTACTCGAGTCTTCTCTGTATCACTGCCTATATCTAAGTCTGGTGTCCAGAACCCAGGGGGCATTCGAACCGCTCAAAGAAGGTAGTCAGAGGCAAAGCTGACTGACCCGAACACGCCTGTGCAAAACCCCCTACAGAAATGGCGACCACGGCAGGACACCGGCAACAAGGTTGCAATACGGTAGACAGTGGTTCGGATGAGCGAACCGTGATGGAGGAAAGGATTTCTGATTATGTTTGTAGCAAGCTGAATATCACCAAGAAATGGATCACCACTCTCTTAAAGGCTGGGCATCCGGTAGATGCAGCAGCCAAGTGGACAGAGGGAAAGGAACACAAGAAGTCCTTATAGAAAGAAGTTTGGCTGATGTGCTTTAAAAAGCAGATCCAGCTTCTCGACGGGCTCGTTGCCGCACAGGCAATCGAGTTAAGGGAGTCAGCCCTGGAGATCCAGGATAAGGCTCTCATGGGGGAAAAGTTGTTATTGGCTCTGCAGGCTTTCAACCAAGAAAGAGTACATCTAGTAAGAGAACACAAGGCCCAGTTGGAATACCTACGGTGTCAAGTCACCGAGGCCAAGGGAAATGAGTCAAGGTTGCAGGAGAAAAACGCCCGCATGGCAAGGCAGGTTAGGGAACAGGAAGAGAAAGTGCAGGAGGTAAAAGCCGCTTACAAGCTAGCTAATGAACAGGGGTTTGAGGAGGCAGACCACGGCCCCTGCCAAGTGAGGATAGAAAATCTGAGCCAGGCCCTCCGGAAGGCAAAAGGCATGGTATGCCTCATAAGCCCAAAGGCAGGCCAGGCAGATTTTATGGGGAACGAGGGGAGAACAGTTCCAGTGTCACCGGTAGTGCCTAGGGACGACCCGGTTGAGAGAGGGGAGACCTCACGACCACCACCCATAGCGCCAAGTTTCAGCGAGGTTTGGCAGCAACGGGGGGTGGAGCCCAGAGTGGAGCCAGAGGTGGAGGCGGAGGTAGAGCAACCCCTGCCCGAAAAGTCGGAACCGAAGCCGATGTGCCCAGCACGGCATCGGAGATTCGGCCAACCCGCCAATGGCGAAGATGAGGGACCCCTCCAAAACCAGTTCGTATTACCCTTTAACATCCAACAGCTTAGGGCTATGGTCAAACATATCACGAAGCTTTCGGCCAAGGGAGACCCCTCGATCCACTTCAGGGAAATAGAGCAGGCCGCCAGCGTCAACGACTGCGATGACGCTGAAAAGGCCAAGATGCTGCTATTCTCCCTGGAGAGTAATCTCCTCCAATCCCTCTCTGAAGAGTGTAAGAGGGGACAGAGCGGGTACAAGGAGCTTAGAGACGCGGTTCTGGAGGCCATGGGGATGGATGAGGGAAGTCCTTTCTCCCGTGTGGAGAAGACGGTACAGCTCTCAGGGGAGACCCCGCAGGCTTTTGCGGACCGGTTGTGGCCGGTATACCGGAAAGCCTGCCCGGGGACGCGGGACCGGGGATTCCTGAACGGGGATTCTCTGATGCATTGGCTCCATTGTCTAGTGGCGAACAGCTTGCCACAGATCCGGGCCAAGGCAGAAGCCTGGTTCGACCCCAAAGATCCCCAGACCACAGAGATCACGGTAATTAGACAGCTCACTCTGGCCTATAAAAACGGTAGGGGAGCCAATGCACACACACCCAAGGGTAAGCTGCATGGGGTAAAACCCGGACCGGGTAGGAAAGAGTGGCACCAGGAAGGGAGTAACCCCCCCAACACAAAGGCCAATTGTTACGGATGTGGGAAGGATGGTCACTGGCGGAAGGAGTGCAAAAACCCTTGGAAGGATAACAAGGGAAAGCATTCCACAGCCCCAGCCCAAAAGGCGGGGGCAGGACTCCCTCCCGCAGAGGTCGAGTCATTTTTGGACGCCATGAGGTCCATATTGACTGGCCAGGGAAGAGTAGTAGCCGCCACCGGTGCTCTCACCCCGTCAGCCCCATCCAACCCACAGCCCTGACTAGAGCCAGCGCAGCCTGTTGACCTGTGTCCCTTTGAAAACAACAAGGGGAGCAGGCCCTGTGTTAAGATGCGGGTGGAAACGGTGCAGGTGAGATATTCGGTGGACACTGGAGCTTCCAGCACGGTGGTCCATCCGGAAGACCAGACCAATCCACCCGAGTCTAACGAGGTCCCATTTAGCCCAATGGGAGCCACAGGGAACGAGCAGGCGGGGGAAATGGTCAAACTTTTGGCCGAACTTTTGGGATCCCTCCCTACCACGTGGGAGGGTAACCAAAGGACCAAAGAGGTAGCCGAACAGGGAGCCAGGGAAGGAGAGTTCTGGGATCCCTGTAGAGCAGGCCCGGTAGCCGCAATCCGGGACAAGGGAGGCACACGGGGGGTAGTTTTGGCCCCGGACCCAAAGCGGATCAGGATCCAAGATCCCGTATGCAAGACCGTCCCGGTGAGGAAAGAGAAAAGACAGCCCATAGAAGGTCCACTCGGGGCAACGGGCAAGCCCTCAACACAGGTTTTAAAACAGGCCGCTGGTTATATAAACCAGTGTAAGCTGTTTCAGCCTGAAAGGGGAAAACAGCCAGTTGGGGTAAGGTCTGAGGAGAAAGATCCTCAGCCCGCAGCAGGAGCGAGTTCACAGACTGCACAGGCAGGCGCTGTGGCTTGCTTAAAGGGAGGGGCCATCCAGCCCATCGATTGGGACACGCCCCCACTCTTCTGGGATCCAGGCAAGAGGGAGGTACTTGAGGGCAAAAACCCCGCCCCTAACCCAGATGTAGAGAGGGAGGGACCTGAGGTCGAAAACCCCGCCCCGGACCCAGCCATGGGAATTGGGGGCGGAGACTCTCAGCCTGCCCCCAGCCCAGGTTCGGGAGGAGTCAAGCCTGGGGGAGCAGCGGTTCGGGTAAAAGGCCCAGTGGCCAAGAAAGCCCCACCCGCCAAAGCCCCCAGAAGGTCCCCACGGACGTCCCAGCTGAGAAAGCCATGGTCACCAGCCCTCCAGTTCCCAAGGGCTGCCCCTTGAGCCAGGGAGAGGTCCAAGGACAGAGGTCCTCAGCCAGCAGCCTCAGGCTGCGAGGGACCAACCGCGAAGGACGGTGCGGTCACGCCAGGGGTAGCGGCGAGCTGCAGTCCGACCAGGGATTAGCCTGGCCGCCCGGAGATGGGCGGCGGATGTATATAGTTGGTTTAAGTTTGAGTAAGGTGTAATCGTTTAGCTTAAGTTTGGGTGTTTGTAATTTAAGTTAAGTAGGGTGATGGGTAGTTTTAAGTTAAGCAGTCTGTTAAGAGTGTATCTTTGGGTCGAGGTCGCGGGACCCGACCATGCCTCACCAAGCCAGAGAATCTCTTGGGGACCTGGCTGCATGTTTTTTTACATCTTTTGCAGAAAGATGTTCGGGATGGAATGGATCGTGGTCCTATTCGCCCTAATCGGGATGAATAAGGAGAGGAGGGGCGACGTCCAAGACTCCCACATCTATGGGTGTTCGGGAGACAAGGCGCCCCTGGCGATCGATGGGAGCAGTGAACGGGATGCGGAGGAGACCGCTGTCTACTTCCACGAGGGAAGGTGGCCAGGATGGTTGGGGTTAAATTCGTCTCAGTACTCCAGCCAAACTGGATTCACAAACGAGGAAGCCTCCCTCCTGTGCCCCCTGGTACGAGTCGTTACCACAAGGGTCAGCGTCACCGTTGGAAAGCGAATATGTTTAACATGCAAAGGACACATTCCACTGGACAGATGGTGGTGGCTCAGAAAGTTGAGCAAGGATATGAGGAACCCCAAAGTCGAGTGAGAACGGTTGGGGAACAACACCCATCGGACAATTACCGGGACTCATGGGGGACTGAGTGTATGCTGGGACAAGTGGTGGGAACCGGACCAAGGGATTTACATCTGTATGTGGGGGTCAGAGAAGGTCTGCCCTGCAGGCATATCCATTATGTTCCACCGGCAGTGGCACGACACCGGGAAGGGGATAAGGTGGGATGCCAGCCGGAAGGTGTGTGCGGTCCCGTATTCCCAGGTCCCAGTCAATGCCACTGAGCTGGTAACCCGCCCCCGTAAGCCCCCGCCCATGGTGCAGACGGCGAGGTTATCCAGGGAAGGTTGCCCCACCACCACCAAGGGACCAGGGAATGGGCTGGTACTAGTCCCCACCAATCAGATGCTGCACCAGGGGGTACACTACGCGGTAGCCTCCGTGATTTTAAATCTCACGGAGGTACATTTACCGGAGTGGTGCCCATAAAGAAACAGAGCAGTTATACCAGACCCTATTAAAAGACATGTTCAAGAAATTTTACGAGTTCGATTTTGCCCATGTGGACAAGACCGAACTCTACACCACACGCCGGGAATTTTTGGGTAACCCAGGGAGACAAAGAAGGGGTGTATGGAATGATGTTTTTACTGCGTTTAACACTGGGTCCTCTGTCATCAACAGCTTGGATGACATAGAGCTGCAGACCCAGATAAATGGTTTAAAAACACAGTTAAAAGGGATATTACTGGATGAGAACAAGGTAGTGGGCTCGGAGTTGCATGAGGACCAGGCCATGACGGTCCATTTAAAAGAGATCATAGCTGAGTTGGAAAAGCACGCAAAGATGGTAAATGCTCTCATAAGGGAGGACAGAAATGCTTCTGACCAAGCTGCGCAGAATGAGGTGTGCGTGTTATACGGGGCGTGGTTACTGGGCGAGGGCCGCAGTAACCTGGAGGATTTAAAACAAGGTTTGGTCCCCTCCTGGATTAGCAACAAGCACCTCGCAGCCCTCCACCCTTTTGAGAACGCCTTGAGCCCGTGCTAACTCCGGCTAGCCTTCGAAGCCTATCCAGTCCCTGTGGATTGTGGGCGGTCCAACCACACAATCATGGGAGTAGTAGTTAGGATGCCGGTCATGGGTAGGACAGCCCGACCCACACCGGTATACAGGGTTGAGAACATTGGAATCATTCAGGGGGGTGCACACATTCGGTTCACAGCGGTCCCGCCTTACATCATTAAGTGGGAGCACGCTATGACAGGTACTGACCTCTCAGGGTGCCGGAGCCGGGGAGCACACATAATCCTGTGTCCCCAGCACTTGAATGCCTTCTCAAGACCGCAGTGTGGATTCAGAGCTGCTGACGCGAAACCTATAAATTGCACCATGGAGGCAATGGCACAAGGCCATGTTCCCCCGCAGGTAGCATATATAGGGGGTGGGACATATTGCGTCACCACCGGCGCACCCCACTACCAGCACAGACAGCACAGCTGGTGCCCGGTTAGCGACAGCAGTTTCTGTTTTAAACCCAAGGCAGAAGTTCGAGTGGCTCAGAAACGAATTGTCCCCATCCCTGAACCCTCCACTGTTCACCTCACTGTGAAGGAGAATTTTACGAACTTGCAGAAGTACGTAGCGCACTTTGGCTATGAAATTCCCCCTCTCCCTGAACATTTGACCAAAAGTCTAAAAGCCATTATAGTTTCACAGAAACATTTCTACACTCTCGAGCAGAAAACAGTAGTGATAGGGACTAAGATATTGGATATTGTGACTCCACCCTGGTGGAACCTTTTCAGTAATATAGAGGTCCCTTCGTGGATCAGACTGGTTTCTCACATTCTCGTGGTTTGCCAGTTAGGAATAGTGCTGTATTTAGTTTGCATTCAGTGTAAGGGAAAAGGTCGGTGGTCAGAATTCCGAAACCAGAGCTTTTGGAAAGAACATTATGTAAAGGTGGAGGAAGATACGCCGGTCTAAGTTTCCCCTTGTTTTCAATTGAAGAATTGTTGTTTCTTTGTGTTTGTTATTTTCAATTAAAGGTTTTTTCTTTTGTTGTTTTCTTTTGCGACGCGGTTTAATAAAGATATGTGTATCAAGTGGTGCAGGGGTGTAGGACCCCCTCCATGCTTAGATGTGTGTGTAAAGCCTGTAATTTTACTCTTTGTATGCTGATGTACACTACATTTTCGTGGAATGGGAAGTGCATGTGTCGTGGGTATGTTAGATAGATAATTGCAGGGGAAGGCTGACTATGGAGGGTCAGAAAAATTTTGCTCACCTTAAAAAAGTATGATACTTCAAGCAAGTTTTAGTATCACAGGGGGGTGTGTAAGATTTGCAAAATTTGTGCATCTCCCTGAAGGTTATTATCGATAAAAGGGACCCTGCGTGGACATGTTCGAATTAAAAAGGGTACCCAAGATGGCGTCCCCGGCTCCCCGGCTCTTTGGCCCCTCGCCCTCGTGGCTGCCGCTCTTCCCCCATCCCGCGCTTACCCCCTGGCCTTTGCCCGTGCCCTCTCCCACTCTATCAGGACTTGCCCCGACACCGGGTCGGGCGAACACGGGCAATTCAGGCCAGGCGAAGCGGGACGCGACGAGGGGAGGAGGAGGAAGACCACCGGAGGGAAGGCCAACTGAGGGTAGGCTTTGAATCATTGGGCCTTCAGCCTCAGCCGACCTGCGGCTATCTTCATGCAAACTCAAGCTGTCGACGAAGGACCATCCCTGCAAGGTAAAGTACCCAAGCAGAGACTTTAACTTTGGGGTACTCGAACCTGGACAACGCCCTTGCAGCACCCGGAGCCCACGTGACGACGGCAGGCTCCAGAGAGCACCAAGAGCGAACCCCGAACCCAACCGCTGTTTTGAGTCTAACAAACCCTTTTGATTGGTGAGCATGAATTCTGACCCCTCATAGCTTAACCTAGTTAGGTATAGGGGGTGGGATAAGGAAAAGGGGATTGTTAAGATAGTTGTTTTCCCTCGATGTGCCGTGTGTTCCCCATTCCCTGCATAAGTATAGTATTATTATGACTCTCTTGTAATGTTTGCCTGTAGAAGTGTACACTAATAATTTTCCATAAGATTGTATCAAGTTTTCCTCTTCAATAAAATCTTGGTTTTGTTTGCATCCAACCACCTGTCTACTCGAGTCTTCTCTGTATCGCTGCCTATATCTAAGTCCGGTGTCCAGAACCCAGGGGGCGAGCGATTCGAACCGCTCAAAGAAGGTAGTCAGAGGCAAAGCTGACTGATCCGAACACACCTGTGCAAAACCCCCTACAATGGGCCGAATGGCCTCCTTCTCTGCTGTAACCATTCTACGATTCTATGATTCTAAAAGCGGCAGCCAATTTGCGCACAGCAAGGTCCTACAAACAGCAATGTGTGAATGACCAGATAATTTGTCTTTTAGTGATGTTGGTTGAGGAATATATGTTGGCCTGGACACTGGGGAGAACTCCCCTGCTCTCCTTCAAAATATTACGACGTGATCTTTTACATCCACCTGAGAGGGTCGATGGGGCCTTGATTTTACATCCTATCTGAATACCAAAGTTGAGTTTTAAAAGCCTGTTGGATGTAAGAGAAAAGAAATAGTGAGTGAAGTTAGGAACTCCATGGCACTGAGGTCCTGGGATTTACAGTGTGGGTGCAGGAAAAAGGCAGAGCATGTAGATCATAAAGATGGTCCTGTTTAAGGAATCTCATGAACAATAACATCCATAGTAAAGATGATATAGCCTTTAAATAGGGTAAATGCCAGTTTGTAAAAGAACCAGTTGACCCCCCTTGATTCCCCTCAAACAATGAAACTTCTATCTCTCGTGGTTAATTTGCAAACCTTGAAATCTGCAATGGCAGGTAATTTGTAATGGCTGATTAGACACCTCCTGGTTTAAAATACAAACTATCTTTAGCAGCAATAAAATAATTTGCATTATTCATGGGAGTTACGGAAGGAAGCAAACGGATTTGCTCTACAAATGAAAACACTGAATGTGATTTAAGCAAGCAGTTAGCAGTTATGTGTGAAAGGGCTCCTTTTAATATTATATAATAGAGTTCAATTAATAAAGAAATGGAAAAGGTTTTGCCAAATACTTTTTTAAGAGGTTTCTTAATTGAGAAACCTACTTGAAAAACCAAGGCCCATAGTGGAGAGACCATCTAGGAGGAAAACATAATAAATAATGTAAGTTGTGTTAAACCACATCACAACAAATGCTCATCGACGTGAAACGTTAATCCTATCTCCCTTTCTCCACAGGTCCTGCCTGACTGCTGAGTGGTTCCAGCATTTTCTGTTTTTATTTCAAATTTCCAGCATCTGCAGTATTTGGCTTCTTGTTTTAAACCACACCACCTTCTACATCCTTCAACAAAACATAGTTTGCCCCATTAGTTTGATCAGAGAAACAGCCAGTAACAGTGACCAAAACACTGAAGGAAGGAAGGAGAGTGCCAGTGTTAACTGAGGGGAGAGAAAAAGAATGAGGGAGCGGTGGAAGAAATGTTTGATGTCACACGTGCACAGAAGAGGCAAATTACTATACTTTATCGGGTGTGTTCAGCCAAGATCCAGTAAATTTCTTCAAAACCTCTTGAAAAATGTCTAAATTCACCCTGCAAAAATTCCACTTTTGAGTACTGTAGTTTCTTATCCCTATAATACAATATTAGGTATAGCTGCAGCTTAAGCCATGACAAGTTCATATCACTCTGCACTCCCATTGTAAATCATTACTTTTTGCTATGTCGCATGAAGCCATTGGGTTTTAGTTTTCACAGAAAAAACAAACTAAATTGCAGAACAGAATCACAAAATACCAATAAAAATCTTTAAATCCAGGTAATAAAAATGCCTTGAAGCAGAAGCCTTGGTCACAGGCCCTGATTCAGGGCTGCTTTGCAGTTGTACAATGTGTTTTGAGTTGTTAGCATTTTTAAAGTTATTCATCAGCTTTTCTGAGTTTTTTAGGTTGGTATGTATGAACTGGGGGGCGGGGGGAAGTGCCAATATGAAGTGGAAAGGTTGTTGGAGGTGAGAACGTCTCTATTAAAGGGTCTGTATTAAACTCGAGGAACAGCACCTCATCTTCTGATTAGGCACTTTACAGCCTTCCGGACTCAATACCGAGTTCAACAATTTCAGATCATAACCTCGGCCCCTATTACATTTTTACTTATATTTTTTATCCACACCTTTGTTTTGGCCTTTCCCCCCCCCCGCCTTTCTTTTTTTTCTCTCTCCCACATGGCAGCTGTCTCTCATTCTGCCAGCGCATTTCACACCTAATCTAGAGCCATCTTTTGTCTCCACTAGTCCTATCACCATCTCGTCTCGTTTTGAATACCTCTTAATGTCTCTTCACTTCTCTTTTGTTCTCTCCCAGCCTGGCCTCTTAATCTATTTCATTTCCTGTGCTTCTTTAGTCTTGACAAAGGGTTCACCCGAAACATTGACTCTATTTTCTCTCCACGGATGTTGCCTGGCCTGCTGAGTTTTTCCAGCATTTTCTGTTGTTATTTCTAGTAAAGGGTGCATTGTCAGAAGGGTTTATGGTGTCTGTGTGAACTAGATCTGGAGAAGGTAGAAGCCTTTGCAAGCTGGGATGAGATGGAGTTGGATGTAGGAGAGTAACTGTTGAGGAAACCTTTGTGGTAATGATGGTCTGGTTGGTCCGTTGAGAATATAAATGTCACTTTGCTTTCCCTCTTTTACTCTTATCATATGTGGTGTAATAGTGTTTAAAATTAACCAGTATGCATCATTTATAATGTAAAAATTCAAGACATACCATGGAAAGGTCAATTTTGTGCCTTCAACATTTGGACTTCCCCCTTCGGGCTTTCATGTACTGAAGGACTGTTGGATATGCCGAGGGCACGAGTTATAATGTGCATGTGACTACCTGTTTTCACATGTCATAGGCTTATAATCAAGGTCATTCTTGAGTTGTTATATTTTTGGGGGAGCTGTGTCAGTTTTTATGAAGCTGTTGGTTAGCTTTTGCCAGTTTTCTAGGTTGGCGTGTATGGGTACAACACGTACCGCCTCACCCCACCCCCAAACCCACTTCCGCCCCCACACTGTAAATATAAAAAGATGCACAATATCAATTGAAATAAACCAACAAGCACTCAGTAGTTAGGCCTAACTAGCTCTTACAATAATAATCTTCTAATCTCCTCCCCCACAGCAATCACACTGAACACCAGCATGCACACTGCTCTCAGGGTCATCCACAGGCCGCTCATTGTACTCCATTTGGCAGGCTCTCGTATAATGCAAATCGGGAAAGTAACACCAGTTACTGTATCATGATACTGTATCCATGGAACCGTTGCAAAAACAAATACGTTGCAAGGAAGAAACATTACACATTTGAAGAACACACTATGCATTAGAAAGTGCTCTGCAAGAAGCAAGACGTGGGGTGGCGTTCACCTCCGGGTGTTTTTATTGAATGAGAAATGGAGTGGTTGTTGCCAGCAATTAAATCTGTGGTAAAATAGAGTGTGCTGTTTTAGTGATGCCACTCCTATAGTGTGACTGAGCAAAAGTTTGACATCTGAATATATCAGCTCGTAAGCTGCTACTGATTTACACATCCTTTCAGTTTTGTGTTTTATCCTTTTGTTCTCATTTTTGGGTGTAGAAATATGTCCAGTACATCTTATAACTACTGGTTAAGTATCCCGAATGGCATTCAGTCTATAAAGGTAATTATAGAATCATATATACAGCACAGAAGGAGGCCATTTGGCCCATCGTGCCTGTGCCGGCTGGAATGAATAATAATTGGGCAAGTTGAGCTTTTGAACTTTGCAGGGAGTGTGTCAGGTGTCCGTGCCTCCTTGTGCTCTGACAATAAATTGCATTCTTGTCTAAGACATAGACTAGGCTTTTGTGCTGATGCAAAATAGTTTTGGGGACACAAAAGTGGCAGTATACTACTGCTGAATTCTACTATGAGAATTATCACCGGTACGCTTTTATCGACACCAACACCTTGGCTGCCCGTGCTTGCAAACATCGCACCACCACACCACCTACGCCGCGAATATGCAGTCTCCAGAGAATACAACCGCTACACCAGCAAAGACATGCCGATCCAGGCCGACTTGAACAACCTACCATCAACCCGTCTCAAATCTAGAGGCCATTTTAGACCATTGCCGAAGCCCTTCAGCGATTTCCCCTCAGCCTTGATGACCGATAGCGAAATGCTTGGAAGAACTGCGACATACGGAATGGATTCCTTATAGAGGACTCTACAGTACAACCTGAAGGATCAAACCTTCCCCGCAAACAGTGGACAACCATCAACCACCTTAGAACCGGTCATGGTAGATGCTGCCACCTTCTCCATAGATGGAAGATTAAAGCATCCCCATCATGCGACTGTGGAGCTCCTGATCAGGCCCTGGAGCACATCATTGAGCACGGCCCTCAGAGGAAATTTGCAGGCAGCCTACAAGATATCCACTCTATTACACTGGAAGCTTTGGCCTGGATATCTGACTTAGATATTGATATTTGATTTACTTTGCTACTACCATACGAAACAAGAAGAAGAAGTATAAGTCTTCTGAGCATACTAAAGGCATGAAGTGTGAGTCCCCCTCTGGGAGCTGTCTCACACCAGTCTGAATTTGCACAGAATGCTGTATAACTGCAGCCATAGATTTGTTCCTGAGATTGCCTACATGGCAGCGGTCAGTCATTTCAGCGTAAGTCTTAACTCAGTAAAAACACTTCTGCCTCTGTCTCAGAAGGTTATAGGTTCACGTCTTATTTCAGGACATGATGATATAGTTTAGGCTGACATTTTAATGCAGTACTGAGGGAGTACTGCATTGTTCAGAGGAGAAAGACAGGACCTCCAATCTGTCTACCTGTTCAGGCACTATTTGAAGAAGAGCAGGGGAGTTTCCCTGGCTAATATTTATCCCTCAACCAACACCATGAAAAAACTCGATCAACTGGTTCATCTCATTTATGGGACCTTGCTGTGTGCAAATTGACTGCTGCGTTTGTCTACAATGACTGCAATTCTAAAGTAATTTGTTAGCTGTGAAGCCCTTTGGACATCCTGAGGACGTGAAAGATTCTATATAAATGTAAGTTCTTCCTTTCCTTAAAAAGAAGAAATCAAATGATGACTCACCCTGAGTGACTCTAGTGTTCCTCAGTTACAATGAGATTGAGAGAGGACTAGATATTGATGTATAGTGCAGTGGGCCTTGAAGAAAAGTTAAAGGATAACACGCTTTAGAAAAAGGAAATAAATAAACATAATATACTGTAAAGCGGGTCTATTTCACATACAATATAATTTACAAGATGAGTGATTCTTGAATAAAGCACGCAATTATGGATTTACTGTCAACTCCCCTTAATTCAGGTTATCTGTTAATTCGGATTGAAATCACGCATAAAAAAAGTTCAATGCTGTTTTCTTCTAATTTCTTAATTTGTAATATTTAGATAATTAGATGTTTTTAAACAAAAAAAAGTCTTTAAATTAACAGGAATAGATTGTGTATTATCACCTCAGGAACCAGCCAAAATCATAATAAGGTGTCAAAAATTGCTAGTAGTAAAAGAATATTTTGCAGCACTTAGGCAATGCATGAAGAGAGGGATTTTTTATTTAGCATAAAATGAACCAGTTTTACAGTAATGGACTGGTTCGACGACAGGAGTGGAATAGAAATGAAAGGCAAGTTTAGAAGTGTAGAATTGTACTAAATATAGCAATTTTGTAGTGAACATGTAACTCCATAGAGGAAAGAGGTAGAATTGTTTAGTTTCCAATTATATTACACCGGCATAGACTGCTGTATGCATGTGTTTCTCTCCCCTTGGGTGGCTGTTGCAGCTCAAGCAAGACTGAGCAAAGCATGAGCAGGAAGGAGACAGCTGGTGCTTGCCACGAAAAACATGGAAATCAAGGAGTGCATTAAAGACTGAGCACCATCATGGATCGGGGGTGAGCAAAGGCAATTAGTGTAGGAAAATCTGGCTTGGAAAGAAAACAGAATTGCTTGGAACGTGAAATAATAGCTGGGTCATGAGTGCAACTTGCAGTAAAGGACATTTTGAGGAGCATTACTAAAAGGCTTGCCCGTAAGTCAGTAAATACACAGTTGATATGTGGAATTGAAATGTATTTCTCTTTAATATTTATCACCTCAAATGTACCTTATTTTAGTCTCTTTTACACCCTGGAAGTAAATGCATAATGGAACACAAAATGGGTATATAGTCCCCACCAAGTCTGCTTCACACCCAAGTTTCCAGTGGGGCAGTGGAATCTTCCATCCAAAATAGGTGGGAGTTTTATAGTATTTTAATAAGAAGGCAGGCGGTCATTTTGACGTTAATAGCATTTTGTGGTGTTTACACCAGATAAGGCTTGTTCCTCATCATTCCCATATCTAGAGTTGTCAGGCACTCAAATACATAGGAAGCAGGGTTAAAGGGCCTGGTAGGAAGATGTCTCCAACAGTTTTAAGGCCATTTCTGCTTCCCTTATCTTTATTATTGATTTGAAACAAATCACCTGTGCAGGTGGTTGCCTGGAAACTTTATGGGATTGCACGCAGGATTAGACAAGTTCCTAGTATGAGAAAGGATTTATGGTTATCGAGTTTTATGAATGATCAGAAAATCTCCTGTGTTGTTGCACACTGGTAGTCTGGGATCTGAGGTGCAGTTGTGATGTCCACTAAGATCCTGCTGCAGCCAATACATGAAGGCAGCTTACACATTGCTGTAATATGGCAAGGTCCAGATTTTCCTGGTGGCAGTTCCCTAACCTTACACAGGTTAGCAAGGCCATAAAAAAAGCAAATGTAAGAAGTCACACAACACCAGGTTATAGTCCAACAGCTTTATTTGAAATCACAAGCTTTCGGAGCGCTGCTCCTTCTTCAGGTGAAGTGGAGAAATGCACAAAGACACAGCTTATATAGTCAGAGAATCATGTCAGATGTTTACAGGTAACCTTTCCAACTGCCATTTATCACACCTCGGCAGAGAGATAATCACAGCAGTCAAAGGTGTGAATGGTGTCCAAACAGGTCAGTCAGGGAAACATTACATCAAAGAACAATGAGGTGGGGTCACAAGGGGTCAAATATTGCAGATGCTGGGGTCTGTATGAAAAACAAAAAAACAGACAAAAAACATTTTTTTTTGGCTGGAAATCACAGCAGGTCCGGCCGCATCTGTGTAGAGAGAACAAGCCAATGTCGACTCGAGTCTGGATGACCCTGCATCAGGTGGGGTTACATGTAGCGTGACATGAACCCAAGATCTCGGTTGAGGCTGTCCTCATGGGTGCGGAACTTGGCTATCAGTTTCTGCTCGACGATTTTGCGTTGTCGTGTGTCTCGAAGGCCACCTTGGAGAATGCTTACCCGAAGATCGGAGGCTGAATGTCCTTGACTGCTGAAGTGTTCCCCGACTGGGAGGGAACACTCCTGCCTGGTGATTGTTGCGCGGTGTCCGTTCATCCGTTGTCGCAGTGTCTGCATGGTCTCACCGATGTACCATGCTCCGGGGCATCCTTTCCTGCAACGTATGAGGTAGACAACGTTGGCCGAGTCACATGAGTATGTACCATGTACCTGGTGGGTGGTGTCCTCACGTGTGATGATGGTATCTGTGTTGATGATCTGGCATGTCTTGCAGAGGTTGCTGTGGCAGGGTTGTGTGGTGTTGTGGTCGCTGTTCTCCTGAAAGCTGGGTAATTTGCTGCGAACGATGGTCTGTTTGAGGTTAGGCGGCTGTTTGAAAGCGAGTAGTGGAGGCGTGGGGATGGCCTTAGCGAGGTGTTCGTCGTCATCGATGACATGTTGAAGGCTGCAAAGAACATGGCGTAGACCTCCTCAGAAGACAAACACGGGACACAACCAACAGAGTACCCTTCGTCGTCCAGTACTTCCCCGGAGCGGAGAAACTACGCCATGTTCTTCGCAGCCTTCAACATGTCATCGATGACGACAAACACCTCGCTAAGGCCATCCCCACGCCTCCACTACTCGCTTTCAAACAGCCGCCTAACCTCAAACAGACCATCGTTCGCAGCAAATTACCCAGCTTTCAGGAGAACAGCGACCACGACACCACACAACCCTGCCACAGCAACCTCTGCAAGACATGCCAGATCATCAACACAGATACCATCATCACA
This sequence comes from Somniosus microcephalus, assembly GCF_052327205.1. NCBI lineage: Eukaryota > Metazoa > Chordata > Chondrichthyes > Squaliformes > Somniosidae > Somniosus > Somniosus microcephalus. Next base: position 197,802,827 of record NC_140996.1, read on the forward strand.
CGTGAGGACACCACCCACCAGGTACATGGTACATACTCATGTGACTCGGCCAACGTTGTCTACCTCATACGTTGCAGGAAAGGATGCCCCGGAGCATGGTACATCGGCGAGACCATGCAGACACTGCGACAACGGATGAACGGACACCGCGCAACAATCACCAGGCAGGAGTGTTCCCTCCCAGTCGGGGAACACTTCAGCAGTCAAGGACATTCAGCCTCCGATCTTCGGGTAAGCATTCTCCAAGGTGGCCTTCGAGACACACGACAACGCAAAATCGTCGAGCAGAAACTGATAGCCAAGTTCCGCACCCATGAGGACGGCCTCAACCGAGATCTTGGGTTCATGTCACGCTACATGTAACCCCACCTGATGCAGGGTCATCCAGACTCGAGTCGACATTGGCTTGTTCTCTCTACACAGATGCAGCCGGACCTGCTGTGATTTCCAGCCAAAAAAAATGTTTTTTGTCTGTTTTTTTGTTTTTCATACAGACCCCAGCATCTGCAATATTTGACCCCTTGTGACCCCACCTCATTGTTCTTTGATGTAATGTTTCCCTGACTGACCTGTTTGGACACCATTCACACCTTTGACTGCTGTGATTATCTCTCTGCCGAGGTGTGATAAATGGCAGTTGGAAAGGTTACCTGTAAACATCTGACATGATTCTCTGACTATATAAGCTGTGTCTTTGTGCATTTCTCCACTTCACCTGAAGAAGGAGCAGCGCTCCGAAAGCTTGTGATTTCAAATAAAGCTGTTGGACTATAACCTGGTGTTGTGTGACTTCTTACATTTGTCCACCCCAGTCCAACTCCGGCATCTCCACACCATAAAAAAAGCAAACCAAGCACTAGGGTTTATTTCTAGAGGGATAGAATTGAAAAGTAGGGAAGTTATGCTAAACCTGTATCGAACCTTGGTTAGACCACACTTGGGGTATTGTGTACAGTTCTGGTCGCCATATTATAACAAGGATATAGAGGCACTGGGGAGGGTGCAGAGAAGATTTACAAGGATAATACCAGAAATGCGAGGGTATACATATCAGGAAAGGATGAACAGGCTGGGTCTCTTTTCTCTTGAAAAAAGAAGGCTGAGGGGTGACCTAATAGAGGTCTTTAAAATTATGAAAAATGTTGATAGAGTGGATACAGAGAAAATGTTTCCACTTGTGGAGAAGAGCATAACTAGAGGCCATCAATATAAGATCGTCACCAAGAAATCCAATAGGGAATTCAGAAGAAACTTCTTTACCCAAAGAGTGGTGAGAATGTGGAACTCGCTACCACAGGGAGTGGTTGAAGTGAATAGTATAGATGCATTTAAGGGGAGGCTAGACAAGCTTATGAGGGAAAAGGGAATAGAGGGTTATGCTGATAGAGTTAGACGAGGAAAGACGGGAGGAGGCTCGAGTGGAGCATAAAATTTAACATGGACTGGTTGGGCCTAATGGCTTGTTTTTGTGCCATATATCCTATGTAATCCTATGTAATCCTCTGGAAGTGTCTAGAGGGCGGGGCATCTGCCCGCAAGTGTGTTCACACTCTGACCCCTGCTGATCTTCTTGGGTAAGGGTGATTTGACTATTGATGATGGGCTCCTGGCAGTATATAACAGCCAGGCTGCCAGCCTCAGGTAGTGAGGGGGAAGGGGGGAGGCAAACACTCGCATTTCTTGCTGCAGCATAGCATGTCCATCAGAGCAGACTGAAGAGAAAACCACATTTTAAATAAAGTTTAATTTGAATCTCTTTCATTGCCTAAGTCGAATGTGGCCCTTTAAAATTGAACGCACCCCCCACCCCTCTGCCCCCACCCCCCACTCCCCCTCCTTAGCAATGATGGACTTCAGGAAAGTCCCTGGAAAATATGTAAATAAAATTATGTTCTGTCTATCTCTTGTGTCTGAGCCCATTCAAAAAGAACTTATAACGCATCAGCCCAGGCCTGGCTGGCTGACTGGCTCTGGCTGCATTGTTTAAAGTCAGCATCAAAGCGCCTCATATTCTCCTCTGGCTCAGTGGAAACATCATTCTTCTGTGTAGACATCATTGCTGCTTAGAAAGAGCAATTAATCTCATCCCAAACAATATTAGCTCAGAATTTTTTTACTAAACTGTATAAAACCAGAAGGTTTTTTTAATTTATCTTTGATGCTTTATTCTGCCACTTGTGCCTCATCAGTGAATCTGTAGCTTTTCTGTCTGGTTGTTAAGTACACTGGATATTGTAGTTCCACAAGAGCAGGGTGAAAATTTAACATCCACGGTGCAGCTCTCTGACACACATAGCATATTAACTAAGTGTCACATCTTTCTATGTTTCTGTATCTTAGAAGAAAGTTTAATAATAGTGTAGAATAAAATTCTGTAGTAGCTTATTTAGAAGCAATGTATGAATATCCCACTAATTCTATCTCTGTAACCTCCTCCAGCCCTACATCCCTCCGAGAGCTCTGCATCCCTCCAGTTCTGGCAGCCCCGATTTCCCTCGACCCTTCACTGGCGGCCATGCCTTCAGCTGCCTAGGCCCATAGCCCTGGAATTCCCTTCCTACATACTCTACCTCTCTCCCCTCCTTTAAGACACTCCTTAAAACCTCAGCTGTCCTTAAGCGGCTCAGTGTCAAATTTTGTCTGATAACGCTCTTGTGAAGCGCTTTGGGATGTTTTGCTATGTTAAAGGCGCTATATAAATGCAAGCTGTTGTTGTAGTTTTAAAGAGAAGTTTAAATAATTGAACTAAGATTCATTGGAGCAGTGAATTGGTGTCAGGGAGCATTTTGCACCTCAAGAATCCAAATGAATCACTTGAATGAGTTTGGCTTAGTGTCTGTTGGCAGCAAAGCACAGAAAATGGCATGCACACTGACGCTGACACTTTCACGAGTTAGATGCGAAAGTTATAGTGCAAGATATTTTAAGACATGGAGAATTCATTATTGGGTCTACAGTGGTGTTAGCCGAGGCAAAAGAGAATAAAAGGTCAGCAAAATATTGCAGAGATATAAGAACATAAGGGGGGCAAAATTCCCCTCATTTACACCTCCGATGGGAGGCGCTAACGAGGCACAAATGGCTTTGCGCCTCCCCCCCCCGAGGTGATAACCGCACCTCCCGCAAAATTGGGCAGGAGGTTAGCGGCGGCGCTACCAGTTTTTGCACCTGGAGATTATGATGTCATCTCCGGGTGCATCGCCCCGTTAGCGCTCCCGATGCAAAATTCCCATTTTTCGCCTGCCTGTGCGCCTCTGTTTTTTAGCGACAGGTTCGGCAGGTGTTTTCCAGTCGGGAGGCCTGTGGAGGAGCGCTATTTAAAGGCGTCCACTTCTGGTTGTTGTTTGCGCGGCCAGGACAGCGAACTTTTTGCTGCTCAGAAACAAAGAGCCCTTTTGATTATTGGAAGCTTTGATTATTTGAGATTTCAGAGTTTACTGCTGAATAAGGAATCTTCATTTGCATTCGGGTGTGATTTGTTGGTTATTAGGCAGTTCTTCTCAGAGCAATGAAAAAGGTCTGCAGTCTGTGTCTGTTCTCCTCAAAGCAAGCAAAGCTGCAAATGAGCATCTGGTGAATGATCGGGCCTCCCCTTTAAGAGCTGGAAAGAAGCAGCGCGAGCAATCAAATCTGTTTGGAACTCACCTGAAATTCGGCAACTCTCTTGTTAGCGCCCCTGTAGCGCCCCACTGATGACATTAGCACTTGATTTAGCGTCCCTCTCCCTTCCTGGGGCAAAGTCAGGGAATTTAGGTGAGGTTCAGAATCATTAGCGCCGGGCGTTAACTTTTCAAACTTTTTGCAGTTAGCATCCCAAATGGCCCGCTAGGGGAATTTCAAGAATTCTTAGGAACAAGGGCAGGCCATTATGCCCAACATGTCATTCCCTACTGCCTACCCTCTTTCCCTGAGTCAGCAGCCCATTTTACACCTCTCCCAATTCTTACTTCCATTGACTTCAAATCATGCTGACCACCGCATCCAATTCTTTGAAATGTGCTCTTGTTGAGTGAAACTCCCACGGTGGGAGCTGTGACCCACTAGTTATTGTCTGATAAGTTAGTCAGCACCTGAAAGAGAAAAGGCAGGTTCACGTGTTGGGTGGAATCCTTCATCAGAACAGTTCTGATAAAGGGTTCTATCCAAAATGCTGACCTATCGTTCGCTTTGAGATGCTGGCGAACCCATTGTGTATTTCCAGCATTTTCTATTTTTGATTCAGGTTCCTAGCAGTTGTGGTTTTTCTTTTGAAATCAGAATTGCAGGACTGAGATTAAGGGGAATTGTTGCTTTAAGAGGATGTTAACAAGCATTTGATAACAATGTAATTGCAATGTAATCATCAGATGGCAACTGTGCAATGCTTAATGACTATGGGGCCTGATTTTGAAAATAGCTGTGACTCTGTTGCTCTATTTGTGGATTGTACTTGTTCCATAAATGAGCCCTTTGGAACTTCTGTGGATGTGATCTATTTTTAATAAGTGCACCTAAGGATCCATAAGGAGGTTGTGGATCATCCTTCCAAAGGGTGGAGTGCATTGTAAGGTTCTATTTATGTAGATATTTCGGGCCATACCCTTATGGCAGTGGTTTGCCATTACAGTAAATGTCTCAGAGCATTTGTATTTACTTTATTGTTTGGTTTCAAGACACAAAACTGTAAATCTTAGTAAATTTCACATTGTTACATACATGTTGTGGCATGAAGGAGTGTGAGATCTTAATGTGGGGAGTTTCTGGTGCCAGCCAGCTTGTCAGGGAGAGATGCCAGTCAGAGATGATGCAGTTCCTCAAGGGGTAGATGGGCTGCCAGAGTAAAACTTGCATTTATATAACGCCTATAACATAGTAAAACGTCGCAAGGTGCTTCATAGGAGCGTTATCAAACAAATTTTGACACCGAGCTACATACAGTAATGAGATGTTAGGATAGATGATCAAAAGCTTGGTCAAAGAAGTAGGTTTTAAGGAGTGTCTTACAGTAGGAAAGAGAGATTGAGAGGTGGAGAGGTTATAGGAGGGAAATCCAGAGGTTAGGGCCTTGACAGCTGAAGGCACAGCCGCCAATGATGGAGTGATTAAAATCTGGGTGCGCAAGAGGCCAGAATTGGAGGAATGCAGAGACCTCAGAGGGTTGTAGGGCTGGAGGAGATTACAGAGATAGGGAGGGGCGAGGCCATGGAGGGATTTGAAAACAAGAATGAGAATTTTAAAATTGAGGCGTTTCCGGACCGGGAGCCAAAGTATGTCACTGAGCACAGGGATGGTGGGTGAACGGGACTTGGTGTAGGTTAGGATATAGACAGCAGAGTTTTGGATAACCTCAAGTTTATGGAGGATGGAAGATAGAAGGTTGGCTACAGTTATTGATCTCTCAACTGGAGAATGATGTGCAAAGAAAAGAAAGGAAGATCTTGCATTTATATTGCACCTTTCAGGATACCCCAAACCACTTCATATCAATGAAATACTTTTGAACTGCAGTCACTGTTGTAATGTAAGCAAACACGGCAGCCAGTTTGCAAGGTCCCACAAACAAGTAATGAAATAATGACCATGCATCTGGGAATGTTGAATAAGGGCAAGATCAGGCTCAGCTCACATATCCCTACAGTCAACTACAGGGATATAGTTGACAACTTGCCAGCCTCATCCTTGCTCTTGTTGTGGTGTGGCTACACCCATCCAGGTGAGTGGTGAGTGTAGTGATCAATAGCATGTCATTCTATAATGGACACTAGGTGGAGCTGTGTAGAGCTGTATATAGCTGTATGTTTAAGACTACATTACCCATGAGGCACTAGGCTACCCAGAAGGCAACAGTCAAGATGGCAGCCTGCACACAGGAGCACACATGGAAGCCTCCACAGATACTGTACCTAGAGAACATGTACTGAATAAATAACAGCTAGAAGCTAGCTGTGTTCATAATAAGAATGTCTAGTTATTAATGAACATAACATGGTACCAGGGTGGTGAAGATCTGCTGAAAATTGTGAAAAGCGACATGGAGAATTTGAAGCCACCAGGAGGTTTGAATCTCGAGGGCACGGTGGCATAGTGGTTAGCACTGTTGCCTCACAGCGCCAGGGACCCGGGTTCAAATCTGGCCTCGGGTGACTGTCTGTGTGGAGTTTGCACATTCTCCCTGTGTTTGTGTGGGTTTCCTCCGGGTGCTCTGGTTTTCTCCCACAGTCCAAAGATGTGCGGGTTAGGTTGATTGGCCATGATAAAAATTGGCCCTTAGTGTTAGGGGGGATTAAATACGCGGGGATAGGGCTTGGGTGGGATGGCTGTCGGTGTAGGGACCGGGTGCTAGGGTTTGGATGATCAGCCATGAATGGCGGAGCAGTCTCGAAGGGCCGAATGGCCTACTCCTGCTCCTATCTTCTATGTTTCTATGAAATGTCGACTACAATTGGTGGATTTTTAAACAACAATTCGAACTCTACATTGCAGCCATCGGTTTCGGTACGAAGCCAGATGCAAGGAAGATAGCGTTGCTGCTTACGGTTGCAGGCCCACAGGCAATAGAGGTATTTAATCCAGCGGAGAACAGAGAAAAATTAGAAGATGTGCTAAAAAAATTTGATGCACATTGCGCTCCCAAAAAGAATGAGACATATGAAAGATACATCTTCCGTTCTTGGACACAGCAACAAAATGAGACTTTTGTTAGCTGATATAACTGATCTGAAACTGAAAGCACAGACATGTAATTTCTCTGAGCTCAAAGCATCCATGATTCATGACCAGATTGTGTTTGGTATTCATGATAAAAAAGTCAGGGAACGTCTGTTGAGAGAAACTGAACTAAATTTGGAAAATGCAGTGAAAATATGCAAAGCCAGCGAGCTAGCTCGAAATCACGCGAAGACTTTCAGTGAAATCAATAATGATGCGAATGTAATGAGTGATAATGCTGCTGTCGGTGCTGTGTCCTACAAGGGGAAGAAACGTGGGCAGAACAGAAATGAAAAGCAATCGGAGGATGACATTTTTAATTGTAAACGCTGTGGTTACAAACACCAGTTAAGACAATGCCCAGCGTTTGGAAAAATGTGCACAAAGTGTAATGGAAAGAATCACTTTGCCAAACAATGCTTTTCAAAAGTAAAAACGACGAAAGGGCAACGAGTTAATGTGATTGAGGACACTGATGTAAGTGAGACATTTTTTGTAGGAATGGTGTCATGTGACGATATCAAAAAAGGTACAGAAAATGTGCAGCCCTCAGAAATAGACAATGCTGAACATAAAGTTAATGCAGTAAAAGAGGACAAATGGATGATCCCACTGCAGATAAATGGAGCATTAGTTACATTGAAACTGGACACTGGGGCAAAAGCAAACTTAATCAGTATGAGTGACATTAACAATATGAAAGAAAAGCCCAAAATACAGAAAACGTCAGTACAGGTAGCCTACCCTTTATCCGAACTTCCGAAAACCGAAACCCTCTAAAAACCGAAGGTTTTTTCGTTCAGCGTAAGTCGTGCGCACGACCCCCCGCGGACCCCCCCGCGGACTCCCGCCGATTCCCCCGCCGACCCCGACCCCCGCTGACCCCCCCGCGGACCCCCCCCGCGGACCCCCGCCGGCCCCGACCCCCGCCGACCCCCCCGCGGACCCCCGCCGACCCCGACCCCCGCCGACTTACGCTGAGTGTCAGCGTAAGTCGTGCGCACGACCCCCCGCGGATGCCCCCGCGGACTCCCACCGACCCCCCCGCTGGCCCCGACCCCCGCTGACCCCCCCGCGGACCCCCGCCGACCCCGACCCCCGCCGACTTACGCTGAGCGTCAGCGTAAGTCGTGCGCACGACCCCCCGCCGACCCCCCCGTGGACACCGCCGGCCCCGACCCCCGCCGACCCCCCCGCAGACCCCCACCAGCCCCGACCCCCGCCGACCCCCCCGCCGACCCCCCCGCGGACCCCCGCCGGCCCCGACCCCCCCGCGGACCCCCGCCGACCCACCTTCCGAAATCCAAAATTCTCCGAAAACCGAAACACGGCTGGTCCCGAGGTTTTCGGATAAAGGATAGTCTACCTGTACTACTGAAGGACTATAATGGACAGGAAATAGATAGCTTAGGTGTATGCAGACTTAAAGTGACAGTCAAAGACAAAGTGCATCATCTCATGTTTTCTGTTGTGGCTAAAAGACTTGATTCACTACTGGGTGACAAAGCTTGTGAGGACTTAGAACTGGTCAAAAGAGTCTACCGTATAAACTGTGCCATAAGCAGACCAGATGACTCGGTGGATTCTGTAGTGAATAATTTCCAGGATGTGTTCAAAGGATTTGGAGTTCTACCATTCACTTACAAGATCCAGCTAAAGCAGGATGCTCAGCCAGTGGTACATGCTCCACGAAGAGTTCCAGCACCCCTGCGTGACCGGCTCAAGAATGAACTGGACAGAATGACCACACTAGGAGTCATCAGGAAAGTCGAAGAGCCAACAGACTGGGTTAACTCCATGGTATGTGTAAAGAAAAAGAACAATGATCTAAGAATATGCAAGGATCCAAAGGACTTAAATGCAAACATAAAACGTGAACACTACCAGATTCCCAAGCGAGAAGAAATCACCAGTGAAATGTCAGGTGCCAGATACTTTACAAAGCTCGATGCCTCACAAGGATTTTGGCAACTAAAACTGGATGAAGAGAGCACCAAATACTGTACCTTCAACACACCATTTGGCAGGTATTGTTTCCTCAGAATGCCTTTCGGGATAATATCTGCATCTGAAATCTTTCATAGAGCGATGGAACACATAATTGAAGGTCTGGAAGGAGTTCGGGTCTATGTTGATGACATCATCATCTGGGGCTCCACACTGAAAGAACACAATGAGAGACTGACTAAAGTGCTGCAGAGCATACGTCGGAATGGACTGAAGCTCAAGAAAGCCAAGTGTCAGTTTGGCATCCAGGAAGTCACTTTCCTAGGAGATAATCTATCTGGTAAAGGAATAGAGCCAGATATGGAAAAAGTAAACGCCATACTCAAAATGCCCCGACCCACTGACAAAAAAGGAGTGCTACGCATCATGGGGATGATAAACTTCATTGGAAAGTTCATTCCTAACTTGTCAGCCAAGACAGCCTGTCTGCGAGACTTGCTACATAAAACAAATGAGTTTGCATGGACAGAAAGACATGAACAAGAGTGGATAAACCTCAAAACAGTGCTGACAACCACACCTGTACTCACCTTCTTTGACCCAACCAAAAGAATCAACTTGTCAACGGATGCATCAAAAGATGGCCTAAGTGCGGTCTTGCTACAAGCAGATGGTGAAGATTGGAAGCCTGTTGCCTATGCCTCCAGGTCTATGACTGATACTGAGTGTCGATACGCCCAGATTGAAAAGGAATGTCTAGGCTTGGTAGTTGGACTAGAAAAGTTTCATGGCTACATATATGGACTTCCCACCTTCACAGTTGAGACAAACCACAGCCCTCTGGTTGCCATCATAAAAAAAAACCTGAATGAGATGTCTCCAAGGATTCAACGACTCATGATGAAGCTGCAAAGATATGACTTTGAACTGATCTACACACCAAGCAAATACATAGTGTTAGCAGATGCACTATCCCGAGCACCCACAATGAGTCATGTGAGCTCTACTGAAGAAGACGTGGATGTTCATGTGAGTATGGTCACTGCTGCGCTGCCCGTGTCAGACACAAAATCAAAGCAAATAGCAGAAGAAACAGTAAAAAATACAGTATTACAAACAGTAATAGAGAACATTCATCATGGTTGGCCAAAAGGTTCCTGTCCAAAATATTTTCACATCAGGTCAGAATTGAGTGTCGCAAGTGGACTATTACTAAAACAGAACAGAATAGTCATTCCACAGGCTCTACGTCAAGACATGCTCAAAAGGATTCATGAGGGACACCTTAGAATTGAAAAATGCAAAAGGAGAGCAAGAGACACTGTTTATTGGCCTGGCATAAATAAGGACATTGAGAACATGATAGGCAAATGTGAGACATGTCAGAAACACCAAAGCAAACAAGCAAAGGAACCAATGATAGTAGCTGACATACCAACAGCAGCATGGCAAAAGGTTGGTATGGACCTTTTTCATTTAAATGGTAAAGACTATCTAATAGTGATTGACTACTATTCTAACTATCCTGAGATGGCGCTGCTCTCAAGCACCACAGCAAGCAGTGTCATAATGCATGTGAAATCCATCTTCGCCAGACATGGAATTCCCAGGATTGCCATTAGCGACAATGGTCCGTGCTTCAACTGTAAGGAGTGGCAACAGTTTGCAGCACATTATGACTTTCAGCACATCACATCCAGTCCTTTGTATGTTCAGTCAAATGGTAAGGCAGAGAAAGGTGTTCAAGTTCTCAAGCAGCTACTGAAGAAAGCGACAGAAAGCAAGTCTGATCCTTATCTCGCCCTGCTGAGCTACCGAGCCTCACCTTTAGACTGTGGTTCTTCACCTGCTGAACTACTAATGGGTTGCAAGTTGCGCACCACGCTACCCTGCTGTGCAAAAGAACAGCAAAGTGAGGAACTGAGACAGAGACTTCAACTGTTAAAGCTGAAACAGAAATCATACTATGACAAGTCATCCAAAACTCTAAAACCATTGACAAAGGATGATGTTGTCAGGATTGAGGACCCAGATGCATGGAACAGGAAAGCTACAGTTCTTGAGGAAGTAGGACCAAGGTCATACACTGTTAGAACTGAGGAAGGACAGATTCTCAGGAGGAACCGCCGTTCCCTCCTAAAAACACAAGAGACTATTCAAGACCAGATTGATGACAATGCCGCAACTGCATCTTGTCATTCACCGCCAGAACAATCTCATGAAGACACATCAGACTTACCCGTGTTGAGAAGATCCACACGTGAAGTAAAAGAACCTGATAGACTTAATCTTTGAGTACAATGTAAAGCTTTGAAAATGTGTTGACTGTTTTGAAAATGTTTATGTTTATAGAGCACTAACAAAAGTGTTACTGATATTATCTTTATTGTTTTCTTGAAAGTTGATTGATATTGATTTTGTTAAACCTCAAAGAAAGGGGGATGTAGTGATCAATAGCATGTCATTCTATAGTGGACACTAGGTGGAGCTGTGTAGAGCTGTATATAGCTGTATGTTTAAGACTACATTACCCATGAGGCACTAGGCTACCCAGAAGGCAACAGTCAAGATGGCAGCCTGCACACAGGAGCACACATGGAAGCCTCTACAGATACTGTAACTAGAGAACGTGTACTGAATAAATAACTAGCTAGAAGCTAGCTGTGTTCATAATAAGAATGTCTAGTTATTAATGAACATAACAGTGAGTATTCTATCACACTCGTCATTTGAGCCTTGTAGATGGTGGACAGACTTTGAGTGGTCAGGAAGTGTGCCACTCATCGTTGCTCTTGTCGCCATGGTGTTGAAATGGCTGTTCCAGTTCACTTCTGGTCCATAATGACCCCCAAGATAATGATGGTGGGGAACTCGGTGAGGGTGGTGCTGTTGAAGTTCAAATGAAGATGGCTGGCCTTTTTCTTGTTTGAGATAGCCATTATCTGGCACTTGCGTGGCGGCAATGTTACCTGCCACTTGTCAGCCCAAGCCAGGATGTTATCCAGGTCCTGCTGTAGGCTGGCAATGGGCTGCTTCATTATTATAGAAGTGTGACTGAAGCTGCACACTGTGGATGCGTCATTGAACAGCCCCTCTCCTGACTTCATGACTGATGAAGCAGTTGAAGATGATTGGGCCAAGGTGCAACCAAAACTGCACAAGAAGCTCATCACTATCCCAAATGCAGCTTGATCAGTGCCCCTGTCTTTGAACTCAATATCCACTCCTTCCACCACTAGCACACTGTAGCTGCTGTAGGTATGATATGTAAGACACACTGCAGGAATTGATCAAGGTTACTTCAACAGCAACTCTCTCCCTATGATCTCGATCACCGAGAAGTACAAGAGCAATGTTGTTGGATCGCCATTACCTTCAAGCCACACACTATCCTGACTTGGACATAGGTCGGCATTCCTTCATCATCGCTGGGTCAATATCCTGGAATTCCCTATCTAACAGTATTGTGGGAGCACCATTGATACAAGGACAAGCAGAAGGCCCGCCACCACCTTCAAAGGGTAACAAGGGATGGGGAATAAGTGCAGCCTTTCCAGCAATGCCTATATCCTGGGAACAAATTTTTAAAATTGTTTTTATAGAGCATCTTTAATGTAGAAAAATGGCCCAAGGCCAAGAGTCTTCATGAGCTGAAGGGAGAAAATTGGCAGAGAGAAGTAAAATAGTATCTATATTCCAGCTGCAGGTTGCAGGCCTCTTCGAAACGTGTAGTGGTAATGGGTTAAAGTTAACTCGTGGAATATTAAAAATGCAATTTTCTTTTACTTTAAATAAAGCTGAAGCTAAAATGAATTTTCGAGCTGATTTTGGCAAATTGCTTTCTCTTTCACTGGATGTGAGTTTAAGTAATGCACAAGGTTTTACATAATGACATCAAAACAGACATGTGCTCTCATAATAAATTGTTTTGTCCAAACCTACATTTGAATCCTGGAGCTGTGCAGTGTTTAAACATTAATTGTGTGGGTGTACTGAGTGTTGGGCTCTCTAGTTTTAAAGCCTCGTTAATAAATAGACAAAGATTGCTCAATTGAAAAACAACTAACGTGAATGCTGTTGGATCCTGGAACCTTTAACCTTTGAACTCGGAATCTCTGTGTTAACATTTTAAAAACTAAAAAAAAGCACAATTCCAATTGTATGCTTTGCTCAGTGAATAATACTGCCAATTCAGAAATATTCTGTGAAATTGCATCATTTTATTTAATATTAATATCAAAAATCAGAAATAAACTTAAAGATCAGGAAATTCTACAATGAAATACTAATAAGTGAATTTTAATGCATTTCTCTGAAATTGCTTTCTGCTAATTTAGCAAAGGAATTAACTCATTTATTTTAAACAGCATTAATGCCTTCAGTTATCCCATGGAGCAATTCCAGGTCCAAAATAATGTTTGCAGGTATAGCATGATAGAACATATGTTCACATTTTTAAAGTACAATGCCCATAGCAGTAAGGAAGCCTACTTGTACAAAGGTTCCTTCTTAGTGCTATCTGTTATCAGGATATTCCAGTTTTCACAGGAGTCATTAATTGCAGGAATGCATTTGCTGTGTACCCATCACTGATTTCTAAACATTATCTCAGGTCCCTTCCAATCACAAAACCAGAAACCAAGAGTGCATAATGGAAGTCAACAGCATGGTTTCACAAACACTTCATAAAAGATAGAGTTCAGAAGACATCTTATTAATAAGTAGATTTATTTAGTTCATGCATACTCCGAAGGGTAATGAGACAAATTGTCGCACCCCAACATCCACCACAGCTAACTCAGCCCAGAGATTGAATCCAGGATCCTACAGGCCTTTATGGTCCAGTTACTCACAAGATCAACTCAATGAGCCTCCAGGGGAGCCCATCATAACTTCATGATTCCTGCTCTGCTTTCTGAGAGACTTTTTGCGCTAGCAACATAATAACCCCGTTCTTTATAAGCATGGCCATGATTTCATTATACCCATTTCACGATAGCACACAGAGAAATCTTCCAGCTATATACCTAAAAAATATGAATATTTTTGACTGGATGGATTATTCACTTCCAGTAATTCCAATTAGACTGGCACAAATTCTAGTTGGCACTGTGAAGGAATTTTTGGTTCAGTTTCATGACAATTTTTGTAAAATTCAAAACAAAAACATCAAAGTAGTTCTTGAAGCAAAATAAACTAGTGGAAGCCTGAGGAAAATTCTGAAGAAGGTAGAGATTTTTCTGCTCATTGAGTTTTATAAATTTTTGCTTTTTATTTTTCAGTTTGTTTCAGTTACAATCACATTAAGCAGAAATGCAGCAGTAATGTTTTCAAAATTCACGATCTTTGCAATTCCCAGTGATTCATAACTTATCCCTTCTTCCTCACTGTGACCTTCCGAGGTTGGGCATTTTTGCTGTAATACTGTATTTTTCAGGTTATCTCTAAAGGGGTTCTTGATAGTTTACCCTATTTTCTTATATGTTCTCCTCATCATTTTATTGTAAAGAACACAAATCAAGACATTGCCCACAAAATAAATTGAACCCTAAACATGAGTTTAAGTGCATAGAAACAAAGATATCAAATTGATCTGTAGGGAGGTCAGTCAATCATGATTGACACTGCATCATGATGTCATCAATCCACCGTGCATACCTGTGTCCCATACACATGGGTGAAGCAATAAAGTCATCAAAGTGTGTTAGCACCTGATGGACAGCCAACTCCATGCAAATGGGATGATGAGTGTCCTTGTTAAATACTGAACCTTTAACTTATTATAACTACAAATTGGAAGGGGTTTGAATCAGTTTTCAGGAACCCATACACTTGGAACTAGAATTATATTTATGATGAATTTCCAGAGTGATGTAACTCTTTAAATATTTGACTTAAAGTTAAGAATTTTGCCATGCTATGTATTATAGAATATTAGTGTATTTTGCAAGAAAAAGCATTTGTTCTATATTTTTCTGACGTACAACTAGATGAAACCAGAAGGTCATGAATGAACATTATTCAATTGTTCCTGCACAATGTCAGAACTTCAATAAATAATTACGTACCAAAGCCTCTTAACGCTGTCTTGGTCAATACAATCCTAGTATTGCATCTAAAAATATAAAAGCTTTGATTTTTCCTTTAAAAATATTTAATAAGTTGTCAAATAAATGTTTTTTTTTACATAACTCTTAGTTTTACTAAACTTCTGATATTAATTGGCTCTATTAAAAGATTTTGAGCACCATAGATATTGATGAATCTAACCTTTGGCCTTTTCCCTTCTGGGCTCTTATAGGCTAGGTCCATTGATTTCAGTTTGCTTTCCTTTTGTTGGCACTACTCCAGATGTGAGCAAAAAACTAAAGCCAACATTTGTCACTAGGGGAATCCAGGTTAAAGGAACCCTACCTGATCCCATTGACCTTATCTGCCTTGTTTATGAGATGTGGACGTCATTCATGTTGTGTATCTGTCGCTGTCATTACGTTAAAGATATCTCTACGTCTAACAAACATCAGCATTACCAATTGTTGTGCAAGACTGTTCAAAATGTTTAAACTTTACTGAACTGTCCAAATGTGCATGTTGTTTATCTTTTATTCCGCAGTTACTGTCCTTTCCAAATCGAAAGAAACAATGATCCTTTGTCATCTTTCAATCCCGTATCAAAGTAAAATCTTTACAAAGCAACTAATCTGCAAGAGCGCTTGTGACTTCCAACTCTGTCACAGTTGCCTCTTCCTGACTTTTTAACAACTGCAATTTGCGGTTGCAGATTGTGGTCATTTTTAGGAATTGCAGACAACAAAATAAGCCCCAACTGTTTTAGAACTGCTTGATTATAAATCGGAAATGCATTTGTCACAAATAGTTGCATTAAGCTTTGCAGGAGCAGAATTTTAGAAATTTTGCATACTTGCAACTCACAGGGCTTGCGATACGTTAACTTAAACTTTCTTAGGCATCCGTACATTTTCATACACACAGACTAGCAACTGACAGAACAGTAAGAAGGGAGAAATACAGAAAGAATTTTATATAATATTTTTCATGTCTTCAGGAGCGCCCAGTGCACTTTGCAGCTAATTAAGTAGTTTCAAAATATATTCAATGTTGTTATGAAAGCAAATGCAGCAGTCAATTTTCACACAGCAATGTCCAACATGCAGCAGATTAGAAATTACTAGTTAATTTAGTTTTAGTTGAGAGATAAATATTGACATTCTAACTCAGAGTCAAGCATACTGCCACTGAGCCAAGCTTACACTTAGTACAAGAATCCCTGACACAAAAGCGATTAAGGACTTTCCAAATGTAAAGTCTTCAGCCACAATCACCATGCAGTGGATATGTACATACCCTAGCTAATGGAATTATACATATTTTATAATAACTATCCTAAGATCACAATTCTGGGAGTAGGGTGTGAATGTTAATATTTATTGAGAAGAATATCTTAGTCTTGGCATGGATCATCAAAACTCCAAATTGGATCCTTTTAAAGTAACAGGCCACGATTTTGCTGGCGCTCAGAGAGGCGGGTCAGAGGTTAAAGTCGTTTTGATTGATGGCGGGTTCCGAACCCGCCATCAACCCGTCTCCAAACAACCTTCCCAAGTGTTGGGTCCCCGATTTGTGAATGGACCCGACACCTAACGCCGAGAAGCGGATTAAAGGCAATTGACTACCTATTAACAGGTACTTGTCAGTAGTTTTCAGGCTGTTTTTCAATTTTCCCAGTTCTGGGTCGGGTTTCACGACATCCAGGCAACACGCCAGGTAAGTGTGGTGCATGTGAGTCTGGTCTAATGTTTGTGAAAAGATGACAGCTGCAGAAGTGGTGTGAAGGATGCAATATTGCACATGGTAAGTTTCAGAGCAAGGAAAATGTTGGTTGCTGCATTTTAATACATATACAGATTTCTTTAGCTTACAAGTTTTTAAATCCAACTGTATGTCCAGTGCCACCTCATTGGGACAACCTCTCTCACCAGTGACAGGTCGCTTCTGTCATCTCACCTGCAGCTGCCATCTATTCCAGCATATGGAGTCATTGGAGAGCCTGGGTGCAAGAGTTCACCTTTGTGCAGTGATTGTCAGTGTTTTCAGCACCTCAATGCTGTCAAAAACGGAAAAATCAACTGTCAAAATAAAATTGTGCATGGTCCCTTTAAGGAAACCGGCAGATGACACGTCATCAAATGACGTCATCAGACCTGCTTCCTGTTAATTGGCCAGTGGGCTTAACAAGGTCAATCAAGGGAAAATCACGTCTGTGGAGTGGAGGCAGCTGGGGGCGGGACTGGAACCCAGAAAGCAGCTGACGCGCACCCATCCCGATACCAAGGAGAAAATCACGGCCACAGTCTTTGGCATCCATAAGTATGAAATAAATGCCTTTTTAACTTTAGCAAAATTCACTCCATACTGATGTCAGATATTCTCCATTATCACTGAATGCACCATAGCGAGTTATTAACTAAGCATGATCAGGATGCCTGCATCATGGACAAGATATCTCATCCAATGCTGACACTCAACCAAATTGACACTTAAACTAATGTCAGAGATTGGGGTCAATTTTAACTGTTCCCACCAGGGGGAAACGAGCCACTGTGGGTCAGCCGCCTGTTTTTCACCCCTTCAATGGAATGTCTTCAATGGAAAGGAAAATCTTTCTGCACCTGGTCTACCGGCAGTACTTCGCCGAAAGTGTGACAGAAACCCCGTTGACGTGCAATTCTTTTAAATGCATTTATATGGTACAATTTCTACATAGATTGTGACAAGACTGTAAGTTCCAAACATTTTTGCAAGTTCTTTAAATTGAACAGACTTGACGAAAGCTATGAACTGGTAGGAAATGCAACCAGCTTATATAAAAAAAATTATAAAATGGCCAAAGTTCCAATTGTGGATACTTTCTTTTTTCATGTTCAGGATGTGGGTGTCGCTGAGAGGTGGGCCCTCTTTTTACAACTAAGTGACTTGCTAGGCCACTGCAGAGGGCAGTTAAGAATCACTCACGTTGGTGCGGGACTGGAGTCACATTCAGCCAGACAGCAGGTTTGCTTGCCTAAAGGATGTTAGTGAACGAGTTGGGTTTTTCTGACAATCTGACAGCTTTGTGGTCACTTATACTGATACCAGCTTATTATTAACGTCATCATAGCAGCTGCTTTTAAAGCTGCCATTCAGCCTAAGCCTTTCTCTTCTGCATTCTGATACTCAGTGAGATTGATCTATCCACAATGACATCTTCCAGAGGCAAGGCAGCGCCTCGATTTAATGATGAGTCCCTCCATGTTCTTGCGGATGCTGTCAGAGGGCGCAGGGAGATGCTCTTCCCTCCTGATGGCCGGAGGAAGCCTCCTCAGCAGACCAAGGCAGCCTGGCTGTGCATTGTTGAGGAGGTCAGCGCAAGGTCCATATGTTCACGCTCATGGATCCAGTGCCGAAAAAGGTTTAATGATCTTGCGCGAACATCAAAAGTGAGTACCCCATCACACTTACCTTCAATCTGCTTCCCTTCTCTTCTCATCATCAGCACTCTGCATTGTAAGCCTGCTCCTCCACATACCACCTTACCCTTACTTCCCTTGCACCCTTACCTATCCATCTCTGTCTCTGCACTGAATCACTTCAGCATCCTGCCTATGCACCCCTTAGACTCGCTCTCACTGTCATGCAGTGACAACAACTAACAACGCACAGGGAGCTAGCTTCCTCTTGACACCTTACCCCATCTTCGTCTCCCTTAAGGCTCCTATGGTAGGGATTCTTCACACTCACTCCATCGCTGTGGTTGAAATCCGCTTGTGTCCCTCCTTGCAGGAAAAGATAGCCTACAGTAAGAGGGAGAGAGCACTGACTGGAGGAGGTACACCTACCCTAGCAACATTGACCAGTGCTGAGGAGGCTGCATATGAAATTATTGGAGGTGGCGAGGACCTGGAAGTGGGCGATGGAGAGATGGGCACACTAGAGGAATCTGGTGGCATAATAGAGTTTCATCCCTCTCAGACTGCAATGGCATATGATGTTCATAGAGAATTGCGTTGCATCATCTGCTCAAAAGGATGTGTCTGCTACATCAATATCAGATGTCTAAATCATGCCTTTACTCTCCCACCATCGAGCGACCCCATCCCACGTTCCAGGACGAAGAGCCGGACAACTCCTCAGAGGAACCTGAAGCCTCTGAGGGAGCAGCGTCACTAGGACTCAGCGCACCCAGCACCAGTGCAGTAACACACACCTCGGTGGGGCCCTCGCGAGTTAGAGTAGCATTGCCACCTGGTCTATCACAGCGCACAAGTGAGCATTAGCAGATGGTGGAGACAGCAACAGCAGTGGAGAGTCCTCGGCGGAGGTCGCAGCAATCTCCTAGCTCTGCTGAGCTGCATGCTGATGCTGTACCTCTGGGGCCATCCAGAAAAGGAGCGTCTTGGGAAATACAGGAACAAGTGCAGGAGTCTCTGGAAGGGTTTGCCTCCAGGGTTAGTGGATAGAATGAAAGAGTCCATCTCTAACATCAGCACTGCCGTGGTGGAGACAATGGCGCATGAACGCACCACCATGGATAGGATGGCAACCTCCACGGATAGGATGGCTACCTCAGTGGAAAGGATGGCTACCGCCATGGAGGAAATAAGTCACCAGAGTCAGGAAAACACGGCAACTGTTCAAAATAGATTGTCATCTCTGGAGGAGAGATGGGCAGCAATTGAGCAGAGAGACCAGAGCTTCATGGACGTCCTTGTGATGAGGACTGCCAGTGCAGATACAGGTCCTCATGGTCCCCCTGATGTGCAGCAAGGTGCTCTCCAGCCACTTGCCAGCACTGAGGTGCGGCTGACCCATGAGAAGGATGTTGTTGTCAGGACACAAGGAAGTGTGGGCTCCTCTCAAAGTGCTCACACGACCATGCCACTGCGGAGCCCTCAGCCAGAGACCCAGTTTGCGGAGACAACTGAGATGGTCGTTTCAGCCCCTGCACAGCCGCAGGAAGAGTAGACTGCTGAAGAGCCCTCCCAGTCTCCCAAACCCAGAGGACGCCAACCAAAGGCATCTAAGCAGGCGCAGCATCCTTGTCAGCAAGGTGCCTCTACATTTGCTGAAGCCACAGGGGATGCACCACATAGAAAACATAGAAGATAGGAGCAGGAGTAGGCCATTCGGCCCCTCGAGCCTGTTCCGCCATTTAATGAGATCATGGCTGATCATCCAAATTCAATACCCTGTCCCTGCTTTCTCCCCATATACCTTGATCCCTTTAGCCTTAAGAAATATATCTAACTCCTTCTTGAATATATTTAATGAATTGGCCTCCACTGCCTTCTGTGGTAGAGAATTCCACAGGTTCACCACTCTCTGGGTGAAGAAATTCCTCCTCATCTCAGTCCTAAATGGCTTACCCCTTATCCTTAGACTGTGACCCCTGGTTCTGGACTCCACCGCCATTGGGAACATCCTTCCTGCATCTAGTCTGTCTAGTCCTGTTAGAATTTTATAAGTTTCAATGAGATCCCCTCTCATTCTTCTAAACTCTAGCGAATACAAGCCCAATCAACCCAATCTCTCTTCATACGTCATTCCTGCCATCCCAGGTATCAGCCTGGTGAATCTTTGCTGCACTCCCTCCATGGCAAGAACATCCTTCCTCAGATAAGGCGACCAAAACTGCACACAATACTCAAGGTGTGGTCTCACCAAGGCCCTGTACAACTGCAGCAGGACATCCATTAGAAGCACGCGTAAGAGAACGATTAAGCACATATAGTCACATATATAGTACCAACAGGCAGAGTACTAGGCGCAGGCAGGTAGTGCAGGGGTTCCCTGTGGCCATCCCCCTCTCCAACAGATACACCACTTTGAGTACTGTTGGGGGGGATGGCTTATCAGAGGAAGTAGTAGGGTAGTAGGCAGAAGGCTGGAAACTATAGACCTGTTAGCCTAACATCTGTGGTTGGTAAAATGTTAGAGTCCATTATTAAGGAGACAGTAACGGGACATTTGGATAAACATAATTTAATAGGACAAACTCAGCATGGTTTCATGAAGGGGAAGTCATGTTTGACAAATTTGCTTGAGTTTTTTGAGGAAGTAACATACAGGGTGGATAAAGGGGAACCAGTGGACGTAGTGTATTTAGACTTCCAAAAGGCATTTGACAAGGTGCCACACAAAAGATTATTGCTCAAGATAAAAAATCACGGGATTGGGGGTAATATTCTGGCGTGGGTGGAGGATTGGCTCTCTAACAGAAAGCAGAGAGTTGGGATAAATGGTTCGTTCTCAGATTGGCAACCAGTGACTAGTGGTGTTCCGCAGGGGTCAGTGCTGGGTCCCCAACTCTTTACAATCTATATTAACGATTTGGAGGAGGGGACCGAGTGTAACATATCAAAGTTTGCAGATGATACAAAGATGGGACGGAAAGTAGTGAGTGAGGAGGACATAAAAAACCTGCAAAGGGACATAGACAGGCTAAGTAAGTGGGCAGAGATTTGGCAGATGGAATACAATACTGGAAAGTGTGAGGTTATGCACTTTGGCAGGAAAAATCATAGAGCAAGTTATTATCTTAATGGCAAGAAACTGGAAAGTACTGTAGTACAAAGGGATCTGGGGGTCCTGGTGCACGAAACTCAAAAAGTTAGTATGCAGGTGCAGCAAGTGATTAAGAAGGCCAATGGAATGTTGGCTTTTATTGCTAGGGGGATGGAATATAAAAACAGGGAGGTATTGCTGCAGTTGTACAAGGTATTGGTGAGACCGCACCTGGAATACTGCATACAGTTTTGGTGTCCATACTTAAGAAAAGACATACTTGCTCTCGAGTCAGTACAAAGAAGGTTCACTCGGTTAATCCCAGGGATGAGGGGGTGGTCATATGAGGAGAGGTTGAGTAGATTGGGTCTCTACTCATTGGAGTTCAGAAGAATGAGAGGCGATCTTATTGAAACATATAAGATTGTGAAAGGGCTTGATCGGGTGGATGCGGTGAGGATGTTCCCAATGATGGGTGAAACTAGAACTAGGGGGCATAATCTTAAAATAAGGGGCTGCTCATTCAAAACTGAGATGAGGAGAAACTTCTTCACTCAGAGGGTGGTAGGTTTGTGGAATTTGCTGCCCCAGAAAGCTGTGGAAGCTACACCATTAAATAAATTTAAAACAGAAATAGATAGTTTCCTAGAAGTAAAGGGAATTAAGGGTTACGGGGAGCGGGCAGGAAATTGGACATGAGTCTAGGTTCGGAATGGTCATGGCCCTGTGGGTAGTGGAGTGGGCCCAGGGGCCGTGTAGCCTTGTTCTGCACCTACTGTGTTCTAATTCTGTGTTAGATTTCAGGAGATGGTTTTATTCCTGTTCCTGGCTGGGGTGGAGATCGCCTTTACAGAAGGTAAGTACTGTAGAAAATATAGGGACAGAGTGATCTCCTGGAAGAATTTCGATCGCCTAGATGGGTCGGAGAGGAATTTCCCAGATTTTTTTCTCCCAAATTGGCCATTGGGTCTTTATCTGGTTTTTCGCCTCTCCCGGGAGATCACATGGGTTCAGGTGGATGCAGAGTGATAGAAGATTTGAGGTTAGGATCAGATCAGCCATGATCTTATTGAATGGTGGAGCAGGCTCGAGGGGCCGATTGGCCTACTCCTGCTCCTATTTCTTATGTTCTTGTGTTCTTATGAAGGCAGCAGCAGCCAACTTCCTGGCACCAGGGGTGGCTCTGCTGCACAGAATGGGAGGAAAAAGAGGGGTAGAGCTATAGTAATAGGGGATTCAATTGTAAGGGGAATAGATAGGCGTTTCTGCGGCCGCAAACGAGACTCCAGGATGGTGTGTTGCCTCCCTGGTGCAAGGGTCAAGGATGTCTCCGAGCGGCTGCAGAACATCTTGGAAGGGGAGGGTGAACAGCCAGTTGTCGTGGTGCATATAGGCACCAACGATATAGGTAAAAAGCGGGATGAGGTCCTAAAAGCGGAATATAGGGAGTTAGGAGACAAATTAAAAAACAGGACCTCAAAGGTAGTAATCTCAGGATTGCTACCAGTGCCACGTGCTAGTCAGAGTAGAAACAGAAGGATACTTCAAATGAATACGTGGCTAGAGGAATGGTGCCAGGGGGAGGGATTCAAGTTCCTGGGACATTGGAACCGGTTCTGGGGGAGGTGGGACCAGTTCAACCGGACGGTTTGCACTTGGGCAGGGCTGGAACCGATGTCCTAGGGGGAGTGTTTCCTAGTGCTGTGGGGGAGGGTTTAAACTAAAATGGCAGGGGGTTGGGAACCTGAGCAGGGAGACAGAGGAAAGGGAAACAAGGATAAAAGCAAAAGATAGGAAGGAGAAAAACAAAAGTGGCAGTCAGAGAAATCAACGGTTTAAATCAAACATGGCCACAGTAAATAATAATTCTAATAGGTCTAACAGCGTTAAAAAAACAAGCCTGAAGGCTTTGTGTCTTAATGCGAGGAGCATTTGTAATAAGGTGGATGAATTGGCTGTGCAAATAGAAGTAAACAAATATGATTTGGTTGGGATTACGGAAACGTGGCTCAAGGAAGGCCAGGACTGGGAACTCAACATCCAGGGGTATTCGATATTCAGGAAAAATAGGCAAAAAGGAAAGGGAGGTGGGGTAGCATTACTGGTTAAAGAAGGGATTAACACAATTGTAATGAAGGATATTAGCTCTGATGAGGTGGAATCTGTATGGGTAGAATTGAGAAATACTAAGGGGAAAAAAACGTTAGTGGGAGTGGTTTATAGACCTCCAAACAGTAAGGCGGAGGTTGGGGATGGCATTAAAAGGGAAATTAAAGAAGCGTGCAATAAGAGCACAGCAGTCATCATGGGTGACTTTAATCTACATATAGATTGGGCCAACCAAATTAGTAACAATACCGTGGAGGAAGAATTCCTGGCGTGTTTACGGGATGGTTTCCTGGACCAATATGTCGAGGAACCAACCAGAGATCAGGCCATCTTAGACTGGGTATTATGTAACGAGAAAGGATTAATTAGCAATCTTGTTGTACGAAGCCCCTTGGGTCGGAGCGATCATAATATGATCGAATTCTTCATTAAGATGGAGAATGAAGTAGTTGACTCGGAGACTAGGGTCCTCAATTTAAATAAAGGAAACTACGATGGTCTGAGGAGTGAGTTGGGTAGGATTGATTGGGGAATGGCACTCAAAGGGTTGACGGTGGATAGGCAATGGCAAACATTCAAAGACCGAATGGATGAACTACAGGATTTGTTCATCCCAGTTTGGCATAAAAATAAAACAAAAAAGGTGACCCAACCGTGGCTAACAAGGGAAATTAGGGATAGCATAAGGTCCAAGGAGAGGGCATATAAATTGGCCAGAAAAAGCAATAATCCTGAGGATTGGGAGCAGTTTAAGATTCAACAAAGGAGGACAAAGGGATTAATTAAGAAAGGGAAAATAGAATATGAGAGTAAGCTTGCAGAGAACATAAAAACTGACTGTAAAAGCTTTTATAGATATGTGAAGAGAAAAAGATTGGTGAAGTCAAGCGTAGGTCCCTTGCAGTCAGAATCGGGGGAATTTATAATGGGGAACAAAGAAATGGCAGACCAACTAAATACATATTTTGGTTCTGTCTTCACAAAGGAGGACACAAATAACCTCCCAGAGATGCCGGGGAACATAGGGTCTGATGAAAGGGTGGAACTGAAAGAAATCAGTATTTGTAGGGAAATGGTGTTAGGAAAATTGATGGGACTGAAGGCCGATAAATCCCCAGGGCCTGATAATCTACATCCCAGGGTACTTAAGGAAGTGGCCCTAGAAGTAGTGGATGCATTGCTGGTCATCTTCCAGAACTCGATAGACTCTGGAACGGTACCCATGGATTGGCGGGTAGCTAATGTTACCCCACTATTCAAAAAAGGTGGTAGAGAAAAGGCGGGGAATTATAGACCGGTAAGCTTGACATCGGTAGTGGGGAAAATGCTAGAGTCCATTATAAAAGATGTAATAGCAGAGCACTTGGAAAGCAGTGACTGGATCGGACAAAGTCAACATGGATTTACAAAGGTAAATCATGCTTGACTAATCTACTGGAATTTTTTGAGGATGTAACTGGTAAAATAGATAAGGGAGAACCAGTGGATGTGGTGTATTTGGACTTTCAGAAGGCTTTCGATAAGGTCCTGCATAAAAGATTAGCGTGCAAAATTAAGGCGCATGTGATTGGGGGCAAGGTATTGACTTGGATAGAGAACTGGTTGGCGGACAGAAAGCAAAGAGTTGGAATAAACGGGTCATTTCCCGAGTGGCAGGCAGTGACTAGTGGGGTACCGCAAGGATCGGTCCTAGGACCCCAGCTGTTCACAATATATATTAATGATCTGGACGAGGGAATTGGATGTAATATCTCCAAATTTGCAGACGACACAAAGCTGGGTGGGATGGTATGCTGTGAGGAGGATGTCGTGAAACTCCAGTACGATTTGGACAGGTTGGGTGATTGGGCAGAAACATGGCAAATGCACTATAATGTGGATAAATGTGAGGTTATCCACTTTGGTGGCAAAAACAGGAAGGCAGATTATTATTTGAATGGCAATAGATTGGGAGAAGGGGAAGTGCAAAGAGACCTGGGTGTTCTTGTGCACCAGTCGCTGAAGGTAAGCTGCAGGTGCAACAGGCGGTTAAGAAGGCAAATGGTATGTTGGCCTTCGTAGCAAGAGGGTTCGAGTACAAGAACAAGGATGTCTTGCTGCAGTTGTACAGGGCCTTGGTGAGACCGCACCTTGAGTATTGTGTGCAGTTTTGGTCGCCTTACCTGAGGAAGGATGTTCTTGCCATGGAAGGAGTGCAGCGAAGATTCACCAGGCTGATACCTGGGATGGCAGGAATGACGTATGAGGAGAGATTGTGTCGATTGGGCTTATACTCACTGGAGTTTAGAAGATTGAGAGGTGATCTCATCGAAACCTATAAAATTCTGC
Organism: Somniosus microcephalus; assembly: GCF_052327205.1. Lineage (NCBI taxonomy): Eukaryota > Metazoa > Chordata > Chondrichthyes > Squaliformes > Somniosidae > Somniosus > Somniosus microcephalus. Next base: position 197,828,459 of record NC_140996.1, read on the forward strand.
CAGGCCTGGACAGACTAGATGCAGGAAGGATGTTTCTGATGGCCGGGGAGTCCAGAACCAGGGGTCATAGTCTAAGGATAAGGGGTAAGCCATTTAGGACTGAAATGAGGAGGAATTTCTTCACCCAGAGAGTGGTGAACCTGTGGAATTCTCTGCCACAGAGGGCGGTGGAGGCCAGTTCATTAAGTATATTCAAGAAAGAGTTGGATATATTTCTTAAGGCTAAAGGGATCAAGGGATATGGGGAGAAGGCAGGGACAGGGTACTGAATTTGGATGATCAGCCATGATCTCATCGAATGGCGGAGCAGGCACGAAGGGCCGAATGGCCTACTCCTGCTCCCATCTTCTATGTTTCTATGTTTCTATGTTTCTATAAGGGGACTCAAGTGGGTGTTTTGTCTTTTTTTTCTGACTGTTCCTGGTTCATGATCCTTTTGTCATGTGTAAAAAAAAAATTATGGCAAACAGTTGATTGTGTGGCCTATGTGTTCTGGGAAATGGCAAAAGTACATTGAGGGCTGAGGGTGACTTACTTCTGTAATGCTGATGGTGAAAGTGATAGGAAATAATCGGGTATAGCAGAGATGATGTATGACATTGGACAAATGTCACCTACAATTACAGAGTCATATGGTAGCCACCTATGGTTGAAGAGTAAGCTTATGTGAATGTGGCATGGCAGTGTGCATACCCTGCTTGACGGGCAGCAGTGAACTGGAGGGAAGCTGCATTGGTCACAACAGGGCATGCAAGGCACCCCTCATCCTCCTCCTCCTCCTCTTCCCAGGAAGATCTGCGCAGAGCCATGCGGCTGCTGCTCCTCCGATTATGAGGACCAGGATGAGAGGACATAAATGTGTCCCATCCCCTTGCTATAGATTTCATTTGAGGCAACAAGCTTGCAAGCGCACACTCGAAGTGGCCTGAAATTATTCCATTCAGGTCACACTGCAGATGGGTATCAGCTTGAACAGTCACAAGGTCAGTAGATGTGCAAAATCTTATCCCATACCTTCAACAGCAAAGTTGTTGCATTTGAATGTCAGCCATGTTTCAGGGGCGCTTTTAAAGTGCTCCACCAATGACTACAAATCATGTCCTTCAGCAACTCGTCTCCTTGAACCTGGCCTGTTTCTAACAAGTCGGGAAACAGGAGCCAGAAGCACAAAAATGGGAAACCACTATCAAAATAGCATTAGCAAGGCAGTTAACAGGCTGTTAACTGCCTTAACTACCTGTCCCATCGGTTCCAGTCGGGTCAATTTGGGAGCGGCTGAACAGACACTCACGAAAATCGGATGGGGGCGGGATGGAGGCAGGTTGGGTGTCTGAAGCCATTTTTTCCGATTTTCGCTACAAACCCGCCTCCACATCCACCTCCTCAGGGCTAGTAAAATCGAACCCAAAGTAAACACAATATAGGCAATTCAGCCAGCCTATTCCACCATTCAATCAGATGATGGCTGATCTGTACCTCAACACCATTTACTCGCCTTTGATCCTTATCCTTTGATACCCTCACCTAACAAAAATCTATATCAAAAATATACACAAGAAAAAAATTGTTATTTTATTCTTGAACGACCCTATCAATTATGCTTCAGATTTGTTTTCTAATAATTAAAATAGTGCAGCATGATAGGGGAAGTAGGGTGCGTTTATAGAACTATATCTTAACATTGCAAGAAAATGCTGTTGCTTTACTTATTTTTATATTGATCTTTATAAAAGTAGAGCATTCTTTGTAGCTGCCAAAGCCTATCACCCTAAATTGCTCTTCATACACTGTTAAACCAGAAATATCCTTCAGAACAATAATTCCATTTAACACGGCAAAGACAGCAATGAGGTTTGGTGAAGCGATTAGGGCTATTTTTAAACATGTTGTTGCAATCTTTAACAATACTGTGTTGTCTGCCAGTCTGTGTAAGAACTTGTACAGAGAGAGTACAACATTTTTAATCCTTTGTACAGTGTTGTCTGATCATTAATAAACATTTAAAGAGCCAGGGCCCAACAGTTAACCTCAGGTTGGTGAAAATGTTAATGTATTTCTATTGTGTGAGTTTCAGGGATGTGAGCAGAAATTCCAACATTACTTGCATCCTAATGGCCAACAGTCATATAGAAACATAGAAACATAGAAGATAGGAGCAGGAGTAGGCCATTCGGCCCCTCGAGCCTGCTCCGCCATTCAATGCGATCATGGCTGATCATCCAAATTCAGTACCCGGTCCCTGCTTTCTCCCCATACCCCTTGATCCCTTTAGCCTTGAGAAATATATCCAACTCCTTCTTGAATATATTTAATGAATTGGCCTCTACTGCCTTCTGTGGTAGAGAATTCCACAGGTTCACCACTCTCTGGGTGAAGAAATTCCTCCTAATTTCTGTCCTAAATGGCCTACCCCTTATCCTTAGACTGTGACCCCTGGTTCTGGACTCCCCGACCATCGGGAACATCCTTCCAGCATCTAGTCTGTCTAGTCCTGTTAGAATTTTATAAGTTTCGATGAGATCCCCTCTCAATCTTCTAAACTCCAGCGAGTACAAGCCCAATCGATCCAATCTCTCCTCATACGTCATTCCTGCCATCCCAGGTATCAGCCTGGTGAAACTTCGCTGAACTCCTTCCATGGCAAGAACATCCTTCCTCAGGTAAGGTGACCAAAACTGCACACAATACTCAAGATGTGGTCTCACCAAGGCCCTGTTCAACTGCAGCAAGACATCCTTGTTCCTGTACTCAAACCCTCTCGCTACGAAGGCCAACATACCATTTGCCTTCTTAACCGCCTGCTGCACCTGCATACTTACCTTCAGCGACTGGTGCACAAGGACATCCAGGTCTCGTTGCACTTCCCCTTCTCCCAATCTATTGCCGTTCAGATAATAATCTGCCTTCCTGTTTTTGCTACTAAAGTGGATAACCTCACATTTATCCATGTTATATTGCATCTGCCATGCTTCTGCCCAATCACCCAACCTGTCCAAATCATCCTGGAGTTTCTCGGCATCCTCCTCACAGCACACACGCCCACCCAGCTTTGTGTCGTCTGCAAATTTGGAGATATTTGTATAAAATAACAACAGAAAATGCTGGAAAAACTCAGCAGGCCAGGCAACATCCGTGGAGAGAAAATAGAGTCAATGTTTTGGGTCAAACCCTTTGTCAAGACTGAAAAAGCACAGGAAATGAAATAGATTAAAAGGCCAGGCTGGGAGAGAACAAAAGAGAAGTGAAGAGACAGTAAGAGGTATTCAAAACGAGACGAGATGGTGATAGGACTAGTGGAGACAAAAGACGGCTCTAGATTAGGTTAGAAAGAGTTTGACCTGAAACGTTGACTCTATTTTCTCTCCACGGATGTTGCCTGGCCTGCTGAGTTTTTCCAGCATTTTCTGTTGTTATTTCGGATTTCCAGCACCTGCAGTATTTTGCTATCGTACTAGTCATATTTGTATACTATTAGCTCTCTGCTTAGAGGAGGTTACCATAAATGCTCATTATGTTGTTTTTTTTTACCTTTCTCCCTACTGATTGCAATAGTGTTTAAAGGAGATTTGTTGATTGATGTTACACAACAGAATTCTGAACCATCTATCACACAGAGTACAGGGACAAAAGAGCAATATTGTAAGCATATTATAAGGCAGCATGAGCATAAAAACATAAGGAAGTGCAGAGCAAGAAAGGGCCTTCGGCCCATCAAGCCATCATGGCCATTTTAAATTATTCTATAATGGACAAAACAGACATGTAATACATACATAAAATCACTATCAATCAGCATCAACTACTCGCTGGGAATTGATTTAAACAGAGCTTGTTAACAACCATTACAGAAATTGACTCTTTATTGTTACACATGGTGTGTTGTAGCACCTCTTCTAATATGATGTGCTTGGCTGCAAATTAATTATTTTAGCAATTTTTAAATATTCCTGTCTTGGTCCTAGCACTTTGATTGAAGTTTGTTTGAGTGGTGATTCTCCTTTTGATACTTTTTGCCACATTTCTTAGTTATTTTTATGCACTCTTCAGGTTCCCTCTACATTATACGTCATTCCCAGACCAAGAAGAAGGGGAGACAAACTACCCCCAGATAAGGCCCAATGTGACGTTTGTACCTGCCACCAGACGCAGAGGCCTGAGGTGACTTGCCATTTGATTTTCATTTCCAATCAGTAAGTGCCAGGCTAACATTTATTACCTTCCCTCTGACATGGCTGAGATTGGAACTCTCCACTGTAGGTAATCATACGTGTGAACTAGAACTGTGATACTGCAGGGCACAGAACACAGAAGTGCCAATCTATTATGCTAGTGTGCCAAGTGGCCTCTCCATTTTATGCTTACTCCTAAGTTCTGAATGGAAATGTCAACTAACCCAGTGGTTTTAATGATACCACCTCTCTTTTACTTTTAAAATTGAACCATGTTTGTTTTAGAATTGAAATGTAAGCATCAAAGTCCATTCACATTCCTTGGATGAACTACGTCCATGCTGCTGCATATCACGTCCTGAAAGTCAGCCAAGGGACAATATTAACGGCATTCATTGAGGTGTCTGAGTCCTGGACTTCCTCAACTGAGAATAATATGGAGGGGAGGGACAGTGGACAAATTTAAAAAAAAAATCCTGTCTGAATCAAAAGGGAAATCCTTTAAAAGAAATACTTCATAAAATTGTGGGAACTTGAAGTGAGGGAAATATTACCTTTAAGGATTATTACCTTTAAGAATTTAAGAATAGGCATGGGTTAGAAATACGAGCTAGCATAACTAAATTCAAAACAACATGAGTTCCTCTCTACACATTTTGTAACAATATCATAAACCAGTATAAAAAACACATTTACAATTTTTCTACAAATAGTGAAAGGACAATTTCTTTTTTTATCTTGTTCAGTGGAGGCCTTCTTCCATATTCTTGTTCCATTTGCAGAAAAGGTTATTAATCCTATTACTGATTCCAGCCCCATTTTTCCTTCTCTTTCCTATTCTCCTTCCTAAAAGTGGTAACTTTGTGTGGCAGCCTTCACTGAGTTGTAGCAGTCTTGCCTCTGAATCAAAAGGTTCTGGGTTCTAAGTCCCACTCCGGAGACTTAAGCACATAATCCAGGCTGACATTTCAGTGCAGCAATAAGGGAGCATTGCAGTAGAATCATAGAATCATAGAAAAATTACGCCACAGAAGGAGGCCATTCGTCCCATTGTGTCTGTGCCGGTCAGAGAAGAGCTCCCCAGCCTAATCCCACCTTCCAGCACTAGGTCTGTAGCCCTGTAGGTTACGGCTCTTCAAGTGCACATCCAAGTACCTTTTAAATGTGATGAGGGTTTCTGCCTCTACCACCCTTTCGGGCAGTGAGTTCCAGAGTTCCACCCCACCCCCCAACCCTCTGGGTGAAATTTTTTTCCCTCATCTCCCCTCTAATCCTTCTACCAACTACTTTAAATCTATAAATCAGTGTTGGAGGTGCCATCTTTCGGATAAGACATTAAACCGCCTGGCCTCTCAGGTGGGCATAAAACATCCCACAGCACTATTCAAAGAAGAGTAGGGGAGTTCTCCCTGGTGTCCTGGCCAATATTTACCCCTCAACCAATATCACTAAAGTAGATTATCTGGCCATGATCTTGTTTTTGTTTGTGGGGCCTTGCTGTGGCTGCCGTGTTTCCTACATTACAACAGTGACTACACTTCAAAAGTACTTCATTGGCTGTAAAGCACCAGAGGTTGTGAAGGGTGCAATGTAAATACAAGTTCTTTCTTTAACTAATAGGGCACGGCGCCGTAGAGACTGATAGCATTACAGTATCTTGCCTAAGTGGCTATTCTTCATGTTTGAAACCTGAGGGTCAATAATGCGGAGGTAGGTGCCCAAAGTGCCAGATCACCTCTTACCTCAAGTACCCCATATTATCAGGTGTGGAGACCTGGGGGGAGAAATTCAGTAGTGCCCAGGAAGGGGCGCTATCTTTTGAGAAGTTGGAAATTTAGCGCCAGGCACTAATCAATCTCGCTGCTCGCTAAATTCAATCTCAGCACTCAAAGAATGCAGGGGAGTGCTAAATCAGGCATTAATGGCATAGGCGAGTGGCGTTAGGTTCCAAGCGATAACAAATATGAGGTGTTGTGTAATTGGGAGTGAACATTGGCACGGGTGCCTTCCAGCCATTAAAGGGGAGGGTCACTGGAGTCTGCACGCCAGCCCCCAGTGATTCGGCGAGTGCAGAACGGCGATACGCTGTGAGATGAAATGCAAAGTGCTTTGATGACCCGCAACACTCCGGGGACTAAGCAGCCTTTATTTGGCTGCAGACACATCCTGCGCTCTCGGCCACTCATAACTGACCTTTGGAATGGAAGTTCCTTGACAGCTGGGGGGCATCCCTTTAAGTAGCGCCCTGCCAGCCGCCAGTCAGCTGGTTCACGCCTCCGCTCCCTGGCGCTGTCAGTGCGAGGTGGTAAATCAGGGGGCGCTACTGAAGTTTGCAGATCGGGCACCCAGCGAGCGTTGCACACACGCTGACGTCACGATCTGCATGGCGAAAGGGACTGAGGCGCTAACTGTTATCGCCGGCATGATCTGTGTGGTGCGTGGTGCGGTATTTGCCCCGCCGCGGCGCTACAGCCTGAGCGCCCCGTTAGCACCCCCGCCAGGCGTTAACTGGGGGGTGCTAACCTACTGAATTTCGCTCCCCTGATGTCTACCCTGTGCTCAATGGAATCAGTGAAACCCCAATGTTGGCCAGCAGTGCCTATCACTCCAGGACCCTATCCATCGATTGTGCGCAAGGATCAACAAGGCCCTAACGTTTATTTAGATTAGGGGTCCTCACCATATTGCAGTTGGAGCATCTGAGCAGTGCTCCATTCATGAAGCGCTTGTTAAAAAAAGCTGTGCTGAGTGGCCCACCCCTTGCCATATGACTATCCTTATTTGGTCACCCATCTGTGTCCTGAGCTTCAAGGGATAATTTGTCAAAGGGGATTTTTGTGCCCCACCACATTAAAAGAGAAATGGCAGCACTGTGCATGCAGCCAACAGAATTTCCATTGCTGCTGGTCCCTGACCCCTGTGGCATTCCTAATTGCATTTTGCGCTATGTGCCAGAAACACAGCTGTGCAAGCGCAGCCCATTTTGGCAATGGTGCAGCAACATCCGGAGCAGCCAGCACCTGGTGGGCTGCACTATCAGTCCCAGCGAGTGTTGGTGAGATAATGATCCTTGGACTCAGCCATTTCCACACACGTGCCCTTCAAGGAAATGTAACTGGATAGCAATCAGGAGCAAGAGCACTGGTTGATATTTCCTCTCCCTGGTCCAGGGACATTGAGGCCAATTGCAGCATCCTCAGCACTACCCGACTGAGATTAGTTAACTCTACACAGTAACTAGATGTCAAAACTCATTTGGTAAGTCCCAAATCCCACACAAATTTAACCAACCATTTTCGTATGTTTATATCCGGGTGGGCAGGGAGTGTCTGTATCGTGATACATATGGCATCACAACTATATGAGACAGGCTAGGTTGCCCAGTGGCTCCTTTCCTGTTGGTATGTTCATATTCCTCGTTCACTAAGAGGACTAAGTGCTGGTAGTCACACTGCTTCATGTATTGGTACCAAGGCTGGGCTGGCCATTGGGAAATCGCGTGATTTCCCGAGTTATTTCCTGGGAATGGCCCTGTAGCCGTATTATCGGTGCCTCCCTTTACAATGAGAATACTATACCCTTTTGGGGGAGCCAGTCCACCTCTGATTGGTAACAATCCTAGCTGCTTCAGTCAGTCAAATTGCAGAGTGAAAGATCCAACCATTTAGTGTAAGATGGATTCATTTATTTTAAATGGATGTAAATGCAATGTTTTCCATCGTACTTCATTGATTTGTGGTTCTCAGTGAGTCACAGATGCTGGTTGAAGTAACAAACAGTGCGTACATGTGTGTCTACAGCTGACCTTTTGTACCCATCTGTTTTGTTGTTGAAAACATGATTTCACAGAACACTATGTATAAAAACAAAAGACTGATCAGTGAAGTCTCTCACAGTGTAATCGTGCAATAACAGAAGCTTGATAGAGAACGCCCCAATATTGACACTAAAAGCTTCTCAAAATTGATTTTTAGACTATTCATTTGAGATTACATGTTCTACAGAGAATCTATTTGCCAATTGTATATACTTTGTAGCACCATCTCACTGATCTAGAATCTGTGGGAACATGATGTATTAACAATTTGCATAATTCATGCCTCTCGTGAAATTGCACAAAACAAATTTACAGCCAGTCTTATCCATGAACGAGGTTGTTTTTACATCTACTACAGATAGGACTGAAGGCTTGTTTTATGGACACTTATTCAGGTATGGAATGAAGAGCCAAATATGTTGCCACTTCCCAGCATTGCACCATGAAGCATGCTTATAGCAATTATGGCTTCCTCGAGACTTTTCTCTAAGAGCATGTTTCTTCTGTATTCTTAGAAGAGCATCCATAACTGCATTGTATTCCTCCCACACTGTATCCTTATGACTTTTAGAGGAAGATTAGCAGCAAATTCAGTGCAGTTTTGAACTATTGGCTTAGGTCACTGGATCCATATTGGAAGTAATTTTATCTTTGGGCAATGGTATAAAACGGGTGATAACTACCTGTGAGGAGAAAGACAGTAGTGAGTGTTGGATCCGTGATTCTTAGAGTATGATGTTTTCCAATAACTACACGGAGGCTGTAACTTAACAATCAACAGGTGTTTACTGGAGTAGGGTAGTCTCAAGACTGGCAGTACAGAGGCATGCTCAAGGCTTATATACAGGTGTGGTCACTGCCGGTACTACAGTATACAGGAGCTGTAAAAGTAGTTCTCTCTTAAAGGTACATACACTACAATTCCTCCCTTTTTAGATTAGCAGTACCCATAATATTCAAATAACAATTAACACTTTAACATGCACATTAAACAGAAATAGTCCATTTATAGATTCAGTCTTTGGGGCAGCTTCCTGATCCTTTCTGGATAGCGCCTTTCCTGAGGTTCTTGTTCTTGGTGCGGAAGCGATTCTGGCCCCCTTTCATCGGTTAGTTCATCAGTTTCCACTGCTACTGTTTCTGAGGTAGATGCTACCGGTATGTCGGGTTCATCCACAGGTATGCGAGACATGGGGTTGACTCGTTCCTGTGACGCTAAGATCTGGTCGACGTGGCGTCTCACAATGTTCTCCCCGCCATCCACTGTGTACATTAATGGCCCCTGCCGTGTGCAAATCATTCCGGGTTGCCATTTCTCTGTTCGGTAGTCACGGGCCAAGACTGGTTGTCCTACATTGAAGCTCCTTGTCGGCTTCTCATTGATGTGCTGGAATTGTTTATCCTCAACATTTCTTCGCACATTTGGTCTGAGCAAATCCAGACGAGATCTCAACCTTCGGTTAAAGAACATCATGGCCGGGGTCTGGTTGGTAACTGCATGTGTCGCATTTCTGTAGGCTAACAGGAAATTGTCCACCTTATGCTGTAGTGGAATTTCATCATCGCACATGGCCTTTATCGCCTTTTTAAAGGTTTGTACGAACCTCTCAGCCAATCCATTTGTGGCTGGATGATACGGGGCGGATGTGTAATGCCTTACCCCATTCCTTCTCATAAATTTCCGAAACTCTTCGGACACAAACTGTGGTCCATTATCAGAGCAAATCTGCTCTGGCAAGCCGTTCCTGGCAAATATGGTCCGTAGGACTGCAATCGTTTTCTCTGTAGTGGTTGAGGACATTTTTATCACCTCAGGCCATTTCGAGTGAGCATCCACTGCAATTAAGAACATTGAGTCCATAAATGGACCAGCAAAATCAATATGCACCCGTTGCCATGGAGAGGAGGGCCACTCCCTTGGGTGTAGAGGGGCATGTGGTGGTGCATTTTGGATCTTCTGACATCCTGAGCAGCTCTTGGTTAGGTCCTCGATTTGTTGATTGATCCCCGGCCACCACACATAAGCCCTAGCAAGGCTTTTCATTTTCTCCCTTAACTTGGGTGGAATTACCACTCGGGATCCACACATCACTGTCCCCTGGCATGCTGACAGCTGTTCTCTTCTGGATGAGAATGCTGGCAACAGTGAGTCGCCATGCCATATGTTGGCCATCCCCTCACCGTCAAATCATATACCCGAGACAGTGTTGGATCATTGCGGGTCTCCTTCTCTATATCCGCGTTAGTTACTGGCAATCGTTCAATTATTGACGAATAAAATATCTCGATAGGGTCCACTGCTGGTGCTTCCTCCACAGTAGGCAGTGGCAGGCGTGATAGCCCATCAGCGTTTCCATGCTGTTTCGTGCCTTTATATTCTATTTCATATTGGTTCGCCCCTAGAAAAAGGGACCATCTTTGTAACCGTTGTGCAGTCATCACCGGAACGCCCTTCTTTGGCTTAAAGATGGAGACAAGTGGTTGGTGGTCAGTCAGCAAGGTGAACTTCTGCCCATGCAGATAGTGGTTGAATTTTTTTACTCCCCATACTAGGCTAAGGGCCTCCCTGTCAATCTGGGCGTAGTTGCGCTCGGCTGAGGTTAGTGACCGAGACGCAAAGGCTACTGGCCTCTCCAACCCGTCTGGGTTCACTGTCACCTTAAAATCCCCACAGATGCGGACCTTCTTTGGTTCCCCAGGCGTATTACTCAACGACCTCTTCATTACAGGAACGATGGGTGTAGCCCACTCGCTCCAGTCTACTTTGGACAGTACTCCTGAACGTTCCAACCCTTCCAGCTCTACTTTGACGACTGGTCGGATCGCATAAGGCACTGGTCTGGCCTTAAGAAACTTTGGGCTTGCATTTTCCTCTATTTTAATCATTGCTGTTATGCCTTTTAGTGTTCCGAGTCCCTCCTGGAACACTTCTTGTGCGTCAGTTAGCATTTTTGACAGTCGTTCAGGTGTGACGTCGTCATCCTTTTTGGCCTCAACCTTCAGTGCCTGTATGGAATGCCAATCTAATTGTATCTTCCGGATCCATTCACGTCCTAGTAGTGGTGGTCCTCCATCTGGCAATACATATGGGTCCATTTGAGGTATTTCCTGGCCTTTGTATATCACTTTCACCCTTATTTTTCCTTTGGGGTAGACTTTTTGCCCCATGTACGTCTTCAAGACAGTCTCTGTAGCTTTCAAGGGTATATGTGAAAATAGCCGCTTGTAGTCCCTTTGGTTTATGACTGTTAGGGCTGATCCTGTGTCCAATTCCATTTTCACTTGGACTCCGTCTATCTTGAGTGTGACCCAGATAGTCTGGTGATCCTCCATTTTGGTTACCTTATGTAGTTTCAGATAACCCAGCTCCTTGCTTCCGGAGTCTGTATCACTTTTCTGTTCATCTGAACTACTGTCCATCACCTTATGTACCTTTTTGTACTTCTCCTGTGGAGATTTCTTGCTGTTGGTTTTCTTCCCTGACCTGCAGACTCTTGCTATGTGTCCTGCTTTTCCACACTGTCTGCACACTTGGTCCTTGAACCAACAATCCTTCTGGTCATGTGTTGTTCTGCCGCAGTGATAACACTTCCCTGCTCCTTATGACATTTCATTGGTGCCATATTCTCGCGGTCTCCGTTGTATCCCTGCAGCGCCCCTTGCGGCTGCTTCATGTGATACTGCCATGCTGAAAGCCTTGTCCAGCGTAAGATCCTTTTCTGATAGAAGCCGTTTCTGGGTTCCTTCACTTTGAAGCCCAGACACAAACTTGTCCCTTAACGTATCTGCTAGTTCCACTCCAAACTGGCAGTGTTTCGATAGCTTGCGCAGTTCCGTTAAGTACTCAGCATTACTTTCGTCTTTATGCTGGTTCCTTTTGTGGAACTTAAATCTTTCTGCTATCAGCAGCGGTGTGGGGTTTAAGTGGTCCTGTAGGATTTCTACTATGCTTTCGAAATTCTTATCCACGGGCTTCTCTGGGGTCATTAGGTTTCGCAGTAAGCCATAAGTTTTTGCACCCATGGAATTTAACAAAACCAGTGCTTTCCTAGCATCTGGCACTTCATTCGCCCTGCGGTACACCTCAATGCGTTTCACATATGTCGCCCAATCTTCGACTTCATTGTCGAGCGTAGAGATACTGCCACTCTTCGGCATCCCTGGGTGTGATTTAACTGTCAAAAATGGCGTCTCCTGCACTCTCCCTTCTTCTCCGCTGGCACAAAATGGCGTCTCCCGTGCTTTCCTTTCTTCCCGCGCTCGCCCTTCTTCTCCGCTGCGGCTTCTAAAAAAGGCGTCTCCCGCGCTGTCCCTTCTTCTCCGCGGCTCAATGGCGTCTCCTGCGCTCTCCCTTCTTCTCCCCGCGGACACTGTTCAGCCCTTTAGCCCTGGCTGTGCTCTGCGCGTTTTCCTGTGCGCCTTTCCCATTTCTGCCGCTCGGTCCTGAACCCGGCTGCTGCTTTACCCTCTCTCTCTCTGTTTTGTTTTTCCTCAACGCCGCTCGGTTTTCAACCCCTGGCTGCGCCCTGAGCGCTTCACCCTCTCTCTTACCCTGTCGACGCTGCTCGGCTTTTTCTCTGCCATCGGTCGGCTCCAGCCGCCACTGTCCGGGAAGGGCCTACGCTGCACCTGTTGCCAGTCTGTTGCTCCCCTGTGATGTTCACTTTCTGCCGGACGACCGGGCGTTGCTCGTGGTCGACGCCCGTGCTTCTGGCCTCGACTTTCTTCCACCGCCCTCCCGGAGCGAATCCTTGAAGGGAAATGCAGAGTTGCAGGTAGATTCGAATCAACATCATCGCCACTGTTGGATCCGTGATTCTTAGAGTATGATGTTTTCCAATAACTACACGGAGGCTGTAACTTAACAATCAACAGGTATTTACTGGAGTAGGGTAATCTCAAGGCTGGCAGTACAGAGGCATGCTCAAGGCTTATATACAGGTGTGGTCACTGCCGGTACTACAGTATACAGGAGCTGTAAAAGTAGTTCTCTCTTAAAGGTACATACACTACAGGGAGAATTGCCAGGATTGTAACCATGGCACCGTGGAGCAGGAGGCAGTCCAAGGTAGGAAGGAGCAGGATAGAAAGGTTGTAGTCATAGGGGATTCAATAATTAGGATAGCAACCGAGAGTCCAGAAGGGTGTGTTGCCTACCTGGTGCAAAGGTAAAGGATATCTCGGAGCAACGGGAGAGGAATTTGGAAAGGGAAGGGGGAAGATCCAGTTGTCATGGTCCATGTTGGGACCAATGACATAGGGAAAAAAAGAGAGGAGGTCCTGCTAAGGGAATATCGGAAGTTATGAACTAAATTTAAAAAAAGGACCTCATGGGTGGTAATCTCAGGATGATTATCCAAGCCATGCACTAATTGGCATAGGGATAGGCAGATCAGGAAGGTGAATGCATGGCTGAAAGAGTGGTGTGGAAAGGAGGGGGTTTCATTTCATGGGACATTGGCACCAGTACTGGGACTGGAAGGAGCTGTACCGCTGGGACGGGCTTCACCTGAATCGGAATGGGATCAGTGTCCTAGCGGAAAGGATAATAGGACTGTGGATCGGACTTTAAACTAGTAAGACGGGGGGTGGGGGGGGGGGGTGGCGGGGGAGAGGAGGGGGGAGGGGGGCGGAGTTGGTGAAAATAACTTAAGTCTGAAGATAACAAAAATAGGAGAGGAGAGTAAAGTCCAGACCAAGGTAAGGAATAAGGGCAACATAAACGGTCAGGGAACAAATACAGTTAAAGAACATAAGTATAAAATGACTGTTAAAAATAAAGTGAGGGGAACAATTCACAAAAACACAATAAATTGCCTGTACAGCAATGTGCACAACATCCGAAACAAAATGGGAGAACTGGAGCCATTAATTCATAGCAAGGAGCCTGATGTAGTTGGGATAACTGAAACATGGCTATGTAAAGAATAGGACTGGCAGTTAAATATTGCAGGATATAACGGCCCGTATTTCCTGATGCCTACGGGTGGGTACGCACTGTGTACACACCCGTAGGGACATCGGAAATGCCGGTTTCAGGTATGCGAAGCATGGTTAAGATGGCGGCCGTGATGGTCCGGTGCTGAGATCGCTCTCCCTGTTTCGGGCGGCCAACTCTCGCCGCTCGCTCCCGCAACCGGAGCGAGGTGCTTGGTGAGTTGGGCAGAGGCAGCGCAGCGCGGTGAGCAGCAGCAGCAGCCAAGCCGACCCACTGGAGCACATCGGCCGGCAGCTCCTCAACGGGAAGGAATTCCGACTGGGAGGAGGGGAGCCGAGCGTGGTGGCCAGAGGGCCGACCCGTGAAGAGAGAGAAGTAGGCCCCGGGCCGTGGAGCATGGAGCCGGCGACGGTGAAGAGGAGGCTGAATTGGAGCATTCACATCCCGACGATGTGTTCGGCGAGTCGGGCAGAGGAGCGCAGCGCAACGAGCAGCAGCAGCAGACTCACGACACGCTGCAGCACATCGGCCGGCTGCTCCATTTCTGGTAACTCACAGTCCGAATGGGAGGAGGGAAGCCGGGCATGGTGGACAGAGCGGGAGAAGCAGGCCACCACACGTGGAGCCGGCAACAGTGAGGAGGAGGCCGCGGTGAAGAGGAGGACGGAGCGGCTGAGGGACATCGTGCTCCCACTGCCACGGGAAGCCATTGTATTGACTCTGAACGCGGCGCTGTATGTATCGCTGACGCATCCCTACGGGGAACAAGCATTCCATTGTACTTGTTACATATGGCAAATAAATCTAATCTGAATCTGAATCTGAATCTGAATCTGAAAACCAGCATTTCCGATCTGTCAAGAATGCTCTTGACAGATTTGTCACCTGCCCTGGAGAAGGGCCTCTGCAGGTGGAGAGTTCCGCTTTCTGCAGAACCTCCGCCCGCTGAAAACCCGTAGAAATAAGGCCTGCTTTTACCAGCATAAGAGTTGAAAAAAGTTTAAAATTTTTTTTTTTTCACTCATTTATAATTTAAAAATACTTTTGAAAAAGGTAAGTTTATTTTTAGCCCCATAAAAAACTTAAATTATTCTTTTCAAAAAATTTAATTTTTGTTTAAAATATTAAATTTAATGTAAGTTTAACTCATTTTAAAAACGTGATGTTTAAAAAAAAAATTATTTAATGTTTTAGTGTCTTTTTGGGGTGATCTCCATTCATATATTTGACAGGTCTATCTGTCAAAAGTATGAAGGGAGATTCCCTTCTCCTATTGGCTGGCCTGGCTCACGCTTGCGAACCGCATGCGCCCCTGGGATACGTGGGCCCTGCACATTTCGACTGTGGAGAAGCCCAGGAGCGGAAGTGTCCAGACCTTGGGAGCCCTCAGGTAAGTTCGTAGATTTTTTTCTGATCGGAGGCATTCACACGCAGGAAGCCTCCTATCGGAAATTACGGGCCAACGTATTTAGAAAGGAAGGGATGGATGACGGGGGTGGGGTAACTGCACTAATTGGAAACAACATAATGGCAATAGAAACAAGAGACATAACTAAAATGAAGATAGAAAGAGAATCCATATGGACTGAGACAGAGGATAAGAAGGGATCGATCACATTAATACGGGTATTCTATAAACCACCTAATAGTGGAAAGGAAGTGGAGGAAGAATTCTGGCATTTCAAACTATTTCTATGCAATTGAGTAGACATTACACTGAGTTCTATTTTCAACACACTGGTTAACATTCTTCTGTAAAACTCCTACTTTCCTTTTTACTGTAACAAAGTCTTTAACTTATTTGAATTAAACTAGTGCTCTGAGACTAGTGCTTAGTAGAATTTCAACCTCAAAGTGTAGTTAACAGCACTTAATGGATTAGAGCATGTAACTGCTTCTTAATTTTGAATCTAAAAGAAATGATATGCATTTGTTTTAAAAAATTTAAATTAAGTAACAGTTACATTCCCCCCCACCCCCCCGAATCTATATTAAACATATTGCGGTCAATTTTGACTTTGATTTTGTCAATCGACCCGCGGCAAGCGCTGGTTGGCCATCCATTCCGGCGGTGAAGAGGTTGCCGCCATTTTGAGGCCTTGGCCTCATTTAAATTTGGCAGGCAAGCTGCAGGGGCGCGAAACAGGCATCTGGAAGCAGCTAGTCGGATTAAGGCCTCAAGATCGGACCAGGGCAACCGTCAGCAACGTAAGATGCGGGCGCAGGCTGCAATCGCAGAGGATGGAGGTCCCAGGGCAGCAGCAGCCCTGATTATTTTTGTGCACCTCCAGGGCCCACAAAAATAATTTGACGCTTTCCTTTTGCGGGTCTCTTCGGTTCCATCGCCTGGGCACGGCGCAGGCTCTGGCCATTTCCGACCTAAAATGGTTATCGGGACGTATTAATGTCATAGGACACTGACTTCCATGTTAAAAGGGGCCTATTAGAGTCATAGAGTTTTACAGCGCAGAAAGAGGCCCTTTGGCCCATCGTGTCTGCGCCGTCCATCAATCCCTGTCCAGTCTAATCCCATTTTCCAGCATTTGGTCCATAGCCTTGTATGCAATGGCATTTCAAGTACCCATCCAAATGCTTCTTGAATGTTGTGAGGGTTCCTGCCTCTACCACCCTTTCAGGCAGTGAGTTCCAGCTTCCAACCACCCTCTGGGTGAAAAAGTTCCTCCTCAAATCCCCTCTAAATCTCCTGCCCCTTACCCTGAATCTATGCCCCCTTGTTATTGACCCCCCTACTAAGGGGAAAAGTTCCTCTTTATCTACCCTATCTATGCCCCTCATCATTTTGTACACCTCAATCAGGTCCCCCCTCAGCCTCCTTTGCTCCAAGGAAAACAACCCCAGCCTGTTTAGTCTTTCTTCATAGCTGAGGCGCTCCATCCCAGGTAACATCCTGGTGAATCTTCTCTGCACCCTCTCCAAAGCAATCACATCCTTCCTATAGTGAGGCGACCAGAACTGCACACAGTACTCCAGCTGTGGCCTCACCAGCGTTTTGTACAGCTCCATCATAACCTCCCTGCTCTTATATTCTATGCCTCTGCTAATGAAGGCAAGTATCCCATATGCCTTTTTAACCACCTTATCTACCTGTTCCGCTGCCTTCAGGGACCTATGTACATGTACACCAAGGTCCCTCTGACCCTCTGTACTTCCTAGGGTCCTACCACTCATTGTGTATTCCCTTGCCTTATTTGTCCGTCCAAAATGCATCACCTCGCACTTTTCAGGGTTAAATTCCATTTGCCACTTTTCCGCCCATCTGACCAACCCGTTAATATCGTCCTGTAGCCTGAGGCTTTCCTCCTCGCAATTTACCACCCCACCAATTTTCGTGTCGTCCGCGAACTTACTGATCATACCTTTTACATTCTCATCCAAATCATTAATGTAGATCACAAACAGCAAGGGACCCAGCACCGATCCCTGAGGTACCCCACTGGACACAGGCTTCCAGTCACAAAAGCAACCTTCGACCATCACCCTCTGCCTCCTGCCACTCAGCCAGTTTAGGATCCAACGCGCCAAGGCCCCCTGGATCCTATGGGCTCTTACCTTCTTGACCAGTCTCCTATGCGGGACTTTGTCAAAAGCTTTACTGAAGTCCATGTAAACCACATCCACAGCATTTCCCTCATCCACACACCTAGTCACCCCCTCGAAAAATTCAATCAGATTGGTCAGACATGATTTACCCTTGACAAAGCCATGCTGACTATCCCCAATTAATCCTTGCCTCTCCAAGTGGAGACTAATTTTGTCCCTCAGAATTTTTTCCAATAATTTCCCTACCACAGATGTTAGGCTCACTGGCCTGTAATTCCCTGGTTTATCCCTGCTACCCTTCTTGAATAATGGTACTACGTTAGCTGTTCTCCAGTCCTCTGGTACATCCCCTGTGGCCAGAGAGGTTCTGAAAATCTCCTCCTTTGCCTCACACAACAGCCTGGGATACATCTCATCCGGGCCTGGGGATTTATCCACTTTTTGGCCTGCTAAAACCGCTAGTACCTCCTCCCTCTCGATGCTAATATGTTCAAGTATGTCACAGTCCCCTTGCCCGACTTCTATGTCTACATCGTCTTTCTCCATAGTGAACACAGAGGCAAAAAATTCATTTAAAACCCCACCTACTTCATCTGGCTCTACACACAGCTTGCCACTTTGGTCCCTAATGGGCCCTACCCTTTCCCTGGTTATCCTCTTGCCCTTAATATACTTATAAAACATCTTAGGATTTTCCTTTATTTTGCTCGCCAGTGTTATTTCATGGCCCCTCCTCGCCCTCCTAATTTCCTTTTTAAGTATGCCCCTGCACCTTTTATACTCCTCTAGGGCTTCCTCCGTCTTTTGTCTTTTGTAACTGCCAAAAGCCCCCCTTTTTTTCCTAATGCATTTTTGTATATCCCTTGTCATCCAAGGTTCCCTTTGCTTGTTGGTCCCACCCTTGACCTTTACAGGAACATGTTGGTGTTGTACTCTCTCTATTTCCCTTCTGAAAGCCTCCCACTGTTTTGATGTGGATTTTCCTATAAGTAGTTGCTCCCAGTCCACTTTGGCCAGATCCTGCCTTATCTTATTAAAATCGGCCTTCCCCCAATTTAGAACCCTTATTTCCGGGCTGTCTTTGTCTTTTTCCATGACCACCTTAAATCTCATCGAATTATGGTCACTATCGCCAAAATGCTCTCCTACAGACACTTCCACCACCTGCCCGGCTACATTCCCTAGAATTAGGTCCAGTACCGCCCCCTCTCTTGTAGGACTTTCTACATGTTGGCTCAAAAAGCTCTCCTGGATGCACTTTAAGAATTTTGCACCCTCTAAGCCTTTCACACTCTGACTATCCCAATTTATATTGGGGAAGTTGAAATCCCCCACTATTATTACCCTATTATTTTCACACTTTTCTGAGATTTGCCTACATATCTGTTCCTCTATCTCCCCCTGACTGTTTGGGGGCCTATAGTACACTCCCAGCAAAGTGCTTGCCCCCTTTTTGTTTTTAAGTTCTACCCATATGGCTCATTAGAGGAACCCGCTAATATATCATTAACCTGTAACAGGTGAGTGCTTTGGCCACCTGATGGAAGGCCAATTTCAAAATAGAGCCGGCTGAATCACCGGTGTTAATGAGGCAGTAAGTGGGGAGACAGTGCAACTTAGGGACTGGTGGAGAACAGAGTAGCTCAGGGACTCCTTTCCCCACTCCACCTATCCCCACTCACTCTCCCCCCTCTACTTCCCTCCTTGGTCTTTTCCATTTTTACTGTCTCCTGAAATGATGACGATGTGAATATGAAAGAACCATTTGTGGGAAAATGAAATAATATTCTGATTAAACGACTTTGGACAATAGTGACCATAATACAATACGCTTTAAGATAATAATTGAGAAGGACATAAGTATGATGAAGACCAGGGTGATAGATTGGAGAAAAGACAATTTTGAGGGGCTGGGAACTTGGGAAAATAAAATGGACAACAATATTGGCAAACAATGATGTAGAACAGCAATGGGAAACATTTAAAACAGAGTCCAAGAAAAATATATTCTGCTAAAAAACAAGAACAAACTGAACACTAATGAGACACGATGAATTAATAAAGACAGAAGGAAAAAATTGAGAGTAAGGAAAGAGGCATACACTAAGTACATGTAGAGCATGACAAGGGAGAATACGAAAAGACTAGGAGAGAAGTTAAAAACAACAATTAGGAAGACAAACAGGAACTATGAAATTAACTTATCAAGGAACATAAAACAAAATAGTAAAATATTCTATAGGCATATAAATTAAAAAAGGAACGTCGGGATGGGAATAGGGCCACTAAGGAATAAAATCATATGCAGCAATGGCGAAATAGCAGAAATATTAAATAATTACTTTGCTTCAGTATTTACCAGGGAGACAGTTCAGGTGGACATGTCTTATGAGATTAAAAATGATATAACTGCATCTAGGGAAGAGATAGCAGAGGCATGACTATACATATTTAATAATTCATTAGAACAAGGTGTAGTGCCAGAGGACTGGCGAATAGTTAATGTACTACCAATATTTAAGAAGGGGGATAGAACATGTCCAGGGAACTATAGGCCAGTCAGCTTAACATCGGTGGTAGGAAAAATAATGGAATTTCCTACTAAAGGGAAAAATAGAAAGACATCTAGAAACCAACAATATAATAATGAATAGTCAGCATGGATTTCAAAAGGGAAAGTCTTACTTGATCAACCTCAATGAATTCTTTGAAGAGGTAACAGAGAGAGTAGACAAGGGTAAGGTAGTAGATGTAATTTATCTAGATTTCCAAAAGGCCTTTGATAAGGTACTACATAATAGACTAATGAATAAGGTCAGAGCATGCTGAGTCAGGGGACAAGTAGCAGAAGGGATAGCTAGCTGGCTTCAAGACAGAAAGCAGAGAGTAGGGAGTAAAGGGAGCTATTCAGAGTGGCAGAAGGTGCAAAGTAGTGTTCCACAAGGATCAGCGCTGGGACCACTGCTGTTCACAATTTATATTAACGATTTAGACTTTGGAATCAAAAGCACAATTTCTAAATTTGCAGATGACACCAAATTGGGGAGATAGTTAATACTGAGGAGGACTGTAACAAATTACAAGAAGACATTAATAAACTTGCAGAATGGGCATATAATTGCCAAATGAATTTCAACACAGATAAGTGTAAGGTAATACATTTTGGTAAGAAAAATAAGGAGGTCACATATTACTTGGAAAATAAGAATTTAAATGGGGTAGAGGAGCAAAGGGATCTTGAAGTACAAATGCACAAATCATTAAAAGTAGCCATGCAGGTTAATAAGGTCATAAAAAAGCAAACCAAGCACTAGGGCTTATTCTTAGAGGGATAGAATTGAAAAGTAGAGAAGATGTGCTAAACTTGTATCAAATCTTGGTTAGACCACACTTGGAATACTGTCTGCAATTCTGCATATTATAAAAAGGATATAGAGGCACTGGAGAGGGTGCAGAGAAGATTTACAAGGATGATACCAGAAATGCGAGGTTATACCTAGCAGGAAAGGATGAACAGGTTGGGTTTCTTTTCTCTTGAAAGGTTCTCTTGAATTCAGGTCTTTAAATTATGAAAGGTTTTGATAGAGTAGACACGTTTCCACTTGTGGGGAAGATCAAAACTAGAGGCCATCAATATAAGATAGTCACCAAGAACTCAAATAGGGAATTCAGAAGAAACTTCTTTACCCAGAGAGTAGCGTGAATGTGGAACTCGCTACCACAGGGAGTGGTTGAAGCGATTAGTATAGACGCATTTAAGGGGAGGCTAGATAAGCATATGAGGGAGAAGGAAATAGAGGGTTATGCTGATAGAGTTAGATGAGGAAAGACAGGAGGAGGCTCGAGTGGAGCATAAACGCCGGCATGGACTGGTTGGGCCGAATGGCCTGTTTCTGTGCCGCATATCCTATGTAATTCAGCTATCTTACAATGAGACATTTCCAGAAGACATAAAACCAATAGTTAATTTTATTCAAATACAATAGATGATTATGAGCAAGGAATATTGTGCCAGAGATTGGCTTTTATAATTCAGTGTGTTTCTCCGGATTAACCAGAGGTAACTTTGGCAGTGCATGAAGAGATCAGCAAACATTTGATAAGGCACACAGCTAAGTCTCAGCAGGAAATGCTTTTAAATGTAACACATGCAATAACTTCCAAGCAAAATAATAAATGTACTTCACAAAGCACCATCCCAGTTACCTCACGCTGTTATTACTGTGCACGATACATGGGCTGAGAATTCTGCATCAACTTCCAAAATAATGCTGACTGCCACCCCCAGAAATAGCTTCCTACCTCTGGGGCTCAGCATAATCACAGTATGACTGGAGCAATCATGGTTGTTGGACAATTGGCGAGGTGAAAGAGGCTATTCATATCATAGAATCTGTAGTGTATGTAACGTTCCACCTTTAAGAGAACTATTTTAAGGGTTGCACTACTTTATATTGGCTACTGTATACTGTAATACCAGTGGTGACCACACCGGTATATAAGTGCTGTGTAAGGATTTATTGGGCAGATTCGCCCTGACCTTCGAATAGTAAAGTCCTGTTAAAGTTACTCTTGTAGTCTGTGTGGTAAACCACTTTTATCGTTCACTATCGTTACACTATAGTTATCACTGTTATATCGTTACTCTATGGTTATCACTGTTCACACTGTTGTATCACTATACGAGGTCGCCTCTTGTCACGCTGCTATACCTGGGCTGACCACTGCTGACTCCGCCCATGACTCCACCTACCTGCCCAGGTATAAAGGTAGTCGACTGGCTGGCATTCCTCCTTGTTGTATCCGATCACCCACGAGGGTGGGCTCTGTTATTTAGCCAATAAAAACCTATAGTTACTTTCTTAACTCGTCGCTTTTCATTGGATGAATTGATAGGTCTATCAATTTTATTGGCTAAATTTTAAAATGTCGACACTTGAGCAGTCAAACGACCAGCCAAACGACCAGCCAAGCGACCAGCCAGACGCCCAGCTACAACAGCCACAGCAGCCGGCCTGGCTGCGAGCCCTCAGACCACCGTACCTGGACCTAAACCCACAGGCAGCAAACTCAGCCCTCGACTTCGAACACTGGCTGAGCTGCTTCGAAGCCTACCTGGGAGAATCCGGCGTGCCTCAGAAATCCATGCTAAGAGTTCTGAACGCCCAAGTGAGCCCTAAAGTATTCGCACTCATCCGGGACCTTAAAACATATGAGGACGCCATCAACCGGCTGAAAAGACAGTGCCAAACCCCGGTAAATTCCATGTATGCCAGACACCTCCTAAGATCCCGCCCGCAACAGCCAGGAGAGCCCGTGGAGGAATTTTTACGGGTGCTACAAGCACTCGGCAGAGACTGTAACTTTAAAGCGGTAACGGCGGCAGAAAATACTGAAGACAATGTCCGCGATGCCTTCGTGAAAGGCCTGCGGTTCGACTACTCATGGCAAAGACTACTGGAAGCAAGGGACCTCGACCTGGACAAAGCTGCAGCCCTCGCTCTCTCTCTAGAGGTGGCCCATCGGGACCTCGAGGCATACTCAAGGTACTGTAACTCGCGACCCTGGGACTTGGGACCGACCCCGACCGCGATACCCCCCGCAGCAACCCCCCAGGGACCTACCTCAGCATCGGCGTCCCGGACCCGATCGAGACCGCCACCCCCGGTACCGGCTCCAACATCGGACCCCCGCGATCGGGCCGCCGGCTGCTTCTTCTGCGGCCAGGCGAAACACCCGAGGTCGCGCTGCCCAGCCAGGAACTCTACCTGCTCAAACTGCATGAAGAAAGGCCACTTCGCTAAGGCCTGCAGAGGTGGATCATCAGAGGCCAGCAGTGCCTCATGCGAGCTGTGGGGGCGGCCATCTTCCTTCAAGGCAACAGAGGCCAGCATCCCCACATGTGAGTCATGGGGGCGGCCATCTTTGATACAGGCAACCGACACCAGCAGTGCCTCATGTGAGTTATGGGGGCAGCCATCTTCTCCGCCATTTTGTCCAACCTCGTGGGAGACGCCATTTTACCCACCACGCCCGACCGCCACCGTGCCTCTAGACCCGACTACCGCCTCAACCGCAGACTACAACAACTCGCTCAGCTATACACTAGCCTCCGTCACACTGGACCAGGCCCGCCCGCATCACCTGTCCAAGTCGATGATGGACATCAAAGTAAACGGCCACGCCACGACCTGCCTGTTCGACAGCGGAAGCACGGAGAGCTTCATCCACCCAGACACGGTGAGCCACTACTCCCTCCCTGTCCTGCCAACGCGCAACCGGATCTCGATGGCATCGAGGTCACACGCCACAGACATCAGCGGCTACTGTGTTGTGACCCTGTCGGTTAAGGGTACGGAGTATAACAATTTTAAACTCCTCGTCCTGCCCCAGCTATGCGCTGCCGTCCTACTAGGCCTAGACTTCCAATCCCACCTCCAAAGCGTCACGCTAGCATACGGCGGACCCCTCCCCCCACTCACAGTCGACAACCAGCAGATTTTAAACCGCCCACCGCGTAACACCTGCGGCCTATCCACCCTCAAGGTCCCGTCACCTTCCCTGTTCGCTAACCTCGCCCCTGACTGCAAATCCGTCGCTACCAAGAGCAGGCGGTACAGCGCCGGGGACAGAGCTTTCATTAGCTCTGAGGTGCAGCGTCTCCTGAAGGAGGGCATCATCGAGGGGAGCACCAGCCCCTGGCGTGCCCAGGTCGTGGTCGTTAAGACCGGCAATAAAAACCGCCTGGTCATCGACTACAGCCAGACCATAAACAGGTACACCCAGCTGGACGCATACCCCCTTCCCCGCATATCTGATATGGTCAATCAGATTGCGCAGTACCGGGTATTCTCCACCATCGACCTTAAGTCGGCCTATCACCAACTCCCTATCCGCCCTGAGGACCGCCAGTATACAGCCTTCGAGGCGAACGGCCGCCTCTACCACTTCCTTAGGGTTCCCTTCGGCGTCACCAACGGGGTTTCGGTCTTCCAAAGGGAGATGGACCGGATGGTTGACCAGAACGGGCTGCACGCCACGTTCCCCTATCTAGATAACGTCACCATCTGCGGCCGCGACCGGCAGGACCACGATGTTAATCTGGAGAGATTCCTCCGTACGGCCCAACGGCTGAACCTCACCTACAATAAGGATAAATGTGTGTTTAACACCTCGCGCCTTGCCATCCTCGGCTGTGTAGTAGAGAACGGAGTCATCGGCCCCGACCCCGAAAGAATGCGCCCCCTCATGGAGCTACCCCTCCCCCACGGTCCAAAGGCACTGAAGAGAACCCTGGGGCTCTTCGCCTACTATGCCCAATGGGTGCCCAATTATGTGGACAAAGCCAGACCCCTCATGAAGTCCACATCCTTCCCCCTTATGGAGGAAGCGTGCGCAGCCTTCTCCCTCATTAAGGGAGACATTGCCAAGGCCACAATGCACGCAGTGGATGAGTCCATCCCCTTCCAAGTCGAGAGCGATGCATCCGACTTCGCCCTAGCCGCCACCCTTAACCAGGAGGGGAGACCGGTGGCCTTCTTCTCAAGGACCCTACAGGGCCCTGAGATCCGACACTCGTCGGTCGAGAAGGAGGCCCAGGCGATTGTGGAGGCGGTACGACGCTGGAGGCACTACCTGGCAGGCAAACGATTTACCCTCCTTACCGACCAACGTTCGGTCGCTTTTATGTTTACTAACAAGCTGAGGGGCAAAATCAAGAATGACAAGATCTTGAGGTGGAGAATCGAGCTCTCCACCTATGATTATGATATCTTGTACCGGCCAGGTAAGCTGAACGAACCCCCCGATGCTCTGTCACGAATTACATGCGCCAGCGCGCAAAGTGATAGACTTCAGACCCTCCACAACGACCTCTGCCACCCCGGGGTCACCAGACTTTACCACTTCATTAAGGCCCGCAACCTGCCCTACTCCATCGAGGAGGTCAGGACCATGACCAGGAACTGCCAGACCTGTGCCGAGTGCAAACCGCACTTCTTTAGGCCGGACAGAGCAAGCCTGATCAAGGCCACCCGCCCCTTCGAGCGCCTGAGCATCGACTTTAAGGGGCCCCTCCCGTCCTCTGACCGTAATGTGTACTTCCTCAACATTGTTGATGCGTACTCCCATTTCCCCTTTGCCTTCCCCTGCCCAGGCATGACCAGTACCACGGTCATTAAATGCCTGAACGACCTCTTCGCCTTGTTCGGGTTCCCAAACTATATACATAGTGACCGGGGCTCCTCCTTCATGAGCGAGGAACTCCGTCAGTTCCTACTAGTGAGAGGTATTGCTGCAAGCAGGACCACCAGCTACAACCCCCGAGGGAACGGCCAGGTGGAAAGAGAGAACGCGACGGTATGGAAGGCCGTCCTCTTAGCCTTAAAGTCTAAGGGCCTCCCAACCTCCCGCTGGCAGGAAGTCCTCCCGGCAGCGCTGCATTCCACCCGGTCACTACTTTGCACTGCCATCAACGCCACCCCCCATGAACGAATGTTTGCTTTCCCCAGGAAGTCGACTACGGGAACCACGCTACCAACCTGGCTGACCTCTCCGGGGCCCGTCTTGCTGCGAAAGCACGTGAGGGCCCATAAAATGGACCCCCTGGTCGAGAGGGTGGACCTCCTGCACGCCAACCCCCAGTACGCCTATGTGGCATACCCAGACGGGCGGGAGGACACAGTCTCCTTACGAGACCTCGCACCCTCGGGCACTCCGGAGACACCACCTTCACCCCCCCCCCACCACCCCCCCAAGTCCAGCCCAGGTAGACGGCATGCCGGAACCCCACGAGCCTTCGCCGACCACGCAGACACCAGCATTAACACCGGATAATGCAACACCGCCGCTGCGACGATCAGAAAGGCTTACGAGGCCTCCGGACAGACTGACATACCAGAACTGGTAGTACACTTCACCCCGCCGGACTCAAATCTAAACAAGGGGTGAATGTGGTAAACCACTTTTATCGTTCACTATCGTTACACTATAGTTATCACTGTTATATCGTTACTCTATGGTTATCACTGTTCACACTGTTGTATCACTATACGAGGTCGCCTCTTGTCACGCTGCTATACCTGGGCTGACCACTGCTGACTCCGCCCATGACTCCACCTACCTGCCCAGGTATAAAGGTAGTCGACTGGCTGGCATTCCTCCTTGTTGTATCCGATCACCCACGAGGGTGGGCTCTGTTATTTAGCCAATAAAAACCTATAGTTACTTTCTTAACTCGTCGCTTTTCATTGGATGAATTGATAGGTATATCAGTCTGTGTATTAATTCGCCATATAACACACAGACTTTACAGTGGCGACGAGTTCGATCTTACCCTGCAGCAGCGATACATCCGAAGCAGTTAGCGAGCGTCGAGAAGAGGCATCCGCCCTCGTCGTTGTGCTGAGAGAAGACTCGAATCTGCAGAGCAAGGAAGAAGGAAGAATTCAGACACGAAGCCTTCCATCAGCAACAGGCAGTGATCGTCCCTTCTGTCACGGTGGTGAGTGAGCCGATCAGCCACGAGAAGCAAGTCGGCCACGTTGACTGTGAGTAGGGGGGAAATAAAAAGAAACGGAGGATAAGGGCGGTGAACTCGACCACGGTCGGGGGAAAGGAGCCGGACAGAAGTCGGGGCCAGAGACGCTGAGACTGGGGCAGCGTAGGGCACGGAAGCCGCGGTACAAGCGGGAACGCAGCCGGTGTGAGAGACCGGGCTACAAGCGGGAACGCAGCCGATGTGAGAGACCGGGCTACAAGCGGGCTGGGAGATGCAACAGCATCGGGAGACAGCTCGACCGCGACCGGCGAAAAAGGCCAGGCAGCTACCGAGGCCGCGAGGCGCTGCGACCGGGATCGTAAGGCGCGGGAAGAAATAAATAAATGAAACCGCGGAGAACTCAGCCGCAGCCGGGGGAGGAAAGGACCGGACTGTGAGAGGGCTGGGGAGGCGCGATTGAAAGCCGCTGAGGGAGAGACAGAGCCCGAGCGAGCGGGAGAGCTTCAGAATAAACTGAAGCCGGCGCGCAGGCTGCGAAACCCGAAAGCCAGCGGTCGTCGCCCGAGGGCAAAGCTTACCCCCCCCCGCCAGAGGAAGACAAGCGCAGGAAACCGCCATCCTCGGAGGCGGGGAAGAAGATAAGCACGGGAAACCGCCATTTTTGAAAAAAAAATGTTAAAAAGTAAAGATAAATTTCGTTGTTGTTCTCAGAAAGATTGTGAAGATGCCTAAGCGTGGTAACATCAACGATTTCGATTCCGATGTGGAAGATTGGGCCACGTATGTAGAACGCATCAAGATATATTGTAAGGTCAATAAGATAGCAAATTATGATAAAGCTCTAACCTTACTAAACTCAATGGGTGCGAAGACATACGGGTTATTGAAGCATCTTCTATCACCAGCTAAACCGGCGGATCAGTCTTTCGCTAATATTGTTGCTGTTCTGAAGGATCATTTGAACCCCACACCGCTGATGTTAGCGGAATGATCTAAATTTTACGTGAGAACGCAACTAAAAGAGGAAAGCAACGCGGAGTACTTGGTTGAACTGCGTAGGCTAGCAAAATACTGTCAGTTTGGGGAAAATCTGACAGAGGCACTGAGAGACAAGTTCGTGTGTGGGATGTCGAAGGAAGAAACACAAAAGCGACTGCTCGAAGAGAACGATCTTACACTTGATAAGGCTGTCCTTATTGCAGCATCGCACGAAGCCGCAGCGAGAGGCACGGCGGAGATGCAGCTGAAGACAGCGGTACTCAGCGTGGATCAAATGACTTCGGGTACAACGAAATGTTACCATTGTGGGAAGACAACACACGACCAGAACCAATGCTGGTTTAAAAACCAGGAATGTAGAAAATGTGGCAAGCTTGGTCACATAGCTAAAGTATGCCGGTCAGGAAAGAAGACCAACAACAATAAGTCACCGCAGAAGAAGTACAGAAAGGTACATAAGGTGACTGGGAAGAGTTCAGATGAACAGAATTCGAATTCAGACTCCAACAGCAAGGAGCTGGGTAGTCTGAGGATTCACAATGTGAGTAAGGAAACTGACCGACAAACTATCTGGGTCACACTACAGATTGCAAAAGTCCAAGTGAAGATGGAAGTGGACACCGGATCGGCGTTGACGGTCATGAATAAGCAAGATTACAAAAAGTTATTCAAACATATTCCCCTACGGGATACGGAGATAGTATTGCAGACATACACAGGGCATAAAGTATACCCCATCGGAAAGATAAAAGTCAAGGTGAGACACAAGGGCAAAGAACACCAAGGAATGGACATATATGTACTACCCGAGGGAGGTCCACCACTTCTGGGGCGGGAGTGGATCAGGAAAATAAAGATAGACTGGCACTCCCTAAACACAATGACGGTAGATTCCGGAAAGAAAGATGTCAAACCTGAACGATTGTCCAGAATATTGGACGAGGCTAAAGAGGTATTCCAGCAGGGGCTGGGAATACTGAGAGGAATTAAGGCAAAAATCAAGATTGCAGAACATGCAAGCCCCAAATTTTTCAAAGCCAGATCGGTACCTTACGCGATACGACCTGCTGTGGAGGCAGAACTGGAAGAGCTTGAACGTTCAGGGGTACTGTCTAAGGTGGACTGGAGTGAGTGGGCCACGCCCATTGTTCCCGTCATGAAGCCTTCGTCGAGTAACAAGCCAGGGGGACCGGGAAAGGTCCGCATCTGCGGAGACTTCAAGATCACAGTTAATCCGGTGCTTCACACGGTACAATACCCGCTTCCGCGGATTGAGGATATCTTTGCTTCATTGTCTGGCGGGAAACACTTCACCAAGATAGACCTGGCGCAAGCATACTTACAGATGGAAGTCGAGGAAGAGTCGCGCCAGTATCTCACAATCAACACGCACAGAGGCTTGTATCGATATAATAGACTGGTTTTTGGAGTGGCTTCGGCTCCGGCAATTTGGCAGAGGGCCATGGAGCAGGTCTTACAGGGTATTCCAAGCACTCAGCGTTACTTGGACGATATCCTGATTACGGGAGAGGACGAGGAGGAACACCTCACAAATTTGAAACTGGTGCTCACCAGGTTGAAGGAATATGGCCTTCGAGCTAACCGCCAGAAATGTGAGTTCTTCCAGAAACGGATCTCGTACTGTGGTCATGTCATTGACCAAGAGGGCCTGCACAAGTCACCTGAAAAGATCGAAGCTGTCGTGAAGGCCCCCACTCCGGAAAATGTATCACAGTTGAGGTCGTTTCTGGGGTTGATTAACTATTACCATAAGTTTCTGCCAAATCTATCCACGGTGCTGCACCTGCTGAATGCTCTGTTGCGGAAAGAAGTACCATGGAAGTGGAGCGAGGACTGTAAGAAGGCCTTTCGCAAAAGCAAGGCATTGATCACCTCTGAGGAAGTGTTGGCTCACTTCAATCCAACGCTACCTCTTCGTCTAGCTTGTGATGCTTCCCCTTATGGTATTGGAGCAGTACTCTCACACAAGTTGCCAAATGGCTCGGAAAGGCCAGTCGCATTTGCATCCCGATCATTGACCTCCGCTGAGCGCAATTATGCTCAGATAGGTAGGGAGGCTCTCAGCCTTGTGTGGGGAGTAAAGAAATTCAATCATTACCTGCAGGGCAAGAAGTTTACATTGCTGACAGACCACCAGCCGTTGGTATCCATATTCAACCCTAACAAGGCCGTTTCCACTATGACAGCGCAAAGGCTACAGAGGTGGTCCGTGTTACTAGGGGCACACCAATATGACATCGAATACAAAAGGTCCAAACAGCATGGAAATGCTGATGGGTTATCGCGCCTACCGTTGCCAGTGGTAGAAGAGGCGACTACAGTGGACCCAGTGGAGATGTTCCACTCAACCATAGTGGAATGTCTACCATTAACAAATTCTATGATCGAAAAGGAAACAAGAAATGACCCGACTCTCTCACGAGTCTACGATTTAATGGTGGAGGGATGGCCAGCACATGGCGAACCAATGTTGCCAGCATTTTCGCAAAGAAGAGAGCAGCTGTCAGTGTGCCGAGGAACCTTGATGTATGGATCTAGAGTGGTGATTCCACCCAAACTCCAGCATAAAGTGCTAAAGGAGCTTCACGAGGGGCATCTGGGTGGAGTGAAAATGAGAACCTAGCCAGAGCGTTTGTGTGGTGGCCAGGTATTGATGGAGACATCGAAGAAATAACCAAGAGCTGTCTAGGATGCCAGAAGGTCCAAAACGCCCCACCACAAGCTCCTCTGCATCCATGGGAGTGGCCCTCATCTCCATGGCAAAGGGTACATATCGACTTTGCTGGTCCATTTATGGACTCAATGTTTTTAATCGCGGTGGATGCACACTCCAAGTGGCCGGAGGTAATAAAGATGTCCTCCACCACCACGGAAAAAACCATCACAGTATTAAGGACCATATTTGCCAGGAATGGGCTGCCGGAACAGATCTGTTCTGATAATGGACCGCAATTTGTGTCCGAAGAATTCAGGAAGTTCTTAAAAAGCAACGGGGTTAAGCACTACACGTCCGCCCCATACCATCCCGCCACCAATGGATTAGCTGAAAGGTTTGTCCAGACCTTCAAGAAGGCCATAAAGGCCATGGGTAATGAAGACATAAATCTACAACATAAGGTAGATAACTTCTTGTTGGCGTACAGGAATGCAACACATGCGGTCACAAACCAAACTCCCGCCATGATGTTTTTCAATAGAAGACTAAGATGCCGGCTGGATTTGATTAAGCCAAACGTCAGAAGGGACGTAGAGAACCGGCAATTTCAAGGCATGAATGAAAGGCCAACTAGAGCCTTCCAGATAGGTCAACAATTTTTGGCCCGGGACTACCGTGCCGAGAAATGGCAGCCTGGAACTATTGGAAAAAGGCTAGGACCGCTGATGTATACCATGGACATTGGTGAAAGCATAATAAGGCGCCATGTTGACCAGATCATAGAGTCATCCACAAAGGGCCAACCTACTCCACAACTCTATACGCCTAATGTTGAAGCAGAGATACCCAGAGCATCTACCTCCGATCCGGTAATACTGGAATCAGATGAACCTGACACTGTCCTTCAAGCAGAATCGACCTTGCCAGAAGAACCTACTACACCACCGAAAACTACTACACCACCGAGGCGTTATCCGGACAGAGTCAGGAAGCCTCCAGAGAGACTGAATCTGTGAACTGTTTTACATAAAGTTGTATATATGTTATGATGTTATATTAATGGGAATATTTATATACTGTTAACCTAAAAAGGGAGGATTGTAGTGTATGTAACGTTCCACCTTTAAGAGAACTATTTTAAGGGTTGCACTACTTTATATTGGCTACTGTATACTGTAATACCGGTAGTGACCACACCGGTATATAAGTGCTGTGTAAGGATTTATTGGGCAGATTCGCCCTGACCTTCGAATAGTAAAGTCCTGTTAAAGTTACTCTTGTAGTCTGTGTATTAATTCGCCATATAACACACAGACTTTACAGAATCATAGAAATTCGGCTCATCGTGTCTGTGCCGGCCGAAAAAGAGATATCCGGCCTAATACTACTTTCCAGCTCTTGGTCCACAGCCTTGTAGATTATGGCACTTCAAGTGCGTATCCAAGTACTTTTTAAATGCAATGAGGGCTTCTGCCTCTACCACCCTTTCAGGCAGTGAGTTCCAAACCCCCACCACCCTCTGTGTGAAAGAAGTTCTCCTCAACTCCCCTCTAATCCTTCTACCAATTACTTTAAATCTATGCCCCCTGGTTATTGACCTCTCTGCTAAGGGAAATAGGTCCTTCCTATCTACTCTATCAAGGCCCCTCATAATTTTATACACCTCAATCAAGTCTCCCCTCAGCCTCCTCTGTTCCAAAGAAAACAACCCCAGCCTATCCAATCTTTCCTCATAGCTATAATTCTCCAGTCCTGGCAACATCCGCGTAAATCTCCTCTGCATCTCCTCTAGTGCAATTACGTTTTCCTGTAAAGTGGTGGCCAGAACTGTACGTTGTACTCTAGCTGTACGCAGTACTCTAGCCTAAAAATAATTGCACGAATCCAGTAACTGTGGATCACAGTGAGTGGCATCTACTGGATTAAGTGGGGAAGAAATTAGTCCTTGTTGTGCCCTTTTTACAGGCATAAAACGGGCGCAAAAATGACCAGTTTCGGGAGGCAATATCCTGCTCCCCAAAGACACGTGAAACAAATCCGACCATTTTTTCAGGCATCCAAGGCGGCCGCCTAAAACAGGCGTTAGGCACGTTGCACATGGTAATGCTCACCTGGCCAGGCTGGCGTGAGTCCCAGGCCATTTTAACACCCAGGCCTCATTTCCATCTCCCAGGTGAGTGTCCAGCCCCATCCCGGCGGGAATCAGTACGTGGCCGGTAGGCGGGAGTGGAATTTCGGGCAGCAGGCGCCACCACCGGGATCTGTGGGAACGGTTCACGACAGTAAGGTTTTGGGGGGGGGGGTGGGGCAGTGGGGGGAGGATGGTGAAGTCCGGGGCAGGGGAGTATCAAGGTTTCCTCATGGGGCCCACAGTCTCACCCCCACTTCTCACCACAAGGAAACAGTGAAAAAAAAATTAGGCCGCAAAATTCGGTAGGTTAGCGCCTGGCGGGGACACTAACAGGGCGCTAGGGGGTTAGCGCCCGGCTGCGGTGAATCCAACGTCGCACGCGACCTTCAGTAGCAAATTGGCGTTGGCACTAACTGCCTCTAGCGCCTCTCACATGGTGACGGCAATGCGTGTACAACATCCGCGTTAACGGCCCCGATGCAAGATTGCCTTTCGCCCCCTACTTTAGCGCCTCACGCCAGTAAGAGGAGGCGTTGTGCACTTGGAAGCACGCTGCAGGAGCGGTAATTAATGGAAATGCTTCCGTGTCGCTTGAACATCGTGAAAAAGGCACTTTCAGTGATCGCACCATTTATTACTTGCACCAGTCTGCTGCCTGCCCAAAATTTTTTACACCTTTTCCGCAAACATCTCTAAATGCTGCACTGTCTGAAAGTGACGGGGGCTGCAATGGCAGTTGCCCAGGTCGTGTTGAAAAACACCACTGCTGACTATGAGGTTAAACAGTGTGATTGGCCCTTCCCTTTCAGAGATGGATGCAGCCTGTGTGATTAAAGAGTGCCGTTTGGACTTCGCATGACCTTCTTTATCGCTCTGCCGGTAGCGCCCCACTCTCAGAGGTTAGCGCCCTAAGTTAGGAGTGTAGCGCTTGATTTAGTGCTCCACTTCCCTCTTGGAGCGCTAACAATGAATTTCGCGGGAGTCGACCAATTTTAAAGTTTTAGCGCCCTAAATTCCAAATTCCTCCCCCAAAATATCTTACTTCTCGGCCCTCTTTTGGACCTGCTCCTGCCTGCCAACAGGTTTCTCTGGTGAGCCCGACACTAGTTAAAATTATATTGGGCTCATATTTACACGATATGCTTTTGCATATTTATGAGGCCCTCATCTGCCTACCGGGACCGATGTCCTAGGGGGAGTGTTTGCTAGTGCTCTGGGGGAGGGTTTAAACTAAAATGGCAGGGGGTTGGGAACCTGAGCAGGGAGACAGAGGAAAGGGAAACAAGGATAAAAGCAAAAGACAGGAAGGAGAAAAACAAAAGTGGCAGTCAGAGAAATCAACGGTTTAAATCAAACATGGCCACAGTAAATAATAATTCTAAAAGGTCTAAGAGTGTTAAAATAACAAGCCTGAAGGCTTTGTGTCTTAATGCGAGCAGCATTCGTAATAAGGTGGATGAATTAGCTGCGCAAATAGAGGTAAATGAATATGATATGATTGGGATTACGGAAACGTGGCTCCAGGGTGGCCAAGGCTGGGAACTCAACATCCAGGGGTATT
Source organism: Somniosus microcephalus (assembly GCF_052327205.1). NCBI lineage: Eukaryota > Metazoa > Chordata > Chondrichthyes > Squaliformes > Somniosidae > Somniosus > Somniosus microcephalus. The sequence goes on from NC_140996.1 coordinate 197,862,811, forward strand.
CAATATTCAGGAAAGATAGGCAAAAAGGAAAAGGAGGTGGGGTAGCATTGCTGGTTAAAGAGGGGATTAACACAATTATAAGGAAGGATATTAGCTCTGATGATGTGGAATCTGTATGGGTAGAAATGAGAAATACCAAGGGGCAGGAAACGCTAGTGGGAGTGGTATATAGACCTCTAAACAGAAATGCGGAGGTTGGGGATGGCATTAAAATGGAAATGAGAGAAGCGTGCAATAAGGGCACAGTAGTCATCATGGGTGGCTTTAATCTACATATAGATTGGGCTAACCAAATTAGTAACAATACTGTGGAGGAGGAATTCCTGGAGTGTATACGGGATGGTTTCCTGGACCAATATGTCGAGGAACCAACTAGAGATCAGGTCATCTTAGACTGGGTATTATGTAATGAGAAAGGATTAAGTAACAATCTTGTTGTACGAGGCCCCTTGGGTCAGAACGATCATAATATGATAGAATTCTTCATTAAGATGGAGAGTGAAGTAGTTGACTCAGAGACTAGGGTCCTGAATTTAAATAAAGGAAACTATGATGGTCTGAGGCGCGAGTTGGGTAGGATTGATTGGGGAATGTCACTCAAAGGGTTGACGGTGGATAGGCAATGGCAAACATTCGAAGAGCGCATGGATGAACTACAGAATTTGTTCATCCCAGTTTGGCATAAAAATAAAACAAAAAAGGTGACTCAACCGTGGCTAACAAGGGAAATTAGGGATAGCATAAGATCCAAGGAGAGGACATATAAATTGGCCAGAAAAAGCAGTAAACCTGAGGATTGAGAGCAGCTTAGGATTCAACAAAGGAGGACAAAGGGATTAATTAAGAGGGGGAAAATAGAGTATGAGAGTAAGCTTTCAAGGAACATAAAAACTGACTGTAAAAGCTTTTATAGATATGTGAAGAGAAAAAGATTAGTGAAGTCAAGCGTAGGTCCCTTGCAGTCAGAATCAGGGGAATTTATAGTGGGAAACAAAGAAATGGCAGACGAATTAAATACATACTTTGGTTCTGTCTTCACAAAGGAGGACACAAATAACCTCCCAAAGATGTCGGAGAACATAGGGTCTGATGAAAGGGAGGAACTGAAAGAAATCAGTATTTGTAGGGAAATGGTGTTTGGGAAATTGACGGGATTGAAGGCCGATAAATCCCCAGGGCCTGATAATCTACATCCTAGGGACTTAAGGAAGTGGCCCTAGAAATAGTAGATGCATTGCTGGTCATCTTCCAACATTCGATAGACTCTGGAACAGTACCCATGGATTGGAGGGTAGCTAATGTTACTCCACTATTCAAAAAAGGTGGTAGAGAGAGAACGGGGAATTACAAACCGGTAAGCCTGACATCGGTAGTGGGGAAAATGCTAGAGTCCATTATAAAAGATGTAATAGCAGAGCACTTGGAAAACAATGACAGGATCGGACAAAGTCAACATGGATTTACAAAAGGTAAATCGTGCTTGACTAATCTACTGGAATTTTTTGAGGATGTATCTGGTAAAATAGATAAGGGATAACCAGTGGATGTGGTGTATTTGGACTTTCAAAAGGCTTTCAATAAGGTCCCGCATAAGAGATTAGCATGCAAAGTTAAGGCACATGGGATTGGGGGCAAGGTATTGACTTGGATAGAGAACTGGTTGGCAGACAGAAAGCAAAGAGTTGGAATAAACGGGTCTTTTTCCGAGTGGCAGGCAGTGACTAGTGGGGTGCCGCAGAGATCATTCCTTGGACCCCAGCTATTCACAATATATATTAATGATCTGGACAAAGCTGGGTGGGCGTGTGTGCTGTGAGGAGGATGCCGAGAAACTCCAATATGATTTGGACAGGTTGGGTGATTGGGCAGAAGCATGGCAGATGCAATATAATGTTGATAAATGTGAGGTTATCCACTTTGGTGTCAAAAACAGGAAGGCCGATTATTATCTGAATGGCAACAGATTGGGAGAAGGGGAAGTGCAACGAGACCTGGGTGTCCTTGTGCACCAGTCGCTGAAGGTAAGCATGCAGGGGCAGCAGGCAGTTAAGAAGGCAAATGGTATGTTGGCCTTCGTAGCGAGAGGGTTTGAGTACAGGAACAAGGATGTCTTGCTGCAGCTGTACAGCGCCTTGGTGAGACCACATCTTGAGTATTGTGTGCAGTTTTGGTCGCCTTATCTGAGGAAGGATGTTCTTGCCATGGAGGGAGTGCAGCGAAGATTCACCAGATTGATACCTGGGATGGCAGGAATGACATATGAGGAGAGATTGGGTCGATTGGGCTTATACTCGCTGGAGTTTAGAAGAATGAGAGGGGATCTCATTGAAACTTATAAAATTCTAACAGGACTAGACGCAGGAAGGATGTTCCCGATGGTCAGGGAGTCCAGAACCAGGGGTCACAGTCTAAGGATAAGGGGTAAGCCATTTAGGACAGAGATGAGGAGGAATTTTGTAATGTATACAACATTGAAGGGACTACTTTGTTTTGCGGATGTACATCCTTAGTTGCGAGCGTATATAACAGACGCGTATTGATTTGTATAGTCAGTGCCGAAGTTCCAGTTAACCAGTAAAGATCACTTGAAGTTACTCTCAGTCTCTGCTGCTTTATTATTTTATGTAGTTGTGTATAGCGGTACAAACACAACAAATTGGCGACGAGAATTATGAACCTACGTCTTCCTATTCTGGCATCGCATCCAGAGGACACCGAAACTTGGAAGAAAGGAGCGAGAAGGCAGAGAAAACGGAGTACGCTTGCTAAGCTAGGCAGGGGATACGTAAGTCAAGTGAAAAGTGCACAGTGACTTGCATGACGCTAGCTAACTAGTAAAGAAAGAAAAACAGGTTTGGAAAAAAAAATGGCAATGATTGGCACTATTGCAGCATTTGATAGCAGCATTGAAGACTGGGCAACTTACATTGAAAGAGTGGAGTTGTACTGTGAGACTAATGGAGTGGAGGTAGAAAAGAAAGCCACTGTTTTGCTGAGTGTTATGGGCGCAAAGACATATGGGCTGCTACGTAGTTTATTAACCCCTGAAAAGCCAGCAAACAAAACATTCAAACAAATAGTGGACACACTCCAAGACCATTTAAGTCCCAAACCACTGCTCATAGCTGAAAGATTTAAATTCCATAAACGGAACCAGAGCAAAAATGAAAGCATTTCTGAAAATTTGGCAAAGTTGCGCAAATTATCAGAACATTGCCAATTTGGAGTGGGCTTATCAGATGCATTGAGGGACAGATTTGTGTGTGGCATGCAAAATGAAAGCACACAAAAGAAGCTCCTGTCTGAAAAAGACCTCACATTGGAGAAGGCTCTGAGTATCGCAATATCAATGGAAGCAGCAGCACGTGGCGCTTTAGAAATTCAACAAAAATCCCTGGAATATTCAACTAATAAAATGTCACTGAAACAAGAAAAGAAGTGTTATCGCTGTGGCAAAATGTCACATGGCCACAATGACTTGGTTTAAAGACAAAGGCCTAGAAATTCAGTGGGGTTAGCGCCCAATTAGAGGCGTTAGAGGGCCTTGCGCCGGAATTATAGCTGCGATCGAAGTTGCGTTGGGCCCTGCCATCGGCGTTAGCCGGTAGCGTTGCACCAGCACCGATGACGTCATCGGTGTGCGCAGTGTCCCGGTTGCCGTGGTAACGCGGCCGGACGCCCAAATTCAGTTGCGGCCGCCTCGCCCGTGGCAGCCGCAACCAACGGTTGTTCAATGGGATGTTGCAGCATGTAGCGCCAGCGCATTAAGGTGGAGCGGCGGCCGGCCGCTTTCCCGGCAGCCGCCTGCCCGCACCTCCCTCCCCGGACTCCTCCACCACCCCCCCGCGGCACTGATGTGTGTGGCCCGCGAGCCCGGCACTTCTCCGAGGTGCCGGGCTCATTTGTCGGGCGAATCGACCGGTCAGCGGTCGGCTGCAGGCAGCTCCTCCTTAACAGAAGGAGGAGGCCTGCAGTACCCCAGCCTGCCGCACCGCATCGGGTGCCGCAGCGGGGGATTAGCGCCGCAAACCTGCATTCAGCGCCCATAGCAAGGCGCTGAAACCCTCCATTAGCGCCCGCAGCCGTCTGGGCGCGGGGCAGCTGAATTTTTGGCAGGCGCAGCGGCAATTATCGCGGGCGCAAAATTTCGGGCGCAAAAGCCCTGGCGGAGGCAAACCTAATTTCTAGGCCAAAGACTGCAGACAATGTGGCAGACAAGGGCACATTGACAGAGTCTGCAAAGCAAATAAGAAGCAGAAAACTGATACAATACAGAGTAACAAGAAGGTACATCAAGTGACTGAAAACAAGAAACCTTTCAAAGAAAGATACAAGAAGGTACACCACGTGACTGGAAACAGTTCAGATTTTAAAAAGTGACACAGGACAAAGAGTGTGCCCCAAAGGTAAAATAAAAGTGACAGTGACATACAAAGAAAAAAAAATACCGCAATTGAACCTCTATGTACTGAAAAATGGAGGACCACCATTGCTGGGACGCGAATGGCTCAGGAAAATACAGTTGGATTGGCACACCATCCAAGCACTGTTTGTGTCAGCAAAGGAGGACAGCAACGCCACTCCTGAGAGACTGTCACAAATACTCTCTGACTCTCAGGAAGTGTTCAAGAAGGGAATAGGAACACTTAAGGGCATGAAAGCAAAAATTAAGATTGAGGAGAACGCAAATCCAAAGTTCCACAAGGCCAGACCAGTGCCTTATGCAATTCGCCCTTCAGTAGAAGCAGAGCTGGAGAACTTGGAGCAGTTAGGGGTCCTGTCCAAGGTGGATTGGAGTGAATGGGCCACACCTATAGTTCCAGCGATGAAGAAAACCTCCAGCACAAAACCAGGAAAGCCAAGAAAAGTGCGCATCTGCGGAGACTTTAAAGTGACTTTTAATTCAGTCCTCCACACAGTACAGTACCCATTGCCTCGCATTGAGGACATCTTTGCTTCCCTGTCAAGAGGGGAATGCTTCACAAAGATTGACTTGGCCCAGGCCTATCTCCAAATGGAAATTGATGATGCATCAAAGAAGTACCTGACAATAAATATGCACAAAGGCCTTTACCAGTACAATCGGCTGGTATTCGGAATAGCATCAGCTCCTGCAATCTGGCAAAGGGCAATGGACCAAGTCCTGCAGGGGATCCCAGGTACTCAGTGTTATCTTGATGACATCATCATTACTGGCAAGAATGACAACGACCACCTTTCCAACCTCGAACAGGTGCTCATCAGGTTACGGGAGTATGGGCTCCGAGCGAACCGAGACAAGTGTGAGTTTTTCAAGAAGGAAATCTCATACTGTGGACATGTGATTGACAAGGACGGTTTACACAAGTCTCCAGACAATATTGAAGCTGTGATTAATGCACCAACACCTGAAAATGTGTCTCAGTTGAGATCATATCTTGCCCAACCTATCCACAGTGTTACATCCACTAAATGCACTGCTACACACAGGGTCACAATGGAAGTGGAGTGACAGCTGTGAACAAGCTTTTCAAGAGAGTAAAAGACTCATTACTTCAGAAGAGGTGCTAGCTCACTTTGACCCATCCTTACCTATTTGACTGGCATGTGATGCTTCACCCCATGGCATTGGTGCCGTGTTGTCACATAAGTTCCCAGACGGCTCAGAAAGACCAATAGCCTTTGCCTCAAGATCATTGACTACAGCTGAACGCAATTATGCACAGATTGACCGAGAGGCCCTCAGCCTTGTGTGGGGAGTCAAGAAATTCAACCACTACTTGTATGGTCAACAGTTTACACTGTTAACTGACCACCAGCCTCTCGTTTCAATCTTCAACCCAAGGAAGGGCGTTCCAGTGATGATGGCACAACGGCTGCAGCGATGGTCACTCTTCCTAGGGGCTCACCTGTATGACATTGAATACAAGGGGACCAAGCAACATGGCAACGCCAATGGTTTGTCACGTTTACCACTGCCGACCTCAGAGAGAACTACAACAGTTGACTCAGCAGAGGTATTTCACACAACAATAGTTGAGCAGCTACCAGTGACAAACTCCCTCATTGAAAGAGAAACACGCAATGACCCTACATTGTCAAAAGTTTATGACATCACTGTGAAGGGATGGCCAGCGCTTGGTGACTTATTGTTTCCAGCATTCTCAGCTAGGAGGGAGCAGTTATCAGTGTGTCGGGGAATACTGATGTGCGGCTCATGAGTTGTGATTCCTCCCAAGCTTCGTAACCGAGTGCTAGATGAACTGCATGAAGGCCACTTAGGTACGGTAAAGATGAAAAGCCTTGCCCGTGGATACGTGTGGTGGCCGGGAATTGACAAACAGATCGAGGACCTGACAAAGAGCTGCTCAGGATGTCAAAAGGTCCAGAACGCACCACCACAAGCCCCTCTCCATCCATGGGAATGGCCCTCATCACCATGGCAATGTGTGCACATCGACTTTGCTGGACCGTTCATGGACTCCATGTTCTTGATTGCAGTCGATGCACATTCCAAATGGCCCGAGGTCATTAAAATGAAATTAACCACATCTGAAAAGACCATTTCAGTTCTGAGGACCATGTTCGCTAGAAATGGCCTACCAGAACAAATCTGCACAGACAATGGACGACAATTTGTCTCTGACGAATTCCAAGGTTTCATGAGGAAAAATGGAATCAAGCACTGCACATCTGCCCCGTACCATCCAGCTACAAATGGCTTGGCAGAAAGATTTGTACAGACTTTCAAGAAGGCCATCAAAGCAATGTACAGCGAGAATCTACCACTGCAACACAAGATAGGCAATTTCCTCTTTGCTTATCGGAACGCAGTACATGCAGCCACTAATCAGACTCCAGCGATGATGTTTCTGAACAGGAACCTGAGATCTCGCATGGACCTTCTTAAACCGAATGTATGTCATGATGTAGAGAACAAACAGTTCAAACATTTGAATGCTAAGCCAACAAGAAGCTTCAGTGTGGGACAGTCAGTTCTTGCTCGTGATTTCCGGACGGAAAAGTGGCAACCAGTGACAATATCCACAAGAGAGGGACCACTGATGTATACTGTGGATGTGGGAGAGAACGTTTTGAGACGTCATGTGGACCAAATTCTGGATGTTCAGGTGGAAAACACCCCTATACTTCGCCCAGACTCACCTGACATGGAAACAGACACTCCTGATTCATCAGCATCAGCACCAGCCTCATCCACAGCTGAGAGCTCGACCTGTGCTGATAGCTCACCTGATGCACCTCTACCTGTACAGTCTCATTCCCCAAAGCAAAAGAGTCTGGAGAGACGTTACCCAGAGAGGCAGAGGAGGCCTCCCCAGAGACTTGACTTGTAAAATGGCTGTTGACAAAATAAAATGTTATGTTGGAATTTGAATTTTGTTACTTTTAAGAAAACAAAAAGGTTACTGTAAAGACAGGCTCTGTATGTTAATTATAGAAATTTTGTGGTAATATACTATTAAACTAAAGGGGGAGGAAGTGTAATGTATACAACATTGAAGGGACTACTTTGTTTTGCGGATGTACATCCTTAGTTGCGAGCATGTATAACAGACGCGTATCGATTTGTATAGTCAGTGCCGAAGTTCTAGTTAACCAGTAAAGATCACTTGAAGTTACTCTCAGTCTCTGCTGCTTTATTATTTTATGTAGTTGTGTATAGCGGTACAAACACAACAAATTTCTTCACCCAGAGAGTGGTGAACCTGTGGAATTCTCTACCACAGAAGGCAGTAGAGGCCAATTCGTTAAATATATTCAAGAAGGAGTTGGATATATTTCTTAAAGCTAAAGGGATCAAGGGATATGGGGAGAAAGCAGGGACAGGGTACTGAATTTGGATGATCAGCCATGATCTCATTGAAATGCGGAGCAGGCTCAAGGGGCCGAATGGCCTACTCCTGCTCCTATCTTCTATGTTTCTATGTTTCCTACCATGAGGGCCTCACACGCTTCCCGAAAAACTAGCGGAGGGTATGAGTGTGCGCCAACCTGGAGGGTAAGACACTGCCTCTGTTTTAATGCCTCACCGGCACTATTCTCATTGGGCACGGGTGGGTTAGCAAGTTGTGAGGAGGACACAAAGAATCTGCAAAGGGATATAGAGAGGTTAAGTGAGTGGGCAAAAATTTGGCAGATGGATTATAATGTGGGAAAATGTGAGGTTATCCACTTTGGAAGGAAGAATGAAAAAGCAAATTATTATTTAAATGGAGTGAGACTACGAAATGCTGCGGTACAAAGAGATCTGGGGGTCCTAGTACATGAAACACAAAAAGTTAGCATGCAGGTACAGCAAGTAATTAGGAAGGCTAATGGAATGTTGGCCTTTATTGCAAGGGGGATGGAGTATAAAAGTAGGGAAGTCTTGCTACAACTGTACAGGGTGCTGGTGAGACCACACCTGGAGTACTGCGTACAGTTTTGGTCTCCTTATTTAAGGAAGGATATACTTGCATTGGAGGCAGTGCAGAGAAGGTTCACTAGGTTGATTCCTGAGAGGAAGGGGTTGACGTATGATGAAAGGTTGAGCAGATTGGGCCTATACTCATTGGAGTTTAGAAGAATGAGAAGTGATTTTATTGAAACATATAAGATTCTAAGGTGGATTGACAGGGTGGATGCTGAGAGGATGTTTCCCCTAGTGGGGGTATCTAGAACTAGGGGGCATAGTTTCAGAATAAGGGGTCGCCCATTTAAGACCGAGATGAGGAAGAATTTCTTCTCTCAGAGGGTCGTGAATCTTTGGAATTCTCTACCCCAGAGAGCTGTGGAGGCTGGGTCCTTGAACATATTCAAGGCGGAGATTGACAGACATTTGAACTACAGGGGAGTCAAGGGGTACGGGGAGAGAGCGGGAAAGTGGTTTTCACAGAATTCACAGAAACCCCACAATGCAGATAGAGGCCATTTCGGCCCATCGAGCCTGCACCGACACATATCCAAGATTGGATCAGCCATGATCTTATTGAATGGCGGAACAGGCTCGAGTGGCTGATTGGCCTACTCCTGCTCCTGTTTCTTATGTTCTTACGTGTGCGGGGGTGGGGGGGGGCTCTCATTACCAATGTTCCCCCTAATTTTGATGTTTGGTGTGCAGTCCCTTTATGCGCGGTATCTTTTCCAGCAGAACAGCTGGTGAGCAGCCTGCGCAGGAGCACCCAATCGCTGCGCCCCACGTGCCCACACAGCTTAGGGGGCAAATTGCTTGTTACCCTTGACACCAATTCCACCTGGCCATTGCCTCAGGCTGAATCAGACTGTTTGCAACCTCAGTGCCTCATTTGATCCAGAGCTGAATTTTCAACCCCAAATCTTATTCATCACACAAAGACCACCTGCCTCCACTTCTGTAGTATTGCCTGCCTCCTCCCCTATGTCAGCCCATCTACTGCCCATCCATACCTTTGTTACCTTCAATCTTCACTATTCCAATGCTCTCCCGGCCAACCTCTCATTCTCAACCCTGAATAAACTTCAGCTCATCCAAACTCTGCTGCCTATATCTTATCCCGCATCAGGTCCCATTCACCCATCACCCCTATCCTCGCTGACCTATAATGCCTCCCAGTCCCCAAAGGCCTCAAATTTACAATTCTTATACTCATGTTTAAATCCCTTCATGGCCTTGCCCCTCCCTATCTCTGTAAATTTTTCCAGCTCTACAGCCTCCCCTGAACATTTCTCTAAATCTGGCCTCTTGTGCATCCCCCCTCTTTACAAAGTAAAACAGCCCCAGCAACTCACAGCATATATAAAGAGTTCTGAGGTTTTGAGATTCATGACTGCTAAACAGAAAGGGTTCCTGAACTTAAGAAGATCTTCATTAATAGGTAGATCTGAGTTTGCTAGGGTCTGATTGTATTCACTGATTATTGTGAGGTGGTGGCAAGATATGTGCGAGGACAAGGAGCCAGAATGTCAGTGTTGGTTTCGGCACTCCTTTGATGATTCTGACAGTGGATTTTCAGTTGCACGTCAACAAGATTTGTGTGTACACTTCCTGCCCAAGATAGTGCGCAATATTCAGCCGCTGAGAAAACAAAGGCCAAGGTGGCTGCCCGCAGGGTGTGAGCATCTGCTCCCCAGCTGGTCCCAGCTATTTTGTGGATTAAGTTGATCCTAGTCTTTATCTTGGCTGCAGTTTTTGCCAGATATTGATGGTATGTGAGATTACGACCCAGAACCACTCCAAGGTAATTTGAGAAGTCCTTGTGCTTAAGTTCAGTGCCACAGAAAGGGTTTCAAATAAAGCTGTTGGACTATAACCTGGTGTTGTGTGACTTCTCACATTTGTCCACCCCAGTCCAACACCGGCATCTCCACATCACAGAAAGGAACAGCCAGGCAGTTCTCTGCATGCCGGTTTCTCAAATGACATAGAGACAAGTGTTTTCTGAGAATTCGGACAAAGCCACCATGACTTATAATAGTCCTCAAGCATTTTCAAGTCTTCCGCAAACATGTGTTCCGTTTGGGCGAGAGGTCTCACTTGGATGGGATGGCGATCACAAATTGTATCTGCATATCCAAATTTCCTTGATTGGGTCAGCGGGATATCACTGATGTAAATATTAGCAAGTGATGGAGCCCATTATTCATCAGCCGGGGTCTGCTAATTTGCTCCATGAGAGGTATGTGGAAATTGGGAATGTCAGGCTTTCTTTCTTTTCTTTCTTTTTTCCATACCATAACATATGCTGTAGACAAGTCCGCAAACACCACTGTTGTTTTGAGCCAACATTGATAACTAACTTTGATGTGGTTTGTGTGCAATTAGTTGGTCACAGGTGTGCCATCTAGGTCTAAACCCATATTGCTCCTTTGGGATGGGATCCTCGCAGAGTAGCATGAGTCTTTGAAGTAACATCCTTTCCAAGACCTTGTACATAATACACAGCAATGATTTTTCGGATCATCGGCTACTTTACTCGGTTTCAGGATGGAGATGACCTTCGCACGTTGCCACAACTTGGGCTAACTGCAGCACCCATAGTGCCACAACTGTTTATGGGCAAATTTATGTTTGGCTTTGCACCCATGGAGAATTATTAAGACTGCCCCAAATCATTTTGCATAATGGGAAGACTTGCACTCTGTTAGTTTGGGCTGGATTAAAAGAAAGAAAGACTTGCATTTCTATGGCGACTTTCATGACCTCAGGATATCCCAAAGTGCTTTACAGCCAATGAAGTACTTTTGGAGTATAGTCATTGTTGTAATGTAGGGAACACAGCAGCCAATTACGCACAGCAAGCTCCCAGAAACAGCAATGTGATAATGACCAGATACATTTTTGTTATGTTGATTGAGGGATAAATATTGGCCAGGACACCAGGGAGAACTCCCCTGCTCGTCGAAATAATGTAATGGGATCTTTTACGTCCACCTGGGATGGCAGACAGGGCCTCGGTTTAACGTCTCATCTGAAAGACGGCACCACCGACAGTGCAGCACTCGCTCAGCACTGCACTGGAACCATGTCCTATGGGTTAATGTACAGTATAGTGCATTACCCTGTTCACCTTATTCTAAGAGTCAGTGCGGCCTCAAACTGTTCATTGCCATTGAACTGAATGTCATCATGTGCACTTTATAGCAATATATAATTATTTTCTAAGTACAGGTTTAAAAACCCTGTAATCAGTGCAGTCATACAGCTCATTGATGTTCCACTGCTCTGTCTTCAAAAAAAGCAATGGTTCAGTGGTGGATCCAGGTCACCTGGCTGTTGCCAGACATGGAATAGTGTATTGTTGGGGGAAGTCGAAAAAGAGAAAAGTAAATAGAAAATGGGCTAACACAGTATTGATAATCTAATGGGAGCAATTAACTTAATCGTGTGCATTTATTAGTGCTTTTAGACTTGACTTGGGCTTTTCTCTACCCCAGAGGGCTGTGAATGCTCAGTCGTTGAGTATATTCAAGACAGAGATTGATAGATTTTTGGATATTAAGGGAATCAAGGGATATTGGGATAGTGAAGGAAGGTGGAGTTGAGGTAGAAGATCAACCAAGATTTTATAGAATGGTGGAGCAGGCTCGAAGGGCTGAATGGCCGACTCCTGCTCCTATTTCTCATGTTCTTTATTAACATTTGCTTTACCGTGCACCTAAACAATCACTAATACTATAAAATCACCAAATGTGCACATGTGTGCTCATTTATTGTTAGCTCATTTTCAGTCAAGTGAAAAATTGGTCTTTTGTACCTCATTGTGTTTGCTTTGGAATCACACTGCAGCTGTTAAAACGCGAGGTAAAAGAATGCGCGACTGGTGTGATTATAAAAGAAGATTAATCATTTAAAATTGTTAGATACAAAATATAATTTAAAAAAGTACAAAGTTAGAAAAAACCCTGACTAATGTACAGAAAATTGTGCGACTTGTAAAACACACCATCTGCCTAGACATGATCTACACGGTACAATTTCACCATGTTGGGTATTCTTTTCTTTATGAAACATATGTATACAGGCCGGAGTGTAAACTTATTAAAGGTTCTAGCAAAATATTTGTAAACAAAGCACAGAGATGCTTCATTTGAAGCTACAGGAACGTTATCTCCTTGATGGAGACAGTTTGCGGTGGCTCACTACCCAGAACAACACGCTCCGTGAACCCGGTTGCTTTCTGGCTGCTGTCGGGGAATTCTTCCTTGCTATTTGTAGCTAAATCCAGCACAGAATTTTGCAATAAAGTTTAAAGAATCTTTATCTCCAAGATTTGCATGTTGGTGTGCTACTGAGCCATTCAGACAAGTGCTACCTCAGGTTCAAGCCCCAGTGCATTCTGAGTGAGCTCATCTCATGGAGGTGTTTCAATTGTACACGGGGCCTCTGGTCTGGAGAGCATAAAAGGCCAGCCAGGATTCCAGCTTCTGATTGTTATCCAATGCTTCCTGCCATAAAGTGGGTGAGGGCAGGAAAGGGCTCAGATATGATTTGTCCCCTTCACCCATAGACATAGTGCAAAACACACAGTCAGGGATGTCACATGAAAAATAGTTACTGAAAGGACTGTCGGTAGCTTTGTAACCATACCTAGACACAAGTCAGAGGCTAGGGTGTCAGCTGTGGCTCGGTGGGTAGCACTCTCACCTCTGAGTCAGAAGGTTGTGGGTTCATGTCCCACTCCACAGGCTTCAGCACCTAATCTAGGCTGACACTTCAGTGTAGTACCGAGGGAGTGCTGCACTGTCAGAGGTGCCGTCTTTCGAATGAGCTGTTAAACCGAGGGCCCGTCTGCCCCCTCAGGTGGATGTGAAAGATCCCATGGCACTATTTCAAAGAAGAGCAGGGGAGTTCTACCCAGTGTCCTTAACCAACGTTGCTAAACCTGATCATTGGGTCATTATTGCATTGCTGTTTGTGGGACCTTGCTGTGCGCAAATTGGCTGCCGCGTTTCCTACATTACAACAGTGACTACATTTCAAAAGTACTTCATTGGCTGTAAAGCGCTTTGGGACATCTAGAGGTCGTTGAAAGAGGCTACATAAGCCTTTCTTTTCTTTTTTCAGGAAAGGAGAGGAGAAAATTTGGACTATTTTAATATTTATCTTCAACCTTATTAAAATAAAGATAAAAAATAATGAAATTGCCGCACCAGGTTAAATAATTGCGTTCTCCCACACCTCCAGCAGCATGTTACCTGACATAAACTTCCTATATATAAGAGACCAATTCAGATCATAATGTGTTAACTTGCCAGTCAACCACTGCTGTCTTACAAAATGATAAAGAGGTTATTTTTACTGCAGTATAAACCAATCAGAAAGACTTCACGGTTTTAATTTGTAGGAGACACTAATCCTAATTGGACAGGCTGTTTAGTCTAGTTTTGCAGGTGACAAGTGATAAAGTAAGTTCTAATAATCACCATATGTGATCACCATAGTTCAAGAAGTCAGTAATTATGCCTGTGAAATGTTTTGTGATGTGGCAGTCCCACTTGATCTATTCAAAATGTATTGGCCTAGAAATTAGATTGTGCGGCACCCGTTTTACAGGCACAAAACGGACACCTAAGGGTCCAATAGGGTGGGCGGCATGCCAGAAGTGTGCAGTCCACCATTTTGGTAAAGGCTCCTCTGTAGGCATAGAAGTGTTAGGCCCTTTGCATGTGCAAGTAGAGGGCCTAACGCCTGTTTGAGGCCCCCTTTGCAAAAATCGATTGCACGTTAACACCCTTTTTACAACAGAGGCTAATTTCTAGGACAGTGTGCTTCTACATATAATGAACTAAGTGAGCAGCCTATTGTTCTTTTGTATTTAACTCACAGAAGGGCTGCGCTGAGTGCCCATTCCAACGTGGCTGTCACATTCTGACACAAGATGAAGATGTGTGCCTGCTGGCGACAGGTGGCTGGTATCACTCCTTTGGTGCGCAGGCTGAAGGGGAACACCAGGGCCATTTTGTGATCATGTGCATCAGATCCTGACTCGTGGTGTTATAGAAAATTATGTTATCAAGACTTGGTGCCACTCTAGTTAAAAGAATACTCCAGCCCAGAGCTTTAGATTTAACTGAACAGAACGTACCAGGAATGGCAAAGAGTTAACCCATTCCCTCATGTTTGTTTTCTTAATTTATTTGGCATGTTAAATATGGTAGAATTGCAATATTCTGCTATATTAAAATCCAAACATTTAAAAGGAATGATGGGAGTACATTCCCAGCTACCCAGGTGCCAAAGGAATAGCAACCAAACCAAGAGCATCCCCTTTAAATAGGCAAATCAGTGTCCTTTGCCATTGTGGGACCCCGAGTGCAATTTTGAAATACAAATGGGCAAATGTAAGTAAAGTGGACAATTCCTATTATGAAGGATAAATTGCTAGTTAGCTGGGATGATGAGGAGTTAGAGGCTGTTGTGGTTTCCTGGAGCTTTCCTTGATTGCATTAGAGATTTGGATAAGAAGTACCAGGGTCTTTTCTGGTGTTTTTTTTTGCTGCTCCCAGGAGTTGTACCTGCTGATCTCTTCCCACCCTTTCTTTCATAGGGGAAAATTCTGAGGCCTCCCACATGGCAGTAGTAGCACCCGGAAAATGATGGGGTATGACTTACCACCCCATTCCCACCGACAGTGTAGCCAAGGGCCTATTGTTGGGCATCCAGAGGGCCTGCCTGAGTCAGGCTGTAGGCCCTCTTAATACCCAAAGCAGGGTTTTATGATATACATCGAACACAAATGCCATTTTAGGATTCAACTAGGCAGAGTGTGCGCCAATGCAAGTTCTGCACGGTTTCAGCTTGCGATTCAGCTGAAGAGCCAAGAAGGTAAGTTTCTATTTATTATTGCGGGGCCGGGAAGAGCAAGACTGCTGTTCTGGGCTCCATGAAAATAACCTGGCCTGTTGCCGCACCCTGCAACCTCCACTCCTGACACCTTCCCCCCACCCACACCACCCCATGAGAATTGTCTTACTCCCTGCAATGCCATGGGAGACCAACCAGTGTTTCAGTAGGAACATAAGAACAGGAGTAGGCCATTCAGCCCCTCGAGCCTGTTCCGCCATTCAGTGAGATCATGGCTGATCTGCGACCTAACTCCATATACCTGCCTTTGGCCCATATCCCTTAATATCTTTGGTTAACAAAAAGCTATCAATCTCAGATTTTAAATTAACAATTGATCTAGCATCAATTGCCGTTTGTGGAAGAGAGTTCCAAACTTCTACAACCCTTTGTGTGTAGAAGTGTTTCCCAATTTCACTCCTGAAAGGTCTGGCTCTAATTTTTAAACTATGCCCCCCAGTCCTAGAATCCCCAACCAGCAGAAATAGTTTCTCTCTATCTACCCTATCTGTTCCCCTTAATATCTTGAAAACTTCGATCAGATCACCCCTTAACCTTCTAAATTCTAGGGAATACAACTCTAATTTGTGTAATCTCTCTTCGTAACTTAACCCTTGAAGTCCAAATATAATTCTGGTAAACTTACACTGCACTCTCTCCAAGGCCAATATATCCTTCCTAAGGTGTGGTGCCCAGAACTGCTCACAGTACTCCAGGTGTGGTCTAACTATGGTTTAGTATAATTGCAGCATAACTTCTACCCCCTTGTATTCTAGTCCTCCAGATATAAAGGCCAGCATTCCATTAGCCTTTTTGATTATTTTCTGTACCTGTTCATGACATTTTAATAATCTATGTACCTGGACCCCCAAGTCTCTTTGGACCTCCACTGTTTTAGCTTTTCACCATTTAGAAAGTACTCTGTTCTCCTTTTTAGGTTCAAAGTGGATGACCTCTCATTTGCTTACATTGAAATCCATTTGCCACAGTTTTGCCCACTTAATCAATCAAAATCCCTTTGTAATTTTATGCTTTCTTCTACAATACCGCCTATCTTTGTGTCATCGGCAAATTTGGATATATGACTTTCTATGCCATCATCTAAGTTATTAATAAATATTGTGAATAGTTAAGGCCCAAACACAGATCACTGCGGGACACCACTAGTCACCTCCTGCCAATTTGAGTACCTACCCATTATCCCTACTTACTGTCTCTTGCTGCTCAGCCAATTTCCTAACCAGGTCAATAATTTGCCCTCAATTCCTTGGGTTTCAACCTTAGATAATGTAAGATTCGCAAAATGTCCACATTCTCCCAAGGTTATTAATAAAAGGGACCCTGCATGGACATTTTAAAAAGGGTACCCAAAGATGGCGTCCGCACCTCGTGACCAAAAGCCTGTAAGATTTTAAAAGCTTGGACTCTGCAGCTCACAAGCAGCTTTGGGAAATCGAAACTTAAAATGCAGTTTCTGTGAAAAGGACTTTGTGTTTTGAAAGCCAGACAGCAAACATGGAATATGCATTATGTCAGATCGTAGACAGATCAAAACCAGGTAGGCCTATACTTGAGGCCATTAGGTTGTCTGCATAAATAATCGGAAACAGCTTATGGGAGCCATCAAGGCTGGACAGACCGATTAAAATGCATTAATGACAATACAGCCCGGACATCAGGCCATTAGGTGCGATAAACAGCCATCTAAAACCAGTTAACTTAGATTGGTACAATCATTTAAAACAGCCCGCCAAAATTGAAACAATGAACTAACCTGATTTGGCGCGCAGATAAGGGGCCATCGAAAAGATTATAAATGTAGGCCCTTAGTACCAATCGTGGTGTGGTGGGCTCTTCTCTCTGGTCGCTCTGCTCTCGTCAGGCTTGGGGCTGCCGCTGCTCACACTCATACCCTGGTCTCGTGGCGGGCCTCTCCTCGCTCCCCGCAGTAAAGATTCTAGCAGTCAAGGACATCCATACCAACAGCGGGGGAGGGGAACGAGATCCGAGTCCATAGTCATCCAGGACACCCAGGCCGCAGAAAGGGGCGAGACAAAACTGAGCAGGTAGCCCAGGGCTTGTATAGTAGCTATACGTGACGAGACGAGTCAAGATGAAGAGTAGGGTAGACCTGACAAAGAGCAGAGAAGGGCAGCAGAAGACGTTGTAGGAGTCTACGTACTCCTAGCAAAAAATACTGAACTCGGAGAGGTTCAACAGAAAAGGTTTAATTCTTGAGACTGCATGTTGAACACAAAATGGCGTCAGAGCCTACACCAAGTCCGACTCCTTTCATCAGTCCACAGCTTCGACTGCTCCTCCCCCGCTCTGGGCTTAACTATGTTGCAGATCGAGTTTCTTAAAGGTGTGATCCTTCTTAAAGGCATGACGCCTGATTTATAGTCTACTGACCAAAAAGCGGATTGTGTCCTTTCTGTGGTCGGTACGCCACAACGTATTAATTAAAAAACCCGAGCGCCGAGTTATAAGCTGACGCTCGGGGAAGAAAGTATCTGAGGACAGTGAGACGAGGTTGGTTGGGCGAACCCTGCAATTAAGCTGGCGCTTGGGGGCAAGTCTCTCGCTGAACATTGCGAATAAACGCAGATATCCACGCCATGACGAATATGTTGGCGTTCTAAGAATGGGTAGTAAAATCTAAGCAGTAAAAACTGCTAATCGTCTCATTGACGCAACGTTACCGCCGACAACCGCCCGAGGGAGAAGAAGAAGAGAACCCATCATGACGAGACGACGACGGCAGCTGTGGAGAAGAAAGGTGTGTTGCAGCAGCAGCTCCAGCACCGCACCCTGAGACCACATGGCGACGGGATACCTAAAAGGACAGAAGACCAAACCTCAAAACCCCTCATCCGTTAAAACAGCTGACTTTGCTTTGGATTGGTGAGCATGAATTCTGGCCCCTCATAGCTTAATCTAGTTAGGTGTAGGGGTGGGATAAGGATTAAGGGGATTGTTAAAGTAATTGTTTTTCCCTCGATGTGCTGTGTGTTCCCCATTCCCTGTATAAGTATATAAGTATTTTGTATTTGCCTGTATTTTATACTAGTGACTTCTCATAAGACTGCTTTAATTTCTGTTTTAATAAAATCTTGGTTTTCTTACACCAAACCACTTGTCTACTCGAGTCTTTCTGTATCGCCGCCTGTACCTAAGTCCGGTGTCTAGAACCCAGGGGAGTGGGAGCGATTCGAACCGTTCACCAACAGTCATGGGCATAACTGACTGGGCGCATGCGCCACCCGCCACCCCCTACAATAACAATCTCTTATGTGAGACTTTATCAAATGCCTTTTGGAAGTCCATATAAATAACATCCATAGACATTCCCCTGTCCACTACTTTAGTCACCTCTTCAAAAATTTCAATCAGGTTTGTCAGGCATGACCGGCCTTTCACAAATCCATGCTGGCTTTCTCTGATCAACTGAAAATTTTTGAGGTATTCAGTCACCCTATCCTTAATTATAGACTCTAGCAATTTCCCGACAACAGATGTTAGGCTAACCGATCTATAGTTCCCTGGTTTCCCTCTCTCGCCATTATTAAATAGCGGAGTGACATGCACAATTTTCCAACCTAAAGGAACGGTTCCTGAATCGAGAGAACTTTGGAAGATTAGAGTTAGGGCATCTGCAATGTTCTCACCTACTTCCTTTAAAACTCTGGGATGGAAACCATCTGGTCCTGAGGAGGTGTCACTCTTTAGTGCCATTATTTTCTTCATTGCTGTTATTTTACTTACATAATTTTATTGAGTCCCTGTCCCCATGATGGGCCTTCAATAACCACAAAACTAGAAGTTATAGACTTAAACAAGTTGGCTTTTAATCACTAAGATCAGAGCTAACATCTCAACACGCCGACTGGTTCACAGGAATGAGTCATACAGATCCTGGGATCTTTATGTAAGAGAAGTCAGGGGCGGAGCCAAGAGCCAAGACCTGGAACCTCCCAGGTTAGTCGGGAAAGAGGAAGTGAAACTATACACAGTGGGGGAGGGTAATATACATGAGTGCAAAACGAATACAGGATCAAGACAAACAGATTTCATTACATTCACCCCTTCTATAGATTTAGTCCATCGGGGAGATGTTTCTTAAAAGTTGGTATAAGTGAGTCTGTCAGGAGGTTTTGCAGTTCTCAGTGATCGGTGCAAAGCCGGTTGGGGTGCCTCTAGGGGAGTGGATTCTGGTTCCTCCGCTGTCCGGGCCTCCGCAGTGTCTTCCAGGTTATCTGCAGTGTCCTCCAGGTTAAAGTTGGGTATTGATACCTCTGGGCGTCCTGTCTCTTTGTAGTGTAGGTCTTCATCGGGTAGTCTCCCATCGTGCTCTCCGCTCCCCGAGGGAGCGAGGTCTTTTATGGAAACAGTGTCCTCTCGCCCGTCAGTGTATTCGATATAGGCGTACTGAGGGTTTGCATGGAGGAGCTGTACCTTTTCCACAAGGGGGTCCGTTTTATGGCCTCTCACGTGCTTCCGCAATAGTACTGTCCCCGGAGACGTCAGCCACGCGGGTAGAGATATGCCCGAAGTGGATTTCCGGGGGAAAACAAACATCTTTTCGTGAGGGGTAGCGTTAGTGGCAGTACATAACAGAGACCTTATGGAGTGGAGCACGTCTGGGAGGACTTCCTGCCAGCGGGAGGTCGGAAGGCCTTTTGACTTTAAGGCTAACGTGGCAGCCTTCCAAACAGTAACATTCTTCCTTTCCACTTGCCCATTACCCCGGGGGTTGTAGCTAGTGGTTCTGCTAGTGGCTATCCCCTTCGAGAGCAAGAACTGGCGCAGCTCGTCACTCATGAATGATGTCCCCCTATCGCTGTGTATGTAGTTCGGCATGCCAAACATGCAGAATAGATTACAGAGACACTTGATGACCATGGCACTGGTCATGTCTGGGCAGGGAATGGCGAAGGGGAAACGGGAATATTCATCAATGATATTGAGGAAGTATACGTTACGGTCGGCAGAGGGAAGGGGTCCCTTGAAGTCCAGACTTAGGCACTCAAATGGCCGTGTGGCTTTGATAAGGTGTGCACGGTCAGGCCTGTAGAAACGAGGCTTGCATTCCGCACAGATGCGGTAGGCTCTGGTCATTGCCCTGACCTCCTCGATGGAGTGGGGCAGATTGCGGGACTTTATAAAATGGTATAGTCGGGTGACCCCTGGGTGACAGAGGTCGTTGTGGAGACCCTGTAATTTGTCCGTATGAATGCTGGCACACATTCCCCGCGATAGGGCGTCTGGGGGTTCATTAAGGGCTCCCGGCCTGTACATAATATCATAGTCGAACGTGGATAGTTCGATCCTCCACCTGAGTATTTTGTCATTCTTGATTTTCCCCCTTTGTTTGTTATTAAACATGAAAGCCACCGACCGCTGGTCGGTGAGCAGGGTGAACATAAGAACATAAGAACATAAGAAATAGGAGCAGGAGTAGGCCAATCGGCCCCTCGAGCCTGCTCCACCATTCAATAAGATCATGGCTGATCTGATCCTAACCTCAAATCTTCTATCACTCTGCATCCACCCGAACCCATGTGATCTCCCGGGAGAGGCGAAAAACCAGATAAAGACCCAATGGCCAATTTGGGAGAAAAAAATCTGGGAAATTCCTCTCCGACCCATCTAGGCGATCGAAATTCTTCCAGGAGATCACTCTGTCCTATATTTTCTACAGTACTTACCTTCTGTAAAGGCAATCTCCACCCCAGCCAGGAACAGGAATAAAACCATCTCCTGAAATCTAACACAGAATTAGAACACAGTAGGTGCAGAACAAGGCTACACGGCCCCTGGGCCCACTCCACTACCCACAGGGCCATGACCATTCCGAACCTAGACTCATGTCCAATTTCCTGCCCGCTCCCCGTAACCCTTAATTCCCTTTACTTCTAGGAAACTATCTATTTCTGTTTTAAATTTATTTAATGATGTAGCTTCCACAGCTTTCTGGGGCAGCAAATTCCACAAACCTACCACCCTCTGAGTGAAGAAGTTTCTCCTCATCTCAGTTTTGAATGAGCAGCCCCTTAATTTAAGATTATGCCCCCTAGTTCTAGTTTCACCCATCATTGGGAACATCCTCACCGCATCCACCCGATCAAGCCCCTTCACAATCTTATATGTTTCAATAAGATCGCCTCTCATTCTTCTGAACTCCAATGAGTAGAGTTCCAATCTACTCAACCTCTCCTCATATGACCACCCCCTCATCCCCGGGATTAACCGAGTGAACCTTCTTTGTACTGACTCGAGAGCAAGTATGTCTTTTCTTAAGTATGGACACCAAAACTGTATGCAGTATTCCAGGTGCGGTCTCACCAATACCTTGTACAACTGCAGCAATACCTCCCTGTTTTTATATTCCATCCCCCTTGCAATAAAAGCCAACATTCCATTGGCCTTCTTAATCACTTGCTGCACCTGCATACTAACTTTTTGAGTTTCGTGCACCAGGACCCCCAGATCCCTTTGTACTACAGTACTTTCCAGTTTCTTGCCATTAAGATAATAACTTGCTCTATGATTTTTCCTGCCAAAGTGCATAACCTCACACTTTCCAGTATTGTATTCCACTGCCAAATCTCTGCCCACTTACTTAGCCTGTCTATGTCCCTTTGCAGGTTTTTTATGTCCTCCTCACTCACTACTTTCCGTCCCATCTTTGTATCATCTGCAAACTTTGATATGTTACACTCGGTCCCCTCCTCCAAATCGTTAATATAGATTGTAAAGAGTTGGGGACCCAGCACTGACCCCTGCGGAACACCACTAGTTACTGGTTGCCAATCTGAGAACGAACCATTTATCCCAACTCTCTGCTTTCTGTTAGAGAGCCAATCCTCCACCCATGCCAGAATATTACCCCCAATCCCGTGATTTTTTATCTTGAGCAATAATCTTTTGTGTGGCACCTTGTCAAATGCCTTTTGGAAGTCTAAATACACTACGTCCACTGGTTCCCCTTTATCCACCCTGTATGTTACTTCCTCAAAAAACTCAAGCAAATTTGTCAAACATGACTTCCCCTTCATGAAACCATGCTGAGTTTGTCCTATTAAATTATGTTTATCCAAATGTCCCGTTACTGTCTCCTTAATAATGGACTCTAACATTTTACCAACCACAGATGTTAGGCTAACAGGTCTATAGTTTCCAGCCTTCTGCCTACTACCCTTTTTAAATAAGGGTGTTACATTAGCAGTTTTCCAATCTGCCGGGACCTTTGCTGAGTCCAGTGAGTTTTGGAAAATTATTACCAATGCATCCACAATCCCTACCACTACTTCCCTCAAGACCCTAGGATGCAAGCCATCAGGTCCAGGGGATTTATCCGCCTTGAGTCCCATTATTTTACCAAGTACCACTTCCTTAGTGATTTTAATCGTATTTAGTTCCTCCCCCCCAGAGCCCCCTGTTTGTCCAGTGTTGGGATATTCTTAGTGTCCTCTACTGTAAAGACTGATACAAAATAATTGTTCAGTGTTTTTGCCATCTCCATGTTTCCCACCATTAATTTCCCGGTCTCATCCTCTAAGGGACCAACATTTACTTTAGCCACCCTTTTTCTTTTTATATAACTATAGAAACTTTTACTGTCTGTTTTTATATTTTTTGCTAATTTACTTTCATAATCTATCTTCCCTTTCTTAATCAATCTTTTAGTTATTTTTTGCTGTCTTTTAAAGACTTCCCAATCTTCCATCCTCCCACTAGATTTGGCTACCTTATATGCCCTTGTTTTTAGTCGGGTACTATCCTTAATTACTTTACTTAGCCACGGATGGCTATCTTTTCTTTTACACCCTTTTTTCCTCAGTGGAATATATTTTTTTTGGAAGTTGTAAAATAACTCCTTAAATGTACACCACTGGTCATGTACTGTCTTACCCTTTAATCTATTTTCCCAGTCCACTCTAATTAATTCCGCTCTCATACCTTCATAGTCTCCTTTATTCAAGCTCAGCACGCTTGTTTGAGATCCAACCTTCTCACCCTCTAATTGAATATGGAACTCAACCATGTTATGGTCACTCATTCCAAGGGGATCCTTTACTAGGACATTTTTAATTAATCCTGTCTCATTACACAGGACCAAATCTAAGGTTGCTTGCCCCCTGGTCGGTTCAGTTACATACTGCTCAAGAAACCCATCCCTAATACACTCAATGAACTCATCCTCAAGGCTGCTCCGTCCAATTTGATTTGTCCAGTTAATATGATAATTAAAATCCCCCATAATTATAGCTGTTCCCTTATTACAAGCCTCAACTATTTCCTGATTAATACTCCGTCCAACAGAGTTGCAACTGTTCGGAGGCCTATAGACTACACCCACTAGTGTGTATCCTGCTCCTTTGACCCAATATCATTTCTCTGTATTATAGTGATTCCTTCCTTTATTAACATAGCCACCCCACCTCCTCTCCCTTCCTGCCTGTCCTTCCTGATTGTTAAATAACCTGGTATGTTTAATTCCCAGTCATGGTCACCCTGCAGCCATGTTTCTGTAATGGCCACAAGATCATACCCATATGTCATTATTTGTGCCGTTAACTCATTCATTTTGTTACGAATGCTACGTGCATTCAGATAAAGAACTTTCAAATATGTTTTGTAACACTTAGTTCCTGTTTTTTCCCTTTTTAGTACTTTACTTTTTACTCCATACCTTCTGTCCCTTCCTGACACATTCTGCTTTTTAATTCCCCCACTGCTACCTAAGTCTATGACCTTCTCTGTTGTCATTTCTATTATTTGCTCTCTAGAAACCTCCCCCCCACTAATTAGTTTAAAGCCCTCTCTACAGCCCTAGTTATATGATTCGCCAGGACTCTAGTCCCAGCACTGGCCAAGTGGAGTCCGTCCCAACAGAACAGCTCCCTCCTGTCCCAGTACTGGTGCCAGTGTCCCAAGAAGCAAAACCCATTTCTCCCACACCAGTCTTTGAGCCACGCATTTAACTCTTTAATTTTATTTATCCTAGCCAAATTCGCTCGTGGCTCAGGTAATAACCCAGAGATTATTACCCTTGAGGTTCTGTTTTTTAATTTGACCCCTAGCTGCTCATACTCCTTTAACAGAACCGTCTTCCTTGTCCTATCTACGTCGTTTGTACCAACATGGACCACGACAACTGGATCCTCCCCCTCCCACTCCAAGTTTCTTTCCAGCCCAGAAGAGATGTCCTTAACCCTGGAAACGTTTGCCGGCTAGGTACTGTCTCCAGTGCCGCACTGCCTCCACTATAGCCTGTGCTTCCTTCTCGACAGAAGAGTGCCTGATTTCAGGTCCCTGAAGGGTTTGGGAGAAGAAGGCCACAGGTCTCCCAGCCTGATTGAGGGTCGCAGCTAAGGCAAAGTCTGACGCATCGCTTTCGACTTGAAAGGGAATGCATTCGTCCACTGCACACCCTGCAGCCCTTTCAATGTCCTGTTTAATACTGGTGAAAGTCTCCCGAGCTTCAGCTGATAGTGGGAAGGACGTCGATTTAATGAGGGGTCGGGCCTTATCAGAGTAATTGGGCACCCATTGGGCATAATACGAAAAAAATCCCAGGCACCTTTTTAAAGCTTTGGGATTGTGTGGCAGGGGCAGTTCCTTTAGGGGGCGTAATCGGTCCAGGTCCGGTCCAATTACCCCATCTTCCACCACACAGCTGAGGATACAGAGACAGGTTGTGCTGAAGACACATTTGTCTTCGTTGTAGGTTAGATTCAGCTTTAGGGCAGTTTTTAAAAATCTCGCAAGATTTAGATCGTGGCCTTGCTGGTTGTGCCCGCAGATAGTGACATTGTCCAGATAGGGGTAGGTAGCTTGTAGTTTATTCTCGTCAACCATGCGGTCCATCTCACGTTGGAAGACTGAGACCCCATTTGTTACCCCGAAGGGCACTCTGAGAAAATGGTAGAGGCGCCCGTTTGCCTCGAAGGCGGTGTATGGGCGGTCCTCCGTTCTAATGGGGAGCTGGTGATACGCGGATTTGAGGTCGATAGTCGAGAAGACTCGGTATTGCGCAATCTGGTTGACCATTTCTGATATGCGGGGTAAAGGGTAGGCGTCCAGCTGGGTATAAATATTAACAGTCTGGCTGTAGTCAATTACCATCCGTTTCTTTTCGCTATTTTTAACTATGACTACTTGGGCACGCCACGGGCTGGTACTGCATTCAATAATGCCTTCCCGCAGGAGTCTGTCCACTTCCGCCTTGATAAAGTGTCTGTCTTCCAGACTGTACCGTCTACTTTTGGTCGCTATGGGCCTACAGTTCGGAGCGAGATTAGCGAATAAAGAGGGCGGGCTGATTTTTAAGGTTGATAGGCCACAGACTGTGAGTGGCGGCTGGGACCCGCCATATGCTAGCGTGACACTTTCGTGGTGGCACTGGAAGTCCAGGCCCAAGATTACATTAACACAGAGTTCTGGCATCACGAGGAGTTTAAAATCCTTGTAGTCCGTGCCTTTTACAGTCAGTGTTACCACACAGTAGCCCAAAATGTCCGAAGTGTGGGGCTTAGCAGCCATAGCAATTCTGCTCCGTGTAGGGGTTACCGTTAATGAGTGCCGCCGTACCAGGCTAGGGTGGATAAAACTCTCGGTACTCCCACAGTCAATTAAACATTTCATTAAATTCCCGTTTACCTGTATGTCCATCATGGATTTTGTCAACGGGTGTGGCCTGGATTGATCCACTGTGATCGAAGCCACTGTTGGGCCCTGGGTGGCCGTTGAGTCGGGAAAAGATGGCGGATCCCAAGATGGCGGCCCGCACAGCACGCACGAGGCAGTGACGGAGTTGGAAATCGGATTCCCCCTGCAGACTTTGCTAAAATGCCCCTTTTTCTTACATTTGAAGCATGTAGCGTCCTTCGCTGGGCATCGTTGTCTAGGGTGCTTGGCCTGGCCACAGAAGTAGCATTTCGGGCCTCGAGACATTGCCGCTGTAGTAGGACTCCTGGGTGAACTTCTGTGTGGGGACTCCGGCGGCGTAGAGCTGGTCTGAGACCTGGATGGGGAAGATGGCTGATTCCAAGATGGCGGCCCCCTCGGCGCGCACGAGGCGGTGAGGGCCGCATGGCCGGAAGAATAAGAGTCAGAGTTTCTCTGGGCCACGTCCAGTGATTGCGCAGTGGCCACTGCCTTTTTTAAGCCCAGGACCTCCTTCTCCAGCAGTCTCTGCCGGATATAATTCGATTTGAGGCCCGTGATGAAGGAATCGCGGACCAATTCGTCAGAGTACGCGTTGGCCGTCATGGCCTTGCAGTTACAGTCCTGGACCAGGTCCTTTAGGCCCTGTAAGAAGTCGTCCATTGATTCCTCTGGTCGCTGCTGCGTGTAGCCAGCAGATGTCTGGCATACACTTAGTTTACCGGCCTCTGGTATTGGGCCTTCAGGATAGTGATGGCCTCCGTGTAAGAGGTGGCGTCCCAGATGAACGAATAAATCTGATGACTTACGCGAGTAGTCAGTAGACTCAGTTTATCTACCTCGCTAGCGGATGAGGCCCCCGCGAAGAGTTCGAAGCATTTGAGCCAGTGTCCAAATTGATTTGATGCTTCAGCAGAATGTGGATCCAAGTCCAGACGCTCTGGTTTTAGGAGTCGATCCATCCTAGTATTCTTTAGTGATTAAAATTGATGGGCCTTCAATAACCACAAAACTAGAAGTTATAGACTTAAACAAGTTGGCTTTTAATCACTAAGATCAGAGCTAGCATCTCAACACGCCGACTGGTTCACAGGAATGAGTCATACAGATCCTGGGATCTTTATGTAAGAGAAGTCAGGGGCGGAGCCAAGAGCCAAGACCTGGAACCTCCCAGGTTAGTCGGGAAAGAGGAAGTGAAACTATACACAGTGGGGGAGGGTAATATACATGAGTGCAAAACGAATACAGGATCAAGACAAACAGATTTCATTACACCCCATTTCTATATTAGTTTCCTTGGGATTTCTGGCATGCTATCCTCTTCTTCTACAGTAAATACTGACGCAAAGTAATTATTCAACATGTCCGCCATTTCACCGCTTTCAGTTTTTAAGAGGCCAACATTGCTCCTGACTACCCATTTTTTCCTAATGTAATTGTAAAAATTCTTCGTGTTGATTTTGATATCCCTTGCAAATTCTTTTCATACTCCCTTTTTGTAGCTCTTACTATCTGTTTTGTGACCCTTTGCTGTTCTTCGTATCTTTCTCATTCACCAGGATCTGTGCTATTTTTTGCATTTTTGTCTGCTTTTTCTTTGAGTTGTTTCAGCCCCTCGCCTCTTTGGTCATCCACGGCTGTTTTTTGGGCAAATAGAGCTCTTGAAACTCAGGGTTCTGTATCACATTAAAACTTTTTAAAATATCTCCCACTGATCTCCTGTCGTCTTACCCATTAACAGGTTTGCCCAGTTTATTGTGGACAGTCACTGCTTCACCCCGTTGAAGTCGGCCTTACCTAAATCTAGAATCTTTGTTGAACTTGATCATGTTATGATCGCTATTGGATAAATGTTCACACACAGTTAGGCTGTTAACAAAATCTGGCTCATTACTCATTACTAAACCTAATATGGCTTTCCCCCTTGTTGCCTCTAGGACACATTGTTGTAGAAAACTATCCCGGATACACTCAAGAAATTTCCCGGACACACTCAAGAAATTGCTCAAGTATAATCTTAAATTCGAACAAACAAAATCCTGTCTTGATGCAGTTACAAGATGGAAAAAAAAGTATGAAAACATTTTGATTGTTTCCATAACACTTTTTCTTTGGGATGTCTGGCCAGGATATGGGTAACATCGTTGCCTTATTGTCTTTTTAACTAAAAGGAGAACCTATTCTGTTGGATACATTCTAAGTAAATTGGCATCACTGTGATTTATTTTAAAAAATCTTTACAATTTAAAGTTTTGTGACAAAAATTCATGTGCAAGCCTTGACAGGCTATTATATCATGTCCTGCGTCATGCCTATATCTAATCCTGTCTATACATGAGCCTTTCCTATAGGGATGGCTTGATAATTATTAGGAACAGGAACCCTGGCTCATTTCCCCTTCTTTAACTCATGGGCGCTTACGTCAATTGTAGCACTCCTACCATCGCCCTGGCTAGACTGTATGCATTGGCAGGTTATTCACTGGAGCGGTCATCACTGATGAGCCGTATCATATTTCCAACCATCGTTAACACATGTGCACTTTCCACCAGGAGTCACCATATAGCAATCGGGAATCCTGACTGATTTTACCTTTCTTCCTAGACGAGGGATACTGAGGCCTATTATAGTACTTCTGCAATGCACTGGCAGACATCAACCAAATAAACACAGGCCAGGGATCAAACTTCATGCCTTCCTGGTCTATTCAACACTGTGTGACACAGTTACTCCTGTGAGCCTTTGGATTAGGCTTTTTAGAATACCTACTAGCTTTTACACATTATATAAACCATTTGTGACATTGGGCTGGATTTTCCGGCCAGAGGCGGATTTGCATCGGGTTTGGTGTTTGGCGGGTTCCGGACCCGCTGCCGGTTCCATCCGCTCTGAGCTAACGATTTTGAGTAGATTGGGCTTATTAAGCCCGCTGTGCGCGTTACCCGGCCCAATCAGTGGGTGCGGGTCTGCTGCTCGCCTTTGATGACACATTTGAAGCAGTTGTATTTAAGGGGGCAATGTCCCCTTTGGCTTTCATTTACATTTTGATGCTCCTGAGTGCTGGTGTTTGCCGAGACGACTGCACTTAGAACAAAGGCTGCTCGCCGTTTCGGCGATGGCTCCCTCCATGTTCTTGTGGAGGGAGTAAGAGGGCGCAAGGAGCTTCTGTTCCCTTTGGACGGAAGGAGGAAGCCTCCTCAGCACACTAAGGCAGCCTGGTTGCAAATTACTGAGGAGGTCAGTGCAAGGTCTATCTGTACATGCACCTGGGTCCAGTGTAGGAAGAGGTTCAATGATTTCCTGCGTTCAGCAAAAGTGAGTACAACAGCACACTTACCTTCATTCTGCTGTGCCTGTCTTCACATCCCCATCAATCTGCATTGCCTGTCTTCACATCCCCATCAATCTGCATTGCCAGCCCTACTCCTGCACATCCTAACTCACCCCAACATCCCTTGCACCGTCACCTATCCCTCTCTCCGTATGTACAGAATCACATCCCCATCTTACTATGCACCCCTCACACTCACTCTCAATGTTATGCCATGACAACAACTAACAACTCACAAGGAGGGAAATTGGTATTGGCACTTCACTCCATCATAGTCTCCCTCCAAACATCTATCCATTCTTAATACGCATTCCATCACTCTCACTAAGACTGCACTTCTGTCCCTCATTACAGGAAAAGAGATCCCACAATAAGAGGGAGATAACAGGAGCAGGACCACCATCCATGGCGCAGCTCACCCATGCTGAGGAGTCAGCTCTGGACATTGTTGGAGGTGCTGAGGAGCTTGAAGTGGGAGATGGAGAGACGGGCTCAGCCGAACAACCTGGTGTCAGAATTAATTTCCAAACATCTGATTTGCCATTCAGGAGTGACTGATATGGGATCTGATGTTCCTAGAGATTGAGTACTAATTACTTGCACAAGGGAATGAGTGTGCAACCTACATATCACATGTCTAAATCATGTTTTTACTCTCCCACAGGACCATCAATAGGCCCCCTCCCTACTGTCAAGGAGGAAGAGCAGGAGGACTCCTCAGAGGAACCTCCGGACTCTGAGGGAGCAGCGTCAGCAGAAATGAGCACACCCTGCACCAGCACAGAGACGCACACCTAGGTGGGTCCAACGTGAGATAGAGTAGTGTTGTCACCTGGTATCTCACAACTCACAAGTGATCAAGAGTAAATGGTGGAGACAGGGCCAGCAGTGTAGACTCCTTGGCGGAGGTCGCAGACTCTCCTAGCTTTGCTGAGCTGCATGTAGGCGCTGAGCCTCAGGGGTCATCCAGAAATAGAGTGGTGCTGGAGCTTCAGGAACAAGTGCAGGAGGCTCTGACTGGGTTAGCAACCACAGGCACTAAAAGTATGCAGAGAATGGAGGACTCCATCTCAAATATGAGCAGTGCCATGGTGCAGGCTGTGGCAAATGTAGGTCCCACCATGGAAAGTATGGCAACTTCCTTGGAGGACATAAATCACCAGATTCAGAAGAACATGGTAACACTTCTAAATAGATGGTCAGCTATGGAGGATAGATGGGCATCTATCGAGGAGAGAAACCAGAGGTTTGTGGTAAACCACTGTTTGTATTCCACTGTGTACATGCCTGGACATGCCTCGGCTGACTCCTCCCACAAGTCCTAGTATAAAGGTGACTGCTCCCCAGCCCTTTGTATTCTGGACCGGTCGACCACTCGAGGCAGACCTTCATTCTTTTGTTAATAAAAGCCTTTAGTTACTCTCTTAACTCTCAGTCTTTTATGAGTAATTGATAGCGCATCAATTTTATTAACAAAATTTTTATAATGGAGAAGATCCTCACACCAGCATGCCTGGACTTAGATCATCAGGAGGCGGACTCATCCACCAAGTTTACTCACTGGCTTAAGTGTTTCGAAAAATACCTGACCGCCTCCGCAGCAATCAAATCGGACGAGGACAAACTGGATGTCCTGACCTCCAAAGTGAGCCACCGAGTGTACTCGGTCATCCAAGACGCGACCTCGTACGCGGACGCTATCAAGCTCCTCAAGGACCAGTACACGCGCCCAGTGAACGAAGTGTACGCCAGGCACCTTCTGGGGAGTCGTAAACAACAACCTGGGGAATCGACCGTGGAATACCTTCAGGCACTGTCTGTGCTTGGCCGGGCCTGTGGTTGTAAGGATGTAAAGGCCGCCGTGTACACAGAGGAACTTATCCGGGATGCTTTTGTAGCGGGCCACAGATCCAATTACACCAGACAGCGACTGTTGGAGCAGAGTGACCTCGACCTCAACAAGGCCTCTGAACTCGCACTATCATTGGATGCAGCCTACCGGGGCATGGATGCCTACTCCTCTGCACCGTGGACGCCGCGGGGAATGACAGCCTGGGACACGGTAGGACCGCCTCATAGCGCCGTGCCACCCCAGCCACACCCCAGCAATGGCCCAACTATCGCAGCAGTGTCCCAAGGCCAGACAGCAGCGCCCCAAGGCCAGAAATACTACTTCTGTGGCCAGGCAAAACACCCCAGAGCGCGCTGCCCGGCGAAAAACGCGATCTGCTCGGGCTGCGGGAAGAAGGGACACTACGCTAGCGTCTGCAGGGCCAAAGCCACCCCGAACCCCAGCAGCGCCGCGTGTGGGCCATGCGGGCCGCCATCTTGGGCCTCCCCGGCCATGTGCGAACCACCGGTACAGCAGCCATTTTGGACGCCTCCAGCCACATGGGGATCATGGACGCCGCCATCTTGGACGACAGCCGGAACGCAGCAGGCCCCCAACACCGCCTCATCTGATACCCGCAGCGACACACCGACCCCTACGCTGGCATCCATTACACTGGACCAAGCGAGACCGCACCAGCTGGCCAGTTCCACAATGGACATTAAGGTAAATGGTCACGATACAATCTGCCTTTTTGACTCTGGGAGCACGGAGAGCTTCATCCACCCCGACACGGTGCAGAGTTGCTCTCTCCCAGTCCTGCCTGCGCACCAGCGGATTTCTACGGCCTCCGAGTCCCAGTCGGCGGACATCGGCGGCTACTGCGTGGTGACACTCGTAGTAGACGGGACTGTGTACGATCATTTTAAACTTCTGGTCCTGCCCGACCTCTGCGCTGCCGTCCTGCTGGGGTTAGATTTTCAGTGCCACCTTAAAAGTGTTACGATGGCGTACGGTGGACCCCTACCCCCACTCACAGTCCGCAGCCAGCAGCTTCCAAATTGCCCGCCGCGCACCAGGTGCAACCTCTCCACACTCAGAGTCACCCCCCCCCCACTGTTTGCTAACCTCACCCCCGACTGTAAGCCCATCGCCACAAAGAGCAGGCGATACAGTGCCGGGGACAGGGTTTTCATTAAAACCGAAGTGGAGCGGCTCCTGAAGGAAGGGATTATTGAGGGCAGCACCAGCCCCTGGCGAGCCCAGGTCGTGGTCGTTAAGACCGGCGAGAAGCAGCGCCTGGTCATCGACCGCCAGTATACTGCCTTTGAGGCAAACGGCCGCCTCTATCACTTCCTTAGGGTTCCCTTTGGCGTCACCAACGGGGTCTCCGTCTTCCAAAGGAAGATGGACCGGATGGTAGATCAAAATGCGTTGCAGGCCACTTTCCCATATCTGGACAATGTGACCATCTGCGGCCGTGACTTGCAGGACCATGACGCAAACCTCGAAAAATTCCTCCGCACCGCCCAACTCCTGAACCTGACATATAACAAGGAGAAGTGCATATTCCGCACAAACCGCCTCGCCATCCTTGGCTGTGTTGTGGAACACGGAGTCATCGGCCCCGACCCCGACCGGATGCGTCCCCTTATGGAACTCCCACTGCCCCACTGCCTCAAGGCCCTGAAGAGGTGCCTAGGGTTTTTCTCCTATTACGCCCAGTGGGTCCCCTACTATGCAGACAAGGCCCGTCCGCTGATCAAGTCCACCTCTTTTCCCTTGACGGCAGAGGCCCGCTTAGCCTTCCACCGTATCAAGGAGGACATTGCCAAAGCCACCATGCACGCAGTGGACGAATCCATCCCCTTCCAGGTGGAAAGCGACGCGTCCGACTTTGCCCTGGCCGCTACCCTCAATCAGGCGGGGAGACCCGTGGCCTTCTTTTCACGAACCCTCCAAGGCCCGGAGACCAGACACTCCGCTGTTGAGAAGGAGGCCCAGGCGATTGTGGAGGCTGTGCGTCATTGGAGGCACTACCTGGCCGGAAAACGATTTACCCTGCTCACTGACCAGCGTTCAGTTGCTTTCATGTTTAACAATAAGCAGAGGGGCAAAATCAAAAATGACAAGATCTTGAGGTGGAGAATCGAACTTTCCACCTACAATTACGAGATCTTGTACCGGCCCGGGAAACTCAATGAACCCCCGGATGCGCTATCGCGTGGCACCTGCGCCAGCGCGCAGATCGATAGACTGCGGGCCCTCCACAATGACCTCTGCCACCCGGGGGTCACCAGGTTCTTCCACTTCATCAAGGCCCGCAACCTGCCTTACACTATTGAGGAGGTCAGGACCATGACCAGGAACTGCCAAGTCTGCGCTGAGTGCAAACCGCACTTTTATAGACCAGACAGGGCCCACCTGATAAAAGCCACTCGCCCCTTCGAGTGCCTGAGCGTTGATTTTAAAGGGCCTCTCCCCTCCTCCCACCGCAATGTGTACTTCCTCAATATTATTGATGAGTACTCCCGTTTCCCGTTCGCCATCCCCTGCCCGGACATGACCAGTGCCACGGTCATTAAATGTCTGAACGACCTCTTCACCCTGTTCGGTTTCCCCAGCTATATCCATAGCGACCGGGGCTCATCGTTTATGAGCGATGAACTCCGTCAGTACCTGTTAACTAGGGGTATTGCCACAAGCAGGACCACCAGTTACAACCCCCGGGGGAACGGACAGGTGGAAAGAGAAAATGCGACAGTTTGGAAGGCCGCCCTGCTAGCCTTAAAGTCTAGGGGCCTTCCAACCTCCCGCTGGCAGGATGTGCTCCCCGATGCGCTCCACTCTATTCGGTCACTGCTCTGCACTGCCACTAACGCCACCCCTCATGAGAAAATGTTTGTCTTCCCAAGGAAGTCCACATCGGGGACATCGCTACTGCCATGGCTGACGTCCCCAGGGCCGGTCCTACTGAGAAGACACGTGAGGACCCATAAAACAGACCCCCTGGTCGAGAGGGTCGACCTCCTCCACGCCAACCCCCAGTATGCTTACATTGCATACCCGGACGGGCGGGAGGACACAGTCTCCATAAGAGACCTTGCACCCTCTGGGGCCGCAGTAACCCACTACTTACTACCACCCCCCCCCACGATCCGATATCCAGCCCCAGCAGACGGCAGGCCTGGGCCCCGCGACCCGCTCGACATCTACGAGGACGACACGCCGGTGCCACAGCCTACGCAGGACTCGACGCCGGAAGCTCCACTACCCCTGCCGTCGCCACGCCGATCACAGCGGCAGACAAGACCTCCGGAGAGACTCCAATACACTAACTTTTAATACACTTCACCCCGCCGGACTCAATTTTAAACAAGGGGTGAATGTGGTAAACCACTGTTTGTATTCCACTGTGTACATGCCTGGACATGCCTCGGCTGACTCCTCCCACAAGTCCTAGTATAAAGGTGACTGCTCCCCAGCCCTTTGTATTCTGGACCGGTCGACCACTCGAGGCAGACCTTCATTCTTTTGTTAATAAAAGCCTTTAGTTACTCTCTTAACTCTCAGTCTTTTATGAGTAATTGATAGCGCATCAAGGTTCATGGGCGTCCCCTTTATGAGGAATGTCAGCACAGACAGGTGTCCTCATGGCCCCACTGATGTGCAGCAAGGTGCTCTCCATCAACTTGC
Organism: Somniosus microcephalus; assembly: GCF_052327205.1. Lineage (NCBI taxonomy): Eukaryota > Metazoa > Chordata > Chondrichthyes > Squaliformes > Somniosidae > Somniosus > Somniosus microcephalus. The sequence continues at coordinate 197,897,641 of NC_140996.1, forward strand.
TGGCAGAGAAGTGTGGGTGGCCCATGAGAGGGATGGTGGCGGAAGGGGAAATGGAAGTGAAGGCTCCTCTCCAAGTGCTCACACTGCCGTCCCATTGCCAACCCCTCGGTCAGAGCCCCAGATGCCTCCCCCAACAGAGATGGCCGAGTCTGCCCCTGCACAGCCGCAGGAAGAGCAGATTTTGGCAGGGCCCTCACAGGCTCCACGACCCAGAGGACGTCCGCCAAAGCCGTCTAAGTGAAGGGAAGTGAGCAGGCTGCCTCGGCAGCTGCTGAAGCTACAAGGGAAGCACCACATGCATAAGAGAAAGCTAACACACAAATAGTCACAAGGTTAGTCACTTGGGTGCTTTCATATAAATCAGTGTAACATTTGTGTTCTTTTATTTTATTGTATTAAAGTGATGTCATGTGAATGTTTGAAAGCATTGCCCTGTGTGTGCTCACAATTGGAGGTGGCACAGCGAGGGGTGAGGGCATCTTTCATCTGAAGCAATGCTGGTGAAAGAGCTAGGACTGCACTGTTCATTGTAGGGCTGGTGTGGAAGTGAGGTCATACGAACCTTCATGTGCATGTGGCAGCCACATGTCTGTGATGCCTAAAGTTAGTTGAATCTGGCACGGATTAGTCCCTCCCGTGCCTGACGGGCAGCAATGTGCTCACGTGCTGGTCACACTGGGTCAGCCGCCTCCTCCAGGTGTTCCTCATCTGCAACTTCATTCGGCTCTTTCTCCTCCTCTGAAGAGGCTGTGCGCTCTGCGACCTGTTCCTCAGGCAGCGCTAATCCCCATTGCAGTGCGATGTTGTGCAGGGCACAGCAGACCACGATGATTCTCGAGACCCTGGCTGGTGCGCACTGTAGGACTCCACCAGATCTGTCCAGGCATCTGAAGCGCATTTTGAGCAACCCTATTGTTTGCTCAATGACACTCAGGTGGAGATGTGGCTCTGATTGTAGTGCTCCTCAGACTCGTTTGATGACCTCCTCATCGGTGTCATTAGCCACGTCTTCAGGCCCTTGTCTCCAAGGAGCCGTCATGAAAGGTCGTTTGGCGGAGTGAAGAGCTGAAGCACAGTGGACTGGCGCAGGATGTAAGAGTCATGGCAGCTGCCAGGGTACTTTGCGCACACATGCATGATGCTCTTCCTGTGGTTACACACCAGCTGCACGTTAAGGGAGTGGAAGCCCTTGCGGTTCACAAATACTGCTGGGTTGTTATGGGGTACCCTGATGGCCACATGGGGGCAGTCGATGACGCCCTGCACCTGTGGAAAGCCAGCCAGATTGACAACGTCTAGCACCTGCGCGGTAACACTTGCTTCGTCAGTTGAAAAGTGGATGTAATTGGCGGACTATGCAAAAAGGGCATTGGTGACCTGTGTGATGCATCTGTGGGCGGCCGACTGAGAGATGCCGCTAAGGTCTGCTGCTGATCCCTGGAAGGACCCTGATGCAAAGAAGTTGAGGGCAGTGGTGACTTTGACAGCCATTGGTAAGGCGTGTCCACCCGCTCCTCTGGGCTGCAAGTCTTTGTGCAGCATTGTGCAGATGTCTGCGACTACCTCTCGCGAAAGTCTCAGCCTCCTTTGGCAGTGTTGCTCACTCATGTTGAAGAAGCTCATCCTCTGCCTGTAAATCCTGTGTTGGGGGTATCTCCTGCGGTGCGGGCTAACCAAGCTCTGACGGCCTCTGCCCTGTGCAGTATCCAGCGGCTGAGGAGAAGGTTGGCGCTCTTGTTGTTGGTGTTGCTGCTGTGCCTGGTTCTGCTGCTGCCGCGGATGATCCTCTTCTGAATCTGAGGACCAGGATGAGAGAGTATAAGTGGTTCCCATTCTGCCGTTATATCTGGCAATTGAGGATGAGATGTTATCAGGAGTAAGTCAATGGGGAGAGAGCTTATTCCGAGGAGGTGACCATGCATTTGGAGTTCACAGCACACACTCACAACCTCAATACAGCTCAAAGGTGTCCTCCAAATCATGAATTCAGCCACTTCGGCCATTTGAAAATGAACTGATGTGATAGGAAAATACTGCAGATGCTGGAAATCCGAAATAACAACAGAAAATGCTGATAGGTATAGGTAAGTTTATATGCAGCACTTGCAGCTGTGAACTATTCAGCTCGTTGGAAGACCCGACACACTCAGCTGACATGTTTGCCGAACGACGTAAAACATGTTGAAAATGTGTGAAAATGGAATAACCCTGGAAAAATAGCATTTAACAAGGAGTTAACAAGCTGTTAACAACCTTAAATGTCTCTCCCGCCGCTTGGTGTCGGATTTGCTGTGAAGACACCGACCCGACACTTTGGAAACTGGCGTGGAGGCTGGTTAGCGGCGGGTTCCAAACCTACCATCAATCATTTTGAATTTAACACCTGACCCGCCTCCGAACCCGCCCTCTGAGCACCGGCAAAATCGCAGCCATTATATAATTTCTTCCACAGCCTTAGGGGGTTAATTATTGGCTTCTAACCTTTACCCATCTCCTCCTGGGAAAAGCTGTAAAGAATATATTAATTTCATTAAATAAAGCTGAGAAGTAAGAATTGAAAGCATGGATTGATTTCCTGACTATATACTGAATATTGACTGTCTCTTATTCCCCGGAGTACGACTGACTGCCATGCTGCAGCTATTTCTCTATTGCTGAACATTAGCTCCATATATTTTGTAATGAGGGGAAAATGAATATTTAACAATGGCATTTATACCTGACTGGCCCATGGTGTCCAGATAGTTGATGTTAATTCTAGCCCTGTAGAAAGGCATTATCAGGGTACGGGGTGATGCGCCTCAATAACTTCAAGGCTCAAAGTTAACTGGATAAAACTAGGCTTTTATTAGCAAAGAAAGATGCCTGTGTCTTCACCTAGCATTCTGCTGTTCTGCTGCAAGACAAGCCTGGGCTTGTCTTAAGTAGGGCCAGGTATGGGCGGAGCCGACACACCCAATGGGCAGAAAGGGGGCGGTGCACTATATACAATACAAGGTAAAAACACAGGAGCAGGCAATACAATATGTGTAATTAAATACAGAGTCTGATGAATGACATATTTCATCACATTCACCCCTTCTACAGATTTAGTCTGTCCGGGAGTGTGATAGTCCTCTGTGACCGACGTAACGGTTGCGGTGCCGCGGGTGCCGTCTGGGTGTCCCAGGTGACCTCCTGGGTCTCTGCCGGGGGCGCCACCAGGGTTGTTGGAGGAGTAGGTGGTGGGGGTACCGTTGGCTGGTGTTCTTCCGGGGGTGATGAAAGAATAGTGGGTGGAGTGGGTGGGTAATAGTTGTTGTCGTTGTTGCTGTTGTTGTTGTAGTCGTTGTCGTTGTTGCTGTTGTTACCGGCTGGGGCGAGGTCTTTTATGGACACAGTGTCCTCCCGCCCGTCGGCGTGCCGGACATACGCATATTGTGGGTTGGCGTGGAGCAGGTGCACTGGCTCCACGAGAGGGTCCGTCTTGTGGCCCCTCACATGCTTCCGCAAAAGTACCGGACCTGGGGTGGAGAGCCATGACGGTATGGATATGCCTGAGGTGGATTTCCGGGGAAACACAAACATTAGCTCATGAGGCGTGGCATTAGTGGCGGTACACAATAGTGACCGTATTGAGTGGAGCACATCTGGGAGGACTTCCTGCCAGCGGGAGATAGGGAGGCCCTTGGTCCTTAGAGTTAGAGTGACTGCCCTCCATACTGTCCCGTTCTCTCGCTCCACCTGACCGTTACCCCGGGGGTTGTAGCTGGTGGTACGGCTCGTGGCAATCTCCTTGGACAGCATGTACTGGCGTAGCTCTTCACTCATGAAGGACGCCCCCCTATCCGTGTGGATATAGCTTGGCATACCAAACAGGCAGAACAGGCTGTTGAGGCATTTAATGACCGTGGCGCTGGTCATGTCTGGGCAGGGGAAGGCGAATGGGAAACGGGAGTATTCGTCCACAATGTTCAGGAAGTAAACATTGCGGTCGACGGACGGGAGGGGGCCCTTGAAATCTAAGCTAAGCCGCTCAAAGGGCCGTGTAGCTTTGATTAGGTGGGCTCTATCAGGGCGGTAGAACCGAGGCTTGCACTCAGCGCAAGTGCGGCAGTTCCTGGTCAGAGACCGAACTTCCTCAATCGAGTAGGGTAAGTTGCGGGACTTTATGAAGTGGAACAGCCGTGTGACCCCTGGGTGGCAGAGGTCATTGTGGAGGGTCTGTAGCCGATCCCCGGTGGCGTTGGCACACATCCCTCGTGAGAGGGCGTCGGGGGATTCGTTAAGGGCCCCCGGCCGGTATATGATGTCGTACTCGAAGGTGGAGAGCTCGATCCGCCACCTAAGAATCTTATCATTTTTAATCTTCCCCCTCTGTTTATTATTGAACATAAACGCTACCGACCACTGGTCGGTAAGTAGGGTGAAGCGTTTGCCGGCTAGGTAGTGCCGCCAGTGGCGCACTGCCTCCACGATGGCTTGGGCCTCCTTTTCCACGGAGGAGTGTCTGATCTCGGGCCCCTGGAGGGTCCTCGAGAAGAAAGCTACGGGCCGCCCCGCCTGGTTGAGGGTGGCCGCCAAGGCAAAGTCAGACGCATCACTTTCCACTTGAAAGGGAGTGTTCTCGTCCACTGCCTGTAGCGTGGCCTGCTCAATATCCTGCTTAATACTTTTGAAGGCAGCATGGGCCTCAGCAGAGAGCGGGAAAGAGGATGCTTTCAAGAGGGGGCGGGCTTTATCGGAGTAGTTAGGGACCCATTGGGCATAATACGAGAATAACCCCAGGCACCTTTTCAGGGCTTTGGGAGTGTTGGGCAGGCGCAGCTCCCGTAGGGGGCGCAATCAGTCGGGGTCTGGTCCGATTTCCCCATTCTCCACCACGCTACCTAGTATGCAGAGGCGCGTGGTGTTGAAAACGCACTTGTCCTCGTTGTAAGTGAGGTTGAGTTTTTGTGCGGTTTTCAGAAACCTCGCGAGGTTTGAGTCGTGGTCCTGTTGGTTGTGGCCGCAGATGGTGACGTTGTCGAGATAGGGGAAGGTTGCCTGCAAGTGGTGGTCATCGACCATGCGGTCCATCTCCCTCTGAAAAACCGAGACCCCATTCGTCACCCCAAAGGGGACTCTGAGGAACTGGTAGAGGCGTCCGTTTGCCTCGAAGGCGGTGTACGAACGGTCCTCTGGTCTGATAGGGAGCTGGTGGTACGCTGACTTGAGGTCGATAGCGGAGAACACCCGGTATTGGGCGATTTGGTTCACCATCTCGGATATGCGGGGTAGTGGGTAGGCGTCTAGCTGGGTGTATAGATGTTGACTGTTTGACTATAGTCAATCACCATCCGCTTCTTCTCGCAACCCCTCACCACCACCACTTGGGCGCACCACGGGCTGTTGCTGCGTTCAATAATGCGCTCCCTCAGGAGCCTGTCTACCTCGGTCGCGATAAACTGCCTGTCCTCCCAGCTGTACCTCCTGCTTTTGGTCGCTATTGGCCGGCAGTTAGGGGTAAGGTTCGCGAATAGCGAAGGCGGCTTTACCTTCAGGGTAGCCAGACCGCACACTGTGAGGGGCGGCTGGGTCCCACCGAAATTGAGCGTGATGCTTTGGTGGTGGCACTGAAAATCCAGGCCCAAGATCACGCTCACACATAAATCCTTCATAATTAACAGTTTAAAATGATTATATACAGTGCCTTTAACGGACAATCGTACCGCGCAGTAACCCGCAATAGTCGATATCTGGGTTTTGTCGGCCATAGAGATCGTGCCCTGAGTAGGGACTATAGTTAGAGAGAGTCATTGTACCAGACCAGGGTGAATGAAGCTCTCCGTGCTCCCGCTGTCAATTAAACATTTAACCTTGCACCCGTTTACCTCGATGTCCACCATCGATTTGGATAGTGGGTGCGGTCTGGACTGGTCCACTGTGATCGACGCCACTGTAGGGCCCTGATCAGGACAAGATGGTGGGCCACACGAGGCCGGGTAAGATGGCGTCCACGATGTCTGCTCGCGAGATGGCGGACCCCACGAGGTCGGACAAGATGGCGTCCAAGATGGCCGCTCCCACGGCGCGCACGCGGCGGTGGCGGGTTTGCCTGCGGGGTTCCCTCTGCACACCTTCCCAAAGTGCCCCTTCTTACCGCACTTACAGCAGGTGGTCCTTGGTGCGTACGAGGCGGCGTGGGCCGCGCGGCCTGAAGAGTAGGAGTCAGAGTTCTTCTGAGCCACATCCAGCGATCGCGCTGTGTCCACAGACTGTGTCAGATCTAGGCCCGTTTTCTCTAGCAGTCTCTGCCGGATGTAATTAGAGCTAAGGCCTGCGATAAAGGCATCCCGAATAAGCTCGTCTGTGTATACCGTGGCTTTCACGTCTTTGCATTTGCAGTCTTTGCCAAGCACTTTTAGGGTGACTAGAAAGTCCTCTAGCGACTCTCCGGGTCACTGTGAGCAGGTAGCAAGCAGATGCCTGGCGTACACCTCGTTGGTAGGCCGCTGATAGTGGGCCTTTAGAATGTTGCAGGCATCCAGGTAGGTGGCGGCGTCTTGGATGAGTGGAAAAACCCGGTGGCTTACCCGATTCTGCAGGATCCCGAGTTTCACATCTGTGACGGCTTCAGAGTTGGCCATAAAAAATTCCAAGCACTGGAACCAGTGTCCAAGCTGTGCCGATGCATCCGAAGCATGCGGGTCCAAATCCAAGCGTTCCGGTTTCAAAAGTTGATCCATCGTTGAAAGTTTGCTAATGAAATTGATGCGCCTCAATAACTTCAAGGCTCAAAGTTAACTGGATAAAACTAGGCTTTTATTAGCAAAGAAAGATGCCTGTGTCTTCATCTAGCATTCTGCTGTTCTGCTGCAAGATAAGCCTGGGCTTGTCTTAAGTAGGGCCAGGTATGGGCGGAGCCGACACACCCAATGGGGAGAAAGGGGGCGGTGCACTATATACAATACAAGGTAAAAACACAGGAGCAGGCAATACAATATGTGTAGTTAAATACAGAGTCTGATGAATGACATATTTCATCACACGGGGAACCAGGCTGAAGGAGCTTTTAAATTCCTTCAGTTTATTTTCTAACTTGACAATCTTCCAAAATTTTCCATCAGCTCTAACAAATAAAGCACTGCTTTGTGTGGATTAGAAATAAAAGGATTTTATAACTGTGTGCTTGATTGAGATTTGCTATGACACAGGCAGGTATAAGTTCCTTAGTAGGTGCAATAGCAAAATTCAAAGCTGCTACTCCCTTAGGTTTTCAGATGGCTGCAGAAACTGGACAGAAATGATTTAGTCAGAAAGGGCTAATTGCCAGGAAGGGTGTTTGACTTGGCATATATTGTAAACATAGAAACATAGAAGATAGGAGCAGGAGTAGGCTATTCGGCCCTTCGAGCCTGCTCCGCCATTCAATGAGATCATGGCTGATCATCCAAATTCAGTACCCTGTCCCTGCCTTCTCCCCATATCCCTTGATCCCTTTAGCCTTAAGAAATATATCTAACTCTTTCTTGAATATATTTAATGAACTGGCCTCCACCGCCCTCTGTGGCAGAGAATTCCACAGGTTCACCACTCTCTGGGTGAAGAAATTCCTCCTCATTTCAGTCCTAATTGGCTTACCCCTTATCCTTAGACTATGACCCCTGGTTCTGGACTCCCCGGCCATCATAAACATCCTTCCTGCATCTAGTCTGTCCAGGCCTGACAGAATTTTATAAGTTTTGATGAGATCCCCTCTCAATCTTCTAAACTCCAGTGAGTATAAGCCCAATCGACACAATCTCTCCTCATACGTCATTCCTGCCATCCCAGGTATCAGCCTGGTGAATCTTCGCTGCACTCCCTCCATGGCAAGAACATCCTTCCTCAGGTAAGGCGACCAAAACTGCACATGAAACGTTTGCCAAATTTGAAAAGCACAGTGAAGGGATGGAGACACAGGGTTCTGACAATCTCTGTATGCAATTAATAAATTGAATGCTCCTCTAAAGTTATCCACCTTATTAATTGGGCAAAGTGAAAAAGAAAGAAAGATTTGCATTTATATAGCGCCTTTCATGACCACCAGACGTCTCAAAGCGCTTTACAGCCAATGAAGTACTTTTGAAGTGTAGTCACTGTTGCAATATGGGAAAATGAGAGCTAGAATAGGGTCACTCGGGTAAACACAAATATCTTCTGTATCTTTTGGGTTTTTTTTAAGGTTGAAAATGTGCTTCCCTGTTGCCTCGTGAAACCCAGTGTAAACACAGAAACAATTTTAAAATTGCTTTAACATTAATAAATTGAACACTGAAACTATTCACCTCAAAAGACATTCAAGTGGCCCAATTCTAATTTCTGAGCCTTCTGTTTCATACTTTTTTTTTCTTAATTATCATAACTGCATAGAATTCTGTGCACAAATGGCACAGAACAGTGGCCTTGAAATTCTGTGGAGGTTCTACTGAGTTTAGTATGATTTATTTGCATAATAATGAGGGCTCCATTTCAGGGTGCCAGGTGAATGCAAATTCTCTCTCAAAAGCTTTGACAATAACCAAAATATAGAATCCTTTTTTGTTGTTCTTTTCCTTGTGCTGGTCGGTGCCAGTCTTTCCACTGGAGCTAACTATTCAAATCCCACCTCTTTAGCCAAGTTTTCAGTTATCCTGCCTAATCTCTTTTCTTCATTCTGCAATGGTTTTTCTTATTTGTGAAATGCCTTTGGGCATTTCTTACATTAAAAGTGACATAATGTTAGGAAGGTGCTATTGTTGCTGTTACACTTAATGTCAGAAGTCACACAACACCAGGTTATAGTCCAACAGCTTTATTTGAAATCACAAGCTTTCGGAGCGCTGCTCCTTCACCTGACGAAGGAGCAGCGCTCCGAAAGCTTATGATTTCAAATAAAGCTGTTGGACTATAACCTGGTGTTGTGTGACTTCTCACATTTGTCCACCCCAGTCCAACACCGACATCTCCACATCATCACACTTAATGTCAACAGGGATTCACATTTAAAGAACCATTTGATGATGACCTCTAGTTTTATATGACCCGTGTTCGCTTAATTCAGTGAAGGCCATGATGGGGGGGGTACTACCCCTCACTTTTAAGAGGTGCGAACTACCTTTAAATTGCAGCAGCCCCGCTGGAATTCCAAACCCTCCCCCATCCTTAATGGGCGAGTTGCCGAGCGGGATATTAAACTGAGGCCTGACCATGAAAATGGTTGGAGCCTCCTGCCAATGTGTAACATGAAAATTGTCCCCATCATCTTTTAAAAATGAGAAAGAATTGATATTTTTACCAGGTGATTGAGGGGGCGTGTTTTAGTTTATTTTGTCCGACAGGCATTTCAAATTCTGGAACATTTTCAATTTTAAAAAAAACATTGCAATTACGTACAGGAATCAAGTGTGGCCAAATCACACTGAATTAGAATATCTTTCTAAAATAAAATGCTCAGGAAAATATAACTTGTTCGCATCCCTTCTTCTTAAGATTCTGCAAGAATTGTGTTGATCCTGCCAGAATTCCAATGGTAGGACTAATGCCTGTTCCCTGAGGGATTCTGCTGGCCTTCCATTGGAGCTCCAGCTGGAGAACCTTTGCAGATTTTCAGGGCCGTTGTCAGGTTCCTTTTTAAAGGAGCACATATTCTAGGCTTATATTTCAGTGCATACTGAGAGGGTGCTGCACTGTCAGGGGTGCCACCTTTCACGATAAACGGAGGCCCTGTCTGCCTGTTCAGATCAACGTAAAAGATCCCATGCTACAATTTGACCAAGAGCAGGACGTTCTCCCAGAGTCCTGGCCAACATACCCCCTCAAACAACACCAACAAAAAAGCAGATAATCTGGCCATTCACTCATTTGCTTTTGTGGGACATGGCTGTACGCAAATTGGTTACGGTTTTTACCTACATAATGACAGTGGCCGCACTTCAAAGGTAATCCATTGGTTGCAAAGTGCTTTGAGACATAATGAGGGTGCAATAAGGTGCTATATAAATGCATGATTTTTTCTATTTTTACCCATTCATGAATGGACTCCCAGACAATAACATTGCTACAATAACAATTTGGAACCAAATCTCCTGCATAATTCAGTGAAGTTACTGTGGCAATTTAAAAAAAATAGTGAACAAGCTCATGGCACTCCTCTCCTTGCATCTCAAGGTCATCCATATTGGGTTGCGTTAGGAGCAGTGTGAAGCCGGTAGCTTGCTTGATATGGGCACAGTCAACAGGATGCTGACCCGACAGACACTGAGGCACATATTTCACTCACTGTATCGCTCGAGGCTTGTACCAGGCAGGAAATAACTATTCATTATTCCCAAATTAAAGTTGCAAATGTATTTATTTACAAATAAAGAAATAGTTCCCGATTACCACTTGGAATCTTTCACAGAGCCTGCTGCAAAGTAGGGAACACAGAGCAGTAGTTCACCAGCTCACACGGTAGATACAGGTCAGGAAGGCCATTCAGCCCATCTTAATTCGTCCATTCAGAAAGATCCTACAGCCCTCCCAACATGGAATCCAACTGTTTGTGGAATGTGTTCAAAGTTTTTGCCTCCACTACCCTACCCAAAAATCCATTCCACGTGTTGATCTTTCGTTGTGTGTGAAGAACTTTCTGACATCAGTCCTAAATTTACCTTAACTAGTTTGAATGAGTCGTACTGTCACTGTTTAGCTATTTAATTATTGAGTATTTTTAGCAGAGGCAGGAAGGAAAACTCCTGTAAGTGTGGTCTAGTGATTAAGGGTTGGAAATCAGGTTTATAGATTGTCGTCTACAATGTGTAATAATATATCTGCAACAATTCCAAATTCTAGATTAAAATGAATGAATCTAAAAGGAGCTGTTGAACAAAGTCTACACACATCATAAAGAACAAGAGTCCAAGTAGATATACGGCTGGTGATTTCTGTCAAATTTGAATCTTTTTCTAACACCAGTCAATGTCCAGGGGTGTTTCTCTCCGTCTCTCTTCTTCCATTTCTCTTCTATTCTGCTTCTCTCCCCTAGCTCTTCTTTTTGCTTGTCTCTCTGTCCTTTTCTGTCTTTTTTTTTCTGACTTTTTCTTCTGGGTAGGAGCTGTTGGGTAGTATGGTCCAAAAAGGAGCCACCAATGGCTGCAGACTGTATTTGAATTGGGATTGCAGGGAAACTATAGTCCTCAGCATTACCTTTTCCATCCCCTCCCAACCAGTCATGCTTTCCTCTACCCCTTCAGTCCCATCACATCCCCTACCCCTTCACCTTCCTACTATCTCTTCCCATTACTACCACATTCTCACTCCCATCACTACACCCACCTCTTGCCCTTCGAACTGCCTGCTCAGCCCATGTATCCTCCCTTCGTCCTTGCTCACTTGTCACTCATCTAAACCTTAACCCTTCATCCACTCCCCCTTACTCCCACCCACTCTCTCCAAGAGCAGGTGGCCAGAGGCCAGAGCCCCCCACCTCACCCTAAATCTGTTTCCCTTCTCTCCTCCTTCCTTCATTTTTCCTTCCTTTTCTTCATATCCGTTTCCCTAAAAGAGGCTTTGCTTGCTTTCAAAATTCAAGTTGCTTGTTTAAAAAAGAATCAAATTAGAATGAGAAAAGAAACTTACTGTATTCTCATTTTGGGTCTTTCTCTGCCACTGTTTCTCACTCCTTCACTCTCTTCTCTTTCTTTATCTCGCTCTGTCACATAGATTTCAGCAATTAAGATGTCTAGGGATGAAATTTAACTCGGGCTGGTTTCTGGTGTGAAATGGGTGGTGCATCGTGAATGCACACCTAAGGGCCTGAGGCCCTTTTGAAATAAGGTCTCTGACCTCAGCTACATTAAACCAGTGAGCTGCAGATGCCAATCAGACAAGCTGTGGATACTAATCGAGCGTTGGGATGTAACGCGCCATTTGGGGCTTTGGGAATTTCGGCTGGCTACAACACTGATTCGGCCCTCAGCTAAGTCCTGGGGTGTAGAGGCAAAGTGGATTTGCCAGCAGCAGCCCACAATGCTCCTACTGACTCCACAGAAATGAAACTGTTTAAAAGTTTGCTTACCATTATGACCCCGGCCTCCAGCGGTCACTTTAAGGACGGCTAGTTAGGTCGCTGAGGAACAACTGCTTCAAAATTCAATTGGGGGTGAATTAAACTAGGATTCTCTCTCTCTCTCTCTCACTCTATTTATCTCTATCACTCTTCCACCTCCTTTTCCCTCACACACCTTTAGTCCCTTAGCACAAAGCAAATGCCACAATGGTGCGTAATAAGAACAATAGCTTGGATTTATATAGCGTCTTTAACATAGGAAATGTCACAAGGTGCTTCACGGAAGGGTAGTCAGTCAGAAGTTGACACTGTCGACTATGTCCTTTTTATGATTTTCTCTCACACACAGAGACATGAATTTATACAAATTGGGCTTTATTATGTCAGAAGGACCCCGATTACATTTTAACCAGGGCCTGAACGGGTAAGCTGCCTCAGCTTTCCAGTCAGGTCTGCAGACAGAAAAGACCCTCAAAGGTGAGTACAAAGCCTCTAAGCCCCACAAGGAAACTCATGGCCTCCCCTGCCCTAGACGTTCCCCTTCCCTCCTGAAACATCCTCCTGAAACCCCCTCACATTCAAAATTGAATGAATATCTATGAGGTTTACTTCCTGGATGGGATAGAGGCAAGGAGAGACTATAGTGAATTTGACTGAAGAATTCCAAATGGACAGGACTAACTAGGCGCACCAAATGGCCTTTACTTATCCACAGCTACTTCTTATTTTCTTACTTCTTCCTAGAAACATAGAAACATAGAAGATAGGAGCAGGAGTAGGCCATTCGGCCCTTCGAGCCTGCTCCGCCATTCAATGAGATCATGGCTGATCATTCAAATTCAGTACCCTGTCCCTGCCTTCTCCCCATATCCCTTGATCCCTTTAGCCTTAAGAAATATATCCAACTCCTTTTTGAATATATTTAATGAACTGGCCTCCACCGCCCTCTGTGGCAGAGAATTCCACAGGTTCACCACTCTCTGGGTGAAGAAATTCCTCCTCATTTCAGTCCTAAATGGCTTACCCCTTATCCTTAGACTATGACCCCTGGTTCTGGACTCCCCGGCCATCATAAACATCCTTCCTGCATCTAGTCTGTCCAGGCCTGACAGAATTTTATAGGTTTCGACGAGATCCCCTCTCAATCTTCTAAACTCCAGTGAGTATAAGCCCAATCGACACAATCTCTCCTCATACGTCATTCCTGCCATCCCAGGTATCAGCCTGGTGAATCTTCGCTACACTCCTTCCATGGCAAGAACGTCCTTCCTCAGATAAGGCGACCAAAACTGCACACAATACTCAAGGTGTGGTCTCACCAAGGCCCTGTACAACTGTAGCAAGACATCCTTGTTCCTGTACTCGAGCCCTCTTGCTACGAAGGCCAACATACCATTTGCCTTCTTAACCGCCTGCTGCACCTGCATGCTTACCTTCAGCGACTGGTGCACAAGAACACCCAGGTCTCTTTGCACTTCCCCTTCTCCCAATCTATTGCCATTCAAATAATAATCTGCCTTCCTGTTTTTGCCACCAAAGTGGATAACCTCACATTTATCCACATTATAGTGCATTTGCCATGTTTCTGCCCAATCACCCAATCTGTCCAAACCGTACTGGAGTTTCTCGACATCCTCCTCACAGCTTACCCTCCCACCCAGCTTTGTGTCGTCTGCAAATTTGGAGATATTACATCCAATTCCCTCGTCCAGATCATTAATATATCTTCTTCTTAGGCAGTCCCTCGGAACCGAGGATGACTTGCTTCCACATTAAAAATGAGTTCTCAGGTGACTGATGAGTCCAATGCGGGACCTACAGTCTCTGTCACAGGTGGGGCAGACGGTGGTTGAAGGGGCGGGTGGGTGGGGCGCTTGGGTTGACATGCGCTCCTTGCGCTGCCTGCGCTTGGCTTCCGCTTGCTCCTGGCGAAGAGGCTCGAGGTGTTCGGTGCCTGCCCGGATGCGTCTCCTCCACTTTGTGCGGTCTTGGGCCAGGGATTCCCAGGTGTCAGTGGGGATGTTACACTTTTTCAAGGAGGCTTTGAGGGTGTCCTTGAAGCGTTTCCCCTGCCCACCTGGGGCTCTCTTGCCTAACTAGGTGCACCAAATGGCCTTTACTTATCCACAGCTACTTCTTATTTTCCTACTATTGTATTCCTACCTCACAATGTTCACCTGTACCATGATTCTAAGAAGCGTTCCTCAATATTTTTTTAAAAATGACTCCATTGTTTGCCTGAGTTAGATATTTCATTTTCAGGAGGAAGTATCCTGTCTGTCATTATGTCAGTGCTGGCTGCCAGAAGCTTTTTATGATTGCTCTGAACTGTGCCCGATCCAAACCCATTCAATATCATGTGAGGCAGTCTCAAAATAGACATTGAGTGGAAATGATGAGGAAAGTAATAGTAACAGTCACAATAGAGTTAATGGAAGGATGCAGCTTCAGATTTATCTGCCAAAGGCGTGACATCATGCAGCCAACACATTGCAACATTTTGGCAGCAAGAAGAGCATCGAGCTGGATCAATGGCAGGTTGCAGTAATTCAGAGGGGACTCAACACTGCTTCAAATTGACTTTGGTTTTTGCAGCACAGACAGATGTTCCACTTGCAACCCCATTAATGAGTGAGACTGGATGGTTATGTGGTACATCGAATGTCAGCTTGACATATGGTAATCAGTAATCTATATATGAGTCAGGGAAAGGGAGAACAATGATAGCTGGAATGTGTGTTTCCTGTACTTTAGGAATATAGCTCATGTAAGAGCCTTATGGTGAAAACCTGGCCAAAGATCTGTGTAATTATGGCATTTCTCAACTATATTACTAAATTCCAATGATATCAAAGTCCTTATTACCTAAAGTCAAAATATATGTCAAATCTGCACAGTTCAAACATATGAAAGTTGCTCTTTATCCTCACCAGATTGCAGTTATTTTTTCCCTTGCTTTAAGCTTCCCTGTATTATTTTCCACAGGCCTCTGCACGTGCTATTTTTCAAATGGTTGTTAGGTGTGTATGTGTAAAGCAACATATTTCTTTTCCCACTTCGCTCTCCTTTTCTCTGGCTTGTCCTACCTCTCACTTGTGGGGCTCAGGGCATAATCTGGAGACTTTTATTTTTGCCAATTTTGCCCCACCCCTCCTTTCCTTAAGGTGTTTGTTGACTCCTTGCCAGAGTATAGCTTTACAGGTACAAAAGCAAAATTCTGCGGATGCTGGAAATCTGAAATAAAAACAGAAAAGGCTGGAAATACTCAGCAGGTCAGGCAGCATCTGTAGAGAGAGAAACAGAGTTAACGTTTCAGGTCAATGACCCTTCGTCAGAACTAGAAAAAGTTAGAGAGGTAACAGATTTTTAAGCAAGTGTGGGGGCAGGGAAAGGGAGGAGGGGAGGAAAGAACAAAAGGGAAGGTCTGTGATAGGGTGGAAGGCAGGAGAGATTAAAAGACAAAAGGGCTGATGGTGCAAGGCAAAAGGAGATGGTAATGGGACAAGTTAAGAAACAAAATATGACTCTAGACGAGGTGTAAATGGCAATGGTAGAATCATCAACAGCTGCCATGTGAGGGAGAAAAAAGAAAAAAAGGAAAAAAAAATAGGGGCCGAGGTTATGGTCTGAAATTGTTGAACTCAATGTTGAGTCCAGAAGGCTGTAAAGTGCCTAATCGAAAGATGAGGTGCTGTTCCTCGAGCTTATGTTGAGCTTCGCTGGAACAGTGTAAGAGGCCGAGGATGGAGAGATCAGACTGGGAGTGGAGCGGAGAATTAAAGTGACAGGCGACCGGAAGCTCGGGGTCACCCTTACGCATTGAACGGAGGTGTTCCGCAAAGTGGTCATGCAATCTGCATTTGGTCTCCCCAATGTAGAGGAGACCACATCGTGAGCAGCGAATACAGTATACTAAATTGCAAGAACTTCAAGTAAATCACTGTTTCACCTGGAAGGAGTGTTTGGGGCCCTGGACAGTGGAATGGGAGGAGGGGAAAGGGCATGTGTTGCATCTCCTGTGCTTGCACGGGAAGGTGCCATGGGAAGGGGAAGGGGTGTTGGGGGTGATAGAGGAGTGGACTAGGGTGTCGCGGAGGGAGCGGTCCCTTCGAAATGCTGAAAGGGGAGGGGAGGGGAAGATGTGTTTGGTGGTGGAATCACGCTGGAGGTGGTGGAAATGGCGGAGGATGATCCGTTGAATGTGGAGGCTGGTGGGGTGAAAGGTGAGGACAAGGGGAACCCTATCATGTTTCTGGGAGGGAGGGCCAGGGGTGAGGGCAGAAGTGCGGGAAATAGAACGGACACGGTCAAGGGCCATTTCAACCACAGTAGAGGGGAACCCTTGGTTGAGGAAAAAGGAATACATATCGAAAGCACTAACATGGAAGGTGGCACCATCAGAGCAGATGCGGCGGAGACGGAAAATCTGGGAGAATGGAATAGAGGCCTTACAGAAAGCGGGGTGGGAGGAAGTGTAGTCCAGGTAGCTGTGGGTGTCAGTGGGCTTGTAGTAAATGTTTGTCAATAGCCTATCCCCAGAAATGGAGACAGAGAAGTCGAGGAAAGGAAGGGAAGAGTCGGAGATGGACCATGTGAAGGTGAGGGAAGGGTGGAAATTGGAAGCAAAGTGAATGAAATTTTCTAGTTCAGGGCGAGAGCAGGAAACGGCACCAATACAGTCATCAATGTATCGGAAAAAGAGGTGCAGGAGGGGACCTGAGTAGGACTGGAACAAAGAATGTTCCACTATTCACATCCACAGTGAAAAGGAGATGGTTGGGGCCAGGAAACTGGAAACTGTTAAAGTGGCGGAGGGCATTGGAAGAGTCGCGGATGTAGGTGGGAAGAGACTGGACAAGGGAAGAAAAAATAGAGTTGAGATAGGAAGAGATAAGTTCCATGGGGCAAGACCAGGCTGAAACGATGGTTCTACCAGGACAGTCCTGTTTGTGGATCTTGGGAAGGAGGTAGAAGCGGGCTGTGCGGGGTTGGGGAACTATGAAGTTGACGGCCGTGGAGGGAAGATCTCCAGAGGAGATGAAGTCAGTGACAGTCTTGGAAACGATAGCTTGATGTTTGGTAGTGGGGTCATGGTCCAGGGGGAGGTAGGAGGAGGTGTCAGAGAGTTGGCATTCAGCCTCTGCACGGTAGAGGTCGGTTCGCCAAGCAACAACAGCGCCACCCTTGTCAGCAGGTTTAATGACAATGTTGGGGTTGGATCTGAGAGAATGGAGTGTTGCAAGTTCAGAGGGAGGTAGGTTGGAGTGAGTGAGGGGAGTAGAGAAATGGAGAAATGTCACGCCGGCAGTTAGCAATGCACCTTTCACCCCACCAGCCTCCACATTCAACGGATCATGCCAAGTTCCCTGGCAGCTGCCATGACTCTTACATCCTGCGCCAGTTCACTGTCCCTCAGCTCTTCGCTCCACCAAACCAACTTTCTGGCTGGCTGCTTGAAGGTAAGGACTATCCCCTGTGCCTAATTACACCATTTAGGAGGCCATCAAAGGAGTCTGAGAAGTGTTACAATCAAAGCCACATTTCCACCAGAAGTTTCAAAGAGCAAACAATAGGGTTGCTCAAAAAGCACTTCAGAAGCCTGGACAGATCTGGTGGAGCCCTACAGTATGCACCAGCCAGGGTCTCAAGAATCATCATTGTCTGCTGTGCCCTGCACAATATCGCACTGCAGTAAGGATTAGCGCTGGAAGAGGAACAAGGCACAGAGCGCACAGCCTCTTCAGAGGAGGAGGAGGAGCAGAATGAGGTCCCAGATGAGGAATACCTGGAGGAGGCACCTGACCCATTGCAACCAGCACACGAGCACATCAGTTGTCCTTTTTTATTTCAGCTAGCGATTAAATAATAACCCTGCAGCATTTTGCCTGCTTGGCTACAACTCTGACTACTTCTGGAATTTTCTGTCATGTGTTTCTCTTTTATTGTCTGGGTCCTATTTTCATTAATATATCCACAGAGAAGGAAGCTTGACTTGTGCCCACTCAAATGCATGGGCCGGAATTTTCATTAACTGAACGGTTCAGGTGCGGGTGGTCGGCGGGACGGGACGGAACCCCGTTCTTCTTTTCATCCCACTCCTCAGAGCGACTTTCCATTAATGGTGCCTATTAAGGCAGGCCTGCGCGTTACCCAGCCCTATAAAATGGTGCGGGTCTGATGACATCATTGATGACTCATTTCCAGCTGAGATATTTAAAGGAGCCATGGCCACATTGCATTTGAAGGTTCATCTAGGAGTGTGCAGGCTGTACATATCACCATCTGGTTATTGTTCAGCCTTGCAGAGATGGCCTCACAGAGACAGAGGGCTGCACCTAGGTTTTCAGATGACTCCCTACATATTCTTGTGGAGGGAGTCAGAGCACGCAGGGAGGTCCTCTTCCCTGCTGATGGGCACAAGAGACCTCCCAGGAGACTAAAAGAGCCTGGCTCCAAATTGCAGAGACAGTCAACAGCAGGGATGTGGTGAGAAGGACCTGGGTGCAGTGCTGGAAGCGCTTCAATGATCTCATGAGATCAGGAAAGGTGAGTGCAAAGCCACACTCACCATCATCCTGCTGTGCCTCTCATCACATCCCCATCACCCTACCTTCCCAAGCCTGCTCCTGCACATCATTACTCACACCAACATACCTTGCACGTCCACCCATCCCTCTCTCTCTATCTACATACTCACATCCCCCTCTGACTAACTACCCCTCACACTCACCATCATCCTAATGCAATCATAGCAAGTAACACCACAGAAGGAGGCCATTTGGCATTGGCACTTTGGCATTGCCACCCCACTTCCTCATAGTCAACCTCTAAAGATGTAACCCACACATTCCATACACTCATTCCATCACACTCACTCAAACTTCTCTCCTTTCCCTCCTTGCAGGAGAAAAGAGCCCACAATAACAGGGAGAGGGAGAGAACCGGAGGTGGCCCTCCATCCTTCGCCACTTTGACAGCAGCAGAGGAGGTCAACCTAGAAGTCTCAGGAGTTGCAGAGCAGCTGGCGGTAGGAGAGGGAGAGAGGTGGACATCTCAGCAACCTGGTGACAGAATTACATCTCATACAGCCACGTGCATACAGCAATCACTCATATGGGGACTGATGTCAGCAGCCAATGAATGTTCATCATGTGCATAATGGTATCGCTACCCATTCTTGATATAACATTTCTAAATCATCTCTTTATTTAACCACAGGTCCATCAAGAGCACCCCCCACTGTCCAGGCAGAAGAGAAAGATGACTCCTTAGAGGAGCCTCCAGCCTCTGAGGGTGCACCATCACCAGACCTAAGTGCACCCAGCACCAGCGCAGATACGCACACCTCGGTGGGTCCATGCAAGATAGAGTAGTGTTGTCACCTGGTGTCTCACAAGTCAGAAGTGAGCAAGAGCAGATGGTGGAGACAGGGACAGCAGTGGAGGCTCCTCGCCGGAGGGTGCAGGACGCTCTCAGCTCTGCTCAGCTTCATGCAGGCGCTGAGTCTTGGGGGCCATCGAGAAAGAGGGTGATCCTGGAGGTGCAGGAAGAAGTGCAGGAGGCTCTGGCAGGTTTTGTGACCACAATGTCTGCAAATGTGCAGAGAATGGAGGAGTCCATCTCCAACATGAGCACCACTGTGTCACAGGCGATGGCGACTGTAGGCTCTTCCATGGAAAGGATGGCCATCTGCATGGAGCAGCTAATACACCACTCACATCAGCACATACTATCTATGGAGAATAGATGGCAGAGGCTCATAGACCTCCTCTCTAGGAGGGATGACAACATTGACTTGGGTCCTCATGGCCCCACTGCAGTGCAGCAAGGTGCTCTCCAGCTCCTTGCTAACAGGGAAGTGCGGGTGGCCCACGAGAGAGATGATGGTGAGAGGGGACATGGAAGTGTGGGCTCTTCTCAAAGCGCTCACACTTCTCTCCCATTACCTCCCCCTCAGTCAGAGCCCCAGATGCCTCCTGGGATCGCAATGACCGAGTCTGCCCCTGCACAGTCGCAGGAGGAGCAGAATTTGGCGGGTAATCGCAGGCTCCAAAACCCAGAGGACGTCCGTCAAAAGTGCCTAGGCAGTCGCAGCAGGGAAGTGAGCAGGCTGCCTCTACCTCTGCTGAAGCCACAGGGATAGTACCTCGTAGAAGCACTCGTAAACGAAAAATGACACAGAAGTAGATGCACAAGGGTAAGCATATGGGTGTTTAAAGAAGTATTTCTGTTAAGGTTCCGTTACTGTTATGACACATATAAAACTATTTATTTTCACCACTTTCCGGTCATGCCCATTTTTGTCAGTTACTTTGGAAGTGGCTTAGTGAGTTGGAGTGAGTGGTCAGACATAACGTTACCTCCAGCAATGGGGGTCAGTGTGGAAGGAATGGCTTGGTCATTGTAGGGATTCTTTATGGTGTTGTTGGGGTGTTGGGGGCGGGGGACCTGGCACAGCATGTGGCAGCCACATGGGTGTAATGCAGGAAGTTAAGTAAATCTGACCATGATGAGGACATCCCTGGCTTCCCGGGCAGCAATGTGTTCCGATGCTGCAGGCATCTGGACATCAGGTTCCTCCTGCTCCTCCTTGTCTTCCAGCTGATTCTCATCCACCTCCTCCTCCTCCTCCGAAGAGGCTGTGCACTCTCCACCTTGCTCCTCATGCTGCTCTAATCCTCGTTGCTGCGCTATGTTGTGCAGCGTGCAGCGGACGACGATTCTGGAGACCCTGGCTGGTGCGTACTGAAGGGCTCCTCCAGATCTGTCAAGGCATCTGAAGCGCACTTTCAGCATGCCTATTGTCTGCTCTATGACACATCTGGTGGACATGTGGCTTTCATTATATCTCTCCTCGGCCTCAGTACTTGGCCTCCTCAAGGGTGTCATGAGCCACGTGTTCAGTGGATAGCCCTTGTCTCCAAGCAGCCAGCCGGTAAGTGTGTTTGGCAGTGCAAAGAGCTGAGAGAGGGTGAACTGACACAGCACGAAAGAGTCATGACAGCTGCCAGGAAATTTGGCGCACACATGCATGATGATCTTTCTATCTTGCAAATTTTTTTTTTGTCTTATAATATTCCTGTGCAGCGCCATGGGACGTTTTACTACGTTAAAGGCACTATATAAATACAAGTTGTTGTTATTGTTGTTGTTGTATGGTTGCAGACCAGCTGCACATTGAGGGAGTGGAAGCCCTTGTGGTAGACAAAGACTCCTGGGTGATGACGGGTGCCCTGATGGCCACATGTGTGCAGTTGATGACGCCCTGCACCTGTGGGAAGTCAGCCAGAGTGGCAAAGCTGAGCGCCCACTCAGTAACACTTGCTTCATCAGTGGCAAAATTGGTATAATTGGCTGACTTGTCAAACATGGCATCAGTGAGCTGTGTGATGCATCTGTGGGCGACTGACTGTGAGATGCCGCAAATGTCTGCGGCAGATCTCTGGAAGGAGCCTGAGGCGAAGAAGTTGACAGTCACTTTGACAGTCACTGGTAAGGCGTGTCCACCAGGTCCTCTGGGCTGCAGGTCTTACTCCAGGAAGCTACAAATGTCTGCGACGACCTGGCACGACAGCCTGAGCCTCCTTTGGCTCTGCTGCTCAGTCATGTTGAGGAAGCTCATCCTCTGCCTGTATACCGTGTGTTGGGGGTATCGCCTCTGGCGCGGTGCAGCCCTGCGCTGATGCCCTCTGTCCTGTGGAGCATCAGGTTGTTGAGGAGCAGGTTGTTGCTGCTGCTGCTGCTGCTGCTGCTGCTGGTGTGACTGATGCTGGTGGTGTTGGGGCTCACCCTGATCCAATTCTGAGGACCAAGGTGAGACAGTATAAACGGCACCCATGCTGATGTATGAGATGGCAGATCAAGTAGAGATCCGAGAAGCAATCTGTCAATGGTGTGATAGTTAGTAGCAATGAAGTGAGAGTGGCTTCCGAATTTGCAGAAAAGACTTGCAAACTGTAGTCACCTAAATCTGTGCTCAAAATGCACTCAGCGAGAGCCTTTGACTTAGACAAGTAAGCAGGTGTCATGTGACAGTATTTATTGTGCTTTCCAGGCTCTACAGGAATGACCTCAGTCAATGGCCTCTGAACTTCCACCTCAGGTTGACAGACGTGGTTCCCGAGCTGCGTGTTTCCCATGGTCATGCAGTGAACTTCAAAAGGTCTGGTTAAAAACAAGGTATTAAGGAGCTAAATTAGGTCGCCCGCCTCAGCTGTTCGTGTCCGTGCCTTACTGGCAATCGCGCCCGAGTTAAAGGCGTGAATAGGAGTGATGATGGCCTAGAAATTCAGTATAGCCATGTTTGGGGCGCTACAGCCGGGCGGCTGCTAAAGTTTGCGCCCGGCGCAACTTAGCGCCACCTTCGCCGATATTCAGTTGCATCACCCCAAGAGGTTGCTGCTGCGCTAAATCAGGCGATGCACGACTATCATTAGGCGCTAAGCCGGCGGTCCGGGGCGCTACCCCCGAGGGCGGGCGCAGCACAGGTGGGTCGAGTTGCTGATTGAAGGCAGACCCTCTGGCGCCGGTCAGCTCTTAAAGGGGGAGGGTGGATTTGTTTGGCTGCCACGCCCTGCACACTGCAGCCCTGAAGCAAGGCCTGACCACTGCTGCTTGAACTGTTCAACGCCCAGGACAATGGAGAAGGCCAGGGAGAGAGCGCAGCGCTTCAGCGAGGGTGACCTGAGGGTGCTGGTTGGCGCAGTGGAGCGCAGGTGCCATGTTCTGTTCCCTGAAGGTGGCAGGAGGCCGCTGCCCAGCGCCTATCGGAAAGCCTGGAGGGAGGTGTCAAACAGGGTGACCTCCAACAGCGTGGTTGCCAGGACTCCTGTACAATGCCGAAAAAAGTTCAACGACCTCACTCGGGTTGTCAGGGTGAGTACCCTTTCCAGCTTCCTCCTCATCCCTGCATGTGCACCTCACTTTATGGGCAAAGGGACCTGAAAGCCCTAATGCCCAGCCCTCATCCAGCAGCTATGGGACTGTCATGAAAATCACTTGCACATTCAGGACTTTACACACTGTCAGGGCTATTCCACCATGGGAGGCAGTGCAGACAAGATCAGGGCTTCACACTGTCAGGGCTAGTTCACCATGGGAGGCAGTGCAGACAAGATCAGGGCTTCACACTGTCAGGGCTATTCCACCATGGGAGGCAGTGCAGACAAGATCAGGGCTTCACACTGTCAGGGCTATTCCACCATGGGAGGCAGTGCAGACAAGATCAGGGCTTCACACTGTCAGGGCTAATCCACCATGGGAGGCAGTGCAGGCAAGATCAGGGCTTCACACTGTACTTAGAGGCCGTCCTTTCTCTTGCAGGGCAAGCTGGCGCACAACCGAAGGCAGCAGCGTCAGACCGGGGGAGGCCATCCTGACCTCAAACAGCTCTGCGACCTGGAGCAGCGTGTGGAGCGCATTATGTCAGGCCGGCTGATTGGCCCCGTCGCCAGTGGAGATGCCGACCCTGTTGTGGGCCCCAATGGTAAGGGCATCACCTTTTTGACCTCTCTCTTTCCACTTGCGCCTCACACCAGCATCCTTTGCCACTGTCGGACCAATGCAGTGCATAGCAGCACTCATGCCTCCCTCGCTGCCGCCCTGTCCTCACTCTAAAGCAACTCTTGTGCCTCCCTGCTTTCAGATGGTGACTCGCCAGGTGAGGAGGCGGCCCCTCAAGCTGGCACTGTGTCCGAGTCAGACATAGAGGAGGAGGAAGAGGAAGCCAGACCATCAGGGACACCCTCAGCCGAGGCAGCCCATGGCCATGATGGTGACACGTCTTCCCTGGAGGGGAGCAGGGAGGAAGGTTCGGAGGATAGTGAAGCTCCGGGGACCAGCGGGCTGCAGCAACGCGGGAGGGATGGGGAAGCTCGGCGGCCTTCTCCCCGGAGGGTGAGTGTGGCCTCCAGTCCTGCTACGGTGAGCGCAGAGGAGGTGCGGATCCTAGCGGAAATGGGCGCCCAGGCTGAGCGCAGGCACACTGAGCTCATGGCTGCAGTGGCAAGGATGCCTGACTCCATAGAGTCACTGTCAAGGAGTGTGCAGGAATTCGGGGCAGCACAGGCCAGGAGTCTGCAACAATTCAGTGCAGCACAGGCCAGGAGTCTGCAGGACTTCGCGGCAGCACAGGCTAGGAGTCAGCAGGACTTCGCTGCATCACAGGCAGCTTCTAGCCAAGTGCTCAGTCGTGCCGTGCATTCACTGGCTGGTGTCATGCAGACACAGACCAGGGCCACACGGGCACTAACTGCTGCCACCCTCGCTGGATCGGCCAGGCATCGCCAGGGCACTCGCCGCACTGCAGCAGCCCAGCAGTCTGTGCTTCAGCAGATTGCTGCGCATGCTGCAGTGCTGGCCCGTGCGAGTGCCAATGTATCAGCCGACCAGGGAGTACCTGTGATCTGTCAGGTTGGCAGCATTCCTGCAGCCAAAACTGTCACTCCTCCATTGCAGCTGCCACCAGCCGTTGGACAGACTGCTGCCGCCCAAGCAGAGTTGGAGCAGTCAGCAGCCGGCCCCTCCAGGCCCAGAGCTGGTCCAGGCCGACCCCCAAGGGCATCTGCCGTCTCACCATCTGACCCTCAGCAGCCTTCCCCCAGCCTTGCTGCAGCCACTGGGGTCCCATTGAGGAGGAGCTGCAGGGTGGGTAGGGGCCAGTCACGGATGCGAAACGCATCACCCTCGCAGGGGAAAAAGTAGAAGGTGTGGCCAAATGTTTTGTTTTACTTGTAAAGGCCGAGACTGGTGTATTTGTTTTACTTGTAAAGGCCGAGACTGGTGTATTTGTTTTACTTGTAAAGGCCGAGACTGGTCTATTTGTTTTACTTGTAAAGGCCGAGACTGGTGTATTTGTTTCACTTGTAAAGGCCGAGACTGGTCTATTTGTTTTACTTGTAAAGGCCGAGACTGGTGTATTTGTTTCACTTGTAAAGGCCGAGACTGGTCTATTTGTTTTACTTGTAAAGGCCGAGACTGGTGTATTTGTTTCACTTGTAAAGGCCGAGACTGGTCTATTTGTTTTACTTGTAAAGGCCGAGACTGGTCTGTTTGTTTTACTTGTAAAGGCCGAGACTGGTCTATTTGTGTTTTTGGGGGGGGTTTCTCTCCATTAGTTTGTTATGTGGGAAGGGCACAGAGGTATGATAGTAAAAAAATGTCTTAAATCGCATTGTCCATGCTTTCTTTTGGAAGTCCTGGTTGCCCTGCTCGGCTGAGGGCTTGTGGAGCGGCTACATTCATCTTCTGCCATTGGCACAAGCCATTCCCTGAGAGGGGGCCTAGAACCGACTTGCAATAAGCCACCGACGGGCGGCCCTTGCACTTTCTGCCTCCCTCCTGTGCTGGCCCTCCTCCTCCTCCTCCTCCTCTGGTGGTCCTCCAATGTCTGCTGGCAGTGGCTGAGTCCTGCGGATAGCCAGGTTGTGCAGCATGCAGCACACGACAACGAAATGGGAGACTCGCTCAGGCGAGTACTGTAGGGCTCCTCCGGAACGATCCAGACAGCGGAACCTTTGCTTCAGCACGCCGATTGTTTGCTCAATGATGTTCCTGGTTGCTTGATGGCTGTCATTGTATCCCTCTTCAGCAGGGGTGCTGGGCGCACGGAGCGGGGTCATCAGCCAGGTGCACAAAGGATAGCCTTTGTCCCCGAGAAGCCATCCTCGTGGGTGAGGCTGGGCCTCGAACATGTCTGCCACAGAAGTCTGGCGCAGGATGAAGGCATCGTGGCTGCTGCCTGGAAAGCGGGCATTGACAGCTAGGATGAGCTGCCTGTGGTCACACACCAACTGCACGTTGAGCGAATGGTAGCCCTTCCGGTTGCGGTAATCCTCGGCATTCTCTAGAGGTGCCCGCAAAGCCACATGCGTGCAGTCAGTGGCGCCCTGCACCATGGGGAAGCCTGCTAATGCTGCAAAGCCCATTGCACGCTGTTGCTGCTTGTCAACGGTCATGGAGAAGGAGATGAACTGACGTCTCCTTCTGAAAAGGGCATTGGTCACCTGGCGGATGCAGCAATGTACCGCAAACTGGGAGATGTTGGAAATGTCCCCAGTAGCGGATTGGAAGGAGCCGGTGGCATAGAAGTTGAGAGCCACCGTCACCTTCACTGCCACCGACAGAGACGTCCTGCTCCTCAGCTGTGGCTGCAGATCTCCGCAAAGCAGGTGGCAGATCTCCGTGACCACCGCCCTTCTGAATCGCAGCCTCCGAACACACTGCTCCTCAGACATGTTCAGATATGAGAACTGCTGGCGGTATACCCTGGGTGGGTAAGGCCTCCTTTGCCGACGCCTGTTGCCCCTTCTCCGTCTGGCCATGACTGGCACTCTCTGACAGCGTCTCTGAGCCCTTTGAATGCAATGGAGAAGCCCAACGTTTCCACCCATTGCAGCCCCCATTATATGTTTCCAATCAATGCTATGGCTCTGAAGTTAAAGACAAGTGCAAAGCTGTGGCCTGAAGCCACAAGTACCTGTGCGAGTGTTGAGCCAAACCAGAAAGCTCTCTACCTTTGTCTCTCTCCAAAGATCCGTCTCTCACAAAGAAGGAGTGGTGCAAAATGGCTGCCATTTATACTGCAGGAGGAGTGCCCTTTAATTAGCGCCCCCCGCGCCCCGCAGCGACTGGGAACCGTTCCCCTCTACCAGTCGCTAGGGGCGCCAGGCGCACAATAGGCCGGCGCCACTGAATTTCCGGTTTGGGGCGCACAAAGGGCGTTGCACCATGAAATGACGTCAAGTGGTAATTTAACGTGACTTATTACAGGGATGGCATAAAAAGTTTAAAATATCAGAAAATGACTGATTTAAGTTAATTGGATCTTTCCCCCACCCCTCCAACCCCGCTCCCCCTTCATAAATGGTGATTTTAGCTCAGGAGCAGTAAGCATTTACCATTGTGTTAAACCCATGTTTGAAAATGGGCTGTGGCAGCAATACCACTAAAAACACCCTTACTGCCAAAATTGCAATTTTCTCCTCTGCAGAAACTAAGCAGTAGAATTACTGACAGCCAAAAATAAGGCCCGCAGTGATTCATTGGAGAACCACCAACCACTGCAGTCTCTCTCCTTCTCTGTTACTTTGATTGCAAATGGGTCGGAATTTTCCACAATTCAATCACAAACTCACATTGCTGTTACTTAATGGATCACATGAAATAATTTTGCATCATATGGAACTATTCCACTGTCACATGAAATAGGTTAGCTCAGGGCTATGATTAACTATAAATGATATAAAGAAACCTCACTGACATTCCCAAATTCCTACCAGAATTTGCTACAACAGGCCGCATCAGAAGTAAACAATTTTAAAGAAACAAAACAACTATTAATATTTTCCACACTTACCATGCAGCCAGATTTCCATGCACAATGACACGGAAAGAGTGTAAATGTGCACTTCTGGCAATTTTTTGCAGCGCAGGTTAAACTTGAATATATTTTTCCACCAAGATTCGGTGCCTAGTGTGCCTGCAAACACATTCTGATCATTTGATGGCCGTGAGGACATCTGTCTCCAACTATAAATAACATAAACTCTTGGAAGCCATGGCCTGAGCACACAAACAGGCATCATAACATCAGATACATTGCTGAATCCAAAATGTAATTAGAGTGGAATATAAATATGGGCTACTTGGATGGGCCACAGGCCCACCTGCCTGTTCGATTCAAAGGCTCCATACAGGCTTGTCTTTAATTATCAAAATGAGACTCCATAACATCGCGTGGTTTCCTTAATTAGATTTCTAATTTTACAAACTAAACATAAGACTCGAGTACAATATACTGAACTATTATTATCTACCTTTATATGTTTAAAGCAAATGGCAAGTAGATAAGATTTGGAAAACCCGAAATCCAAACGTAGCCAGTACAAAGTCATAAGTGACAGGCATGGGGAGCTTGCGAAAGTAACAAAGAGAAGACAAAGCTGACCTGATGTTTCAGATGAGATGAGTTAATTGGACTATGAATTTTAATTAAATGAGTTGAGTGCCATTAGGGAGAAGCTATTCTGAACTTGCTATGCATTGAATTATTAAAGGTGACTGAGTTAATTGGCCAGTGAGTTAGAATTAAGTAAGTTGCTATAAGGGATGAAGGTCATTTATATTCCAGTCTAAATTGGATCATTAGTGGCGCCTGTATTATCTGGTGTGTATTTACATACACACATAAAAAAGGTTGTGTGGCAATTAACAGTTACGTCAACTTGGTATACAGGTATGTATAATAAGCCATGGGTGTGCATAGGGAATGACTGTTGAATTGAAATTGTATACATGGTGACTAGGGGGTATGTTAAAAAGACTGCTTCACAATTGGGTTTCCACATCTGCATGAAAATCAGTGCCATAGTGGTATGGAAACAATCTCAAACATATAAATCAGTGGTGTCATGTAGCAACTAGCATATCCCTGTAGATTCATCACGATGATAGCAGGAATGAGAAACTACAGTTATGAGCAAGAGAAGGCTAAGAGGAGAGTTAATAGTGTTTTCTTTAAGAGCAGGGGAGTTCTCCCCGATATCCTGGCCAATATTTATCCCTCAACCTAAAAACAGATTATCTGGTCATTATCACATTTTTGTTTGTGGGAGCTTGCTGTGCACAGATTGACTGCCGTGTTTCTTACATTACAACAGTGACTACACTTCCAAAGTACTTCAGTGGCTGTAAAGCGCTTTGCGATGTCCTGACGTCGTGAAAGACTCTATTTAAATGTAAATCTATCATTCTATTACAAAGGTTTTTTTTTAATCATTCACAGGATTTGGGTGCCACTGGCCAGCATTTATTGCCCACCCCTAATTGGGTGGAGGGAGTGAAGGTTTAGGGTGGTGGATGGGGTGCCAATCAATCTAGCTGCTTTGTCCTTTTTGTTATTCATCCATAGATGTGGGCATCGCTGGCATTTCTTGCCCATTCCTAATTGCCCTTGAGAAGATGGTGGTGAGCCACCTTCTTGAACCGCTGCAGTCCGTGTGGTGATGGTACTCCCACAGTGCTGTTAGGGAGGGATTTCCAGGATTTTCACCCAGCAACAATGAAGGAACGGCGATATACTTCTAAGTCAGTATGGTATGTTTCCCCTGCTTGGGGAGAGAGTGATAAGGGGTCATCAAATTTAAAACTGTCACCAAGAGAGTGAGGAGACAGTTTAAGATAAATGTTTTTACAGAACGGATTGTTGGAGCATAGAGTGCTGTGCTCCAGGGAATAATTGCAGCAGGTTATTGGTGAGTAAGTGCTGCTTGGTAGCACTGTCGACGACACCTTCCATCACTTTGCTGATGATTGAGAGTAGTCTGATGGGGTGGTAATTGGCTGGATTGGATTTGTCCTACTTCTGGTTAACAGTAAATACCTGGGCAATGTGATGAGGTTAATTGGGAAAGATTATTTCCCCTGCTTGGGGAGAGAGTGATAAGGGGTCATCAAATTTAAAACTGTCCCTAAGAGTGTGAGGAGACAGTTTAAGATAAATCTTTTTACACAATGGGTTGTTGGAACACGGAATGCTGTGCTAGGAACATAGGAACAGGAGGAAGCCATTTAGCGCCTCGAGCATGCTCCGCCATTCAATGAGATCATGGCTGATCTGTGACCTAACTCCACATACCCGCCTTTGCCCCATATCCCTTAATACCATTGGTTAACAAAAAGCTAGCAATCTCCGATTTAAAATTAACAATTGATCTAGCATCAATTGCCATTTGCGGAAGAGCGTTCCAAACTTCTGCCACCCTTTGTGTGTAAAAGTGTTTCCCAATTTCACTCCTGAAAGGTCTGGCTCTAATTTTTAGACTATGCCCCCTAGTCCTAGAATCCCCAACCGGTGGAAATAGTTTCTCTCTATCTACCCTATCTGTTCCCCTTAATATCTTGAAAACTTTGATCAGATCACCCCTTAACCTTCTAAATTCTAGAGAATACAACCCTAATTTGTGAAATCTCTCCTCATAACTTAACCCTTGAAGTCCGGGTATCATTCTGGTAAACCTACACTGCACTCCCTCCAAGGCCAATCTATCCTTCCTAAGGTGTGGTGCCCAGAACCGCTCACAGTACTCCAGGTGTGGTCTAACCAGGGTTTTGTGTAGCTGCAGCATAACTTCTACCCCCTTGTACTCTAGTCCTCTAGATATAAAGGCCAGCATTCCATTAGCCTTTTTGATTATTTTCTGTACCTGTTCATGACATTTTAATGATCTATGTACCTGGGCCCCCAAGTCTCTTAGGACCTCCACTATTTTTAGCCTTTCACCATTTAGAAAGTACTCTGTTCTATCCTCTTTAGGTTCAATGTGGATGACCTCACATTTGCCTACATTGAATTTCATTTGCCACAGTTTTGCCCATTCACTTAATCTATCAATATCTCTTTGTAATTTTATGCTTTCATCTACACTGCCTACAATGCCGCCTATCTTTGTGTCATCGGCAAATTTGGATATATGACTTTTTATGCCATCATCTAAGTCATTAATAAATACTGTGAATAGTAGTAGCCCCAACACAGATCACTGCGGGACTCCACTAGTCACATCCTGTCAATTTGAGTACCTACCCATTATCCTTACTGCCTGTCTCCTGCCGCTCAGCCAATTTCCAAACCAGGTCAATAATTTGCCCTCAGTTCTATGGGCTTCTATCTTAGTTAACAGTCTCTTATGTGAAACTTTATCTAATGCCTTCTGGAAGCCCATATAAATAATATTTCTTAAGGCTAAATGGATCAAGGGATATGGGGAGAAGGCAGGGACAGGGTACTGAATTTGGATGATCAGCCATGATCTCATTGAATGGCGGAGCAGGCTCAAGGGGCCGAATGGCCTACTCCTGCTCCTATCTTCTATGTTTCTATAACATCCATAGACATTCCCCTATCCACTACTTTAGTCACCTCTTCAAAAAATTCAATTAGGTGTGTCAGGCATGACCTACCTTTTACAAATCTATGCTGGTTATTTCTGATCAACTGAAAATTTTCGAGGTGTTCAGTCACCCTGTCCTTAATTATAGACTCTAGCAATTTCCCGACAACAGATGTTAGGCTAACTGGTCTATAATTCCCTGGTTTCCCTCTCTCGCCATTTTTAAATAGCAGAGTGACATGCACAATTTTCCAATCTAAAGGAATGGTTTCTGAATCGAGAGAACTTTGGAAGATTATAGTTAGAGCATCTGCAATGTACTTGATATACCTATCAATTCGTCCAATGAAAAGCGACGAGTTAAGAAAGTAACTATAGGTTTTTATTGACTAAATAACAGAGCCCACCCTCGTGGGTGATCGGATCCAAGAAGGAGGAATACCAGCCAGTCGACCACCTTTATACCCGGGCAGGTAGGCGGAGCCATGGGCAGAGTTGGCAGTGGTCAGCCCAGGTATAGCAGCGTGACAAGAGGCGACCTCGTACAGTGATACAACAATGTGAACAGTGATAACTATAGGGAAACGATCTAACAGTGATAACCATAGTGTAACGATAGTGAACGGTAAAAGTGGTTTACCACATTCACCCCTTGTTTAGATTTGAGTCCGGCGGGGTGAAGTGTACTACCAGTTCTGGTATGTCAGTCTGTCCGGAGGCCTCGTAAGCCTGTCTGATCGTCGCAGCGGCGGTGTTGCGTTCTCCGGTGTTAATGCTGGCGTCTGCGAGGTAGGCGAAGGCTCTTGGGGTTCCGGCATACCGTCTACCTGGGCTGGAATTGGGGTGGTGGTGGGGGGGGGTAGCGGTGGTGTCTCCGGAGTGCCCGAGGGTGCGAGGTCTCGTAAGGAGACTGTGTCCTCCCGCCCGTCTGGGTATGCCACGTAGGTGTACTGGGGGTTGGCGTGCAGGAGGTTCACCCTCTCGACCAGGGGGTCCGTTTTATGGGCCCTCACGTGCTTTCGCAGCAAGACAGGCCCCGGAGAGGTCAGCCAGGTTGGTAGCGTGGTTCCCGTAGTCGACTTCCTGGGGAAAACAAACATTCGTTCATGGGGGGTGGCGTTAATGGCAGTGCAAAGTAGTGACCGGGTGGAATGCAGCGCCGCCGGGAGGACCTCCTGCCAGCGAGAGGTTGGGAGGCCCTTAGACTTTAAGGCTAAGAGGACGGCCTTCCATACCGTCGCGTTCTCTCTTTCCACCTGGCCGTTCCCTCGGGGGTTGTAGCTGGTGGTCCTGCTAGTGGCGATGCCTCTCGCTAGTAGGAACTGACGGAGTTCCTCGCTCATGAAGGAGGCGCCCCGGTCACTATGTATATAGTTTGGGAACCCGAACAAGGCAAAGAGGTCGTTCAGGCATTTAACGACCGTGGTGCTGGTCATGTCTGGGCAGGGGAAGGCAAAGGGGAAACGGGAGTACTCATCAACAATGTTGAGGAAGTACACATTACGGTCAGAGGACGGGAGGGGTCCCTTAAAATCGATGCTCAAGCGCTCGAAGGGGCGGGTGGCCTTGATCAGGCTTGCTCTGTCCGGCCTAAAGAAGTGCGGTTTGCACTCGGCACAGGTCTGGCAGTTCCTGGTCATGGTCCTGACCTCCTCGATGGAGTAGGTCAGGTTGCGGGCCTTAATGAAGTGGTAAAGCCTGGTGACCCCGGGGTGGCAGAGGTCGTTGTGGAGGGTCTGAAGTCTATCAATTTGCGCGCTGGCGCATGTAATTCGCGATAGAGCGTCAGGGGGTTCGTTCAGCTTACCAGGCCGGTACAAGATATCATAATCGTAGGTGGATAGCTCGATTCTCCACCTCAAGATCTTGTCGTTCTTGATTTTACCCCTCAGCTTGTTATTAAACATAAAAGTGACCGAACGCTGGTCGGTGAGGAGGGTAAATCGCTTGCCTGCGAGGTAATGCCTCCAGCGGCGTACCGCCTCCACAATCGCCTGGGCCTCCTTCTCGACCGAAGAGTGTCGGATCTCAGGGCCCTGTAGGGTCCTTGAGAAGAAGGCCACCGGTCTCCCCTCCTGGTTGAGGATAGCGGCTAGGGCGAAGTCGGATGCATCGCTCTCCACTTGGAAGGGGATGGACTCATCCACTGCGTGCATAGTGGCCTTAGCAATGTCTCCCCTGATGAGGGAGAAGGCCGCGCGTGCTTCTTCCGTAAGGGGGAAGGAGGTGGACTTCATGAGGGGTCTGGCTTTGTCCGCATAATTCGGCACCCATTGGGCATAGTAGGCGAAGAGCCCCAGGGTTCTCTTCAGCGCCTTTGGACAGTGGGGAAGGGGTAGCTCCATGAGGGGACGCATTCTTTCGGGATCGGGGCCGATGGTTCCGTTCTCTACTACGCAGCCGAGGATGGCAAGGCGCGAGGTGTTAAACACACATTTCTCCTTATTGTAGGTGAGGTTCAGCCGTTGGGCCGTACGGAGGAAGCTTTCCAGATTAGCGTCATGGTCTTGCCGGTCGCGGCCGCAGATGGTGACGTTATCTAGATAGGGGAACGTGGCTTGCAGCCCGTTCTGGTCAACCATCCGGTCCATCTCCCTTTGGAAGACCGAAACCCCGTTGGTGACGCCGAAGGGGACCCTAAGGAAGTGGTAGAGGTGGCCATTCGCCTCGAAGGCGGTATACTGGCGGTCCTCGGGGCGGATAGGGAGTTGGTGGTAGGCCGACTTAAGGTCGATGGTAGAGAATACCCGGTATTGAGCAATCTGATTGACCATATCAGATATGCGGGGAAGGGGGTATGCGTCCAGCTGGGTGTACCGGTTTATGGTTTGGCTGTAGTCGATGACCAGGCGGTTTTTATTGCCGGTCTTAACGACTACAACCTGGGCACGCCAGGGGCTGCTGCTCCCCTCGATGATGCCCTCCTTCAGGAGACGCTGCACCTCAGAGCTAATGAAAGCTCTGTCCCCGGAGCTGTACCGCCTGCTCTTGGTAGCGACGGGTTTGCAGTCGGGGGTGAGGTTAGCGAACAGGGAAGGTGGCGGGACCTTGAGGGTGGATAGGCCGCAGGTGTTACGCGGTGGGCGATTTAAAGGCTGCTGGTTGTCGACTGTGAGCGGGGGGAGGGGTCCACCGTATGCTAGAGTGACGCTTTGGAGGTGGGATTGAAAATCCAGCCCTAGTAGGACGGCAGCGCATAGCTGGGGCAGGACGAGGAGTTTAAAGTTTTTATACTCTGTGCCCTTAACCGACAGGGTCACAACACAGTAGCCGCTGATGTCTGTGGCATGGGACCTCGATGCCATCGAGATCCGGTTGCGCATTGGCTGGACAGTGTGGGAGTAGTGGCTCACCGTGTCTGGATGTATGAAGCTCTCCGTGCTTCCGCTGTCGAACAGGCAGGTCGTGGCGTGGCCGTCTACTTTGATGTCCATCATTGACTTGGACAGCTGATGCGGGCGAGCTTGGTCTAGTGTGACGGAGGCTAGTGTGTGGCTGAGCGGGTCGCTGTAGTCTGTAGGTGAAGCGGCGGTCGAGCGTGGTGGGTAAAATGGAGGCGCCCACGAGGTGGGGCAAAATGGTGGAGAAGATGGCTGCCCCCACAACCCACATGAGGCACTGCTGGCGTCGGTTGCCTGGATCAAAGATGGCCACCCCCATTGCTCATCTGTGGCCTTGATAGAAGATGGCCGCCCCCACAGTTCGCATGAGGCACTGCTGGCCTCTGCTGCTCTCCCTCTGCAGGCCTTCGCGAAGTGGCCTTTCTTCAGCCTGCTGGAGCACGTCGCGTTTTTGGCTGGGCAGCGCGACCTCGGGTGTTTCACCTGCCCACAGAAGAAGCAGCCGGCGGCCCGGTCGCGGGGGTCCGAAGTCGCAGCCGGTACCGGGGGTGGCGGTCCCGATCGGGTCCAGGACGCCGACGCTGAGGTAGGTCCCAGGGGCGGCGCTACGAGGGGTATTGCGGCCGGGGTCGGGCCCGAGTCCCAGAGTCGCGAACTGTACCTGGAATACACCTCGAGGTCCCGCTGGGTCACTTCTAGGGAGTAGGCCAAGGCTGCAGCTGTGTTCAGGTCGAGGTCCTTTGATTCCAGCATCTCTGCCGTGAGTAGTCGGACCGAAGGCCTTTCACGAAGGCATCACGGATGTTATCTTCAGTGTTTTCTGCAGCCGATACTGCTTTAAAGTCACAGTCCCTGCCGAGTGTTCGTAGCGCCCGTAAAAATTCAGCTACAGACTCTCCTGGCTGTTGCGGGCGGGATCTTAGGAGGTGTCTGGCATACATGGAATTTACCGGGCTCCGGTACTGCTGTTTCAGTAGGTTGATAGCGGCCTCGTAAGTAGTAATGTCCTGGATGAGTGCGTATACTTTAGGGCTCGCTTGGGCAGTCAGAACGCTCAGTTTGGATCTCTGAGGGACGCCGGATTCTTCAAGGTAGGATTCGAAGCAGCACAGCCAGTGTTTGAAGTCAAGGGCTGCGTTTGTTGCTTGTGGGTTTAGATCCAGGTACGGTGGTTTGAGGGCTCGCAGTCAAGCCGGCTGCTGTGGCTGTTGTAGCTGGGCATCTGGCTGGTCGTTTGGCTGCTCCGTTGACTGGTTGTTTGGCTGCTCAAGTGACGACATTTTAAAATTTAGTCAATAAAATTGATATGCCTATCAATTCGTCCAATGAAAAGCGACGAGTTAAGAAAGTAACTATAGGTTTTTATTGACTAAATAACAGAGCCCACCCTCGTGGGTGATCGGATCCAAGAAGGAGGAATACCAGCCAGTCGACCACCTTTATACCCGGGCAGGTAGGCGGAGCCATGGGCGGAGTCGGCAGTGGTCAGCCCAGGTATAGCAGCGTGACAAGAGGCGACCTCGTACAGTGATACAACAATGTGAACAGTGATAACTATAGGGAAACGATCTAACAGTGATAACTATAGTGTAACGATAGTGAACGGTAAAAGTGGTTTACCACAGCACTCACCTACTTCCTTTAAAACCATGGGATGGAAACCACCTGGTCTTGGGGATTTGTCACTCTTTAGTGCCATTATTTTCTTCATTACTGTTATTTTACTTACATTAATTTTATTGAGTCCCTGTCCCTGATTTAGTTCCTTGGGATTTCTGGCATGCTATCCTCTTTCTTCTACTGTAAATACTGACGCAAAGTAATTATTGAATATGTACGCCATTTCCTCACCGCTTTCAGTTTTTAAGGGGCCAACATTGCTCCTGACTACCCGTTTTTTCCTAATATAATTTTTAAAAAATGTTGTGTTGATTTTTATATCCCTTGCAAGTTTCCTTTCATACTCCCTTTTTGTAGCTCTTACTATCTGTTTTGTGACCCTTTGCTGTTCTTTGTATCTTTCCCATTTGCCAGGATCTGTGCTATTTTTTGCTTTTTTATATGCTTTTTCTTTTAGTTTTATGCTGTCCCGCACCTCTTTAGTCGTCCATTGCTGTTTTTTTTGGCAAGTCGCGCTCTTGCCCCTCAGGGGTATAAACTGGTTCTGTATCACCTTAAATTCTTTTTTGAACATCTCCCACTGATCTTCCAGCATTTTACCCATTAACAGATTTGCTCAGTTTACTGTGGACAGTCTCTGTCTCATCCTGTTGAAGTTGGCCTTGCCCAAATCTAGAACCTTAGTAGCTGTTTTGCATATCTACCTTTCAAACGCTATGTTGAACTCGATCATGTTATGATCGCTTTTGGATAAATGTTCACGCACAGTTAGGCTGTTAACTAAATCTGGCTCATTACTCATTACTAAATCTAATATGGCTTTCCCCCTTGTTGCCTCTAGGACATATTGTTGTAGAAAACTATCCTGGACACACTCAAGAAATTCACTACCTTTCTAGTCTTCTTATCCCAATCAATATGAAAGTGAAAATCCCCCATTAAAACCACTCTGCCCTTACTACATGCTTGTCTAATCTCTGTATTTATACAATCTAGCACTTTACAGCTTCTACCAGGGGGCCTATACACAATTCCCACTACAGTCTTAAATCCTTTCCTATTTCTTAATTCTACCCATAAAGTCTCCACTACCTGCTTACCTCTCTTTATATCCTCTCTTATCAGTGAAGTGATGTCATCCTTAATCACTAAGGCTACTCCTCCCCCTCTGCTATTTTCTCTATCTTTCCTGTAGACCTTATAATCTGGTATATTTAGTTCCCAGTCCTGATTGTCTTGCAGCCATGTCTCAGTAATGGCTACCACGTCATACCCTCCAATTTGAATTTGCACCTGCAGTTCATTCAATTTATTCCTTATATTCCATGCGTTTGTATAAAGAACACTTATTTGGGCCACACACCCTAGTCTGTCCTTCAGCTCTGATGTTTTTATCACTTGTTTCTTACTTCTCTCACCTAGTTTAATCATTTTACATCTTTTCGTTTTCCTGATACATGTAGTGCCTAAAGCAGTCAAAGAGTAATTGCAGCAGATGCACCCTTTTAGGGAATAGGGGATAAACATTTGAAACCAAGGACAATGTAGAGCTATGGTAAGAATGCAGGACACTAAGATTAGTTTTAAATTGCTCACAGAAAGAGCCAGCACATATACGATGGGCTAAATGGCCACCTGCTGTAGTTCTATGGTTCTATGGATTCTAGCAGAATCAGTATAGACACAATGGGCCAAATGGCCACCTTCTGTACATCTGAGGTACTTTGGATTAAATCGAATGGTCCATTTGCCATATAGCTTTGTTGCTGTTGGCTGCCTGAATTTCGTTGACAGCACTCTAAGATAAATGAATTGATACTACTCTGGAAGTACCAAGATCTACCTGACACTTCTAGAGGCAGAACTCCCACAGAGGCAATGGCCGCGATTTTGCCAGTGGAAGCAGGATCACGGCGGGAGAGGTGGTTGGTAGGTTCCGGTCCCGTTCTTGGCTGCAGCTGCTCTGTAAAAAGGATATTCCGTTATTGGGGCTTGTTAAGCCCACCCTGCGGGGATCCTGGCCAATTAAAAGGAAGCGGGTCTGATGATGTCATTTGATGATGCGTCATCAGTCGGTGTCCTTAAAGAGACCATGGCCGCATTCATTTTGACAGTTGTGCTGTCAGTGTTCTGCAGCATTGAGGTGCTGCAAACACTGACAAGCACTGCACAAAGGTGCACGGCTGCACCCAGGCTCTCCCATGACTCCCTCCACATGCAGGGATGTTCTCTTCCCTTCCAAGGGCAGAAGAGACCTCCCCAGGACACCAACGCAGCCTGGTTGCACACTGCACAGGAAGATAAAAGCAGGGATGTCGTCAGGAGTACCTGGCTGCAGCGGCGCAAACCTTTCAATGATCACAGTAGATCACGAAACATTACTGCCAAGCCACACTCAATCTCATGTTCCTGTGCCACTCGTCACATCCCCATCACTCTGCCTTCCCTACCCTACTCCTGCACATCCTTACTCACACCAACTTACCTTGCACCTCCACCCATCCCTCTCTATCTACATTATCACATCCCCATCTCACTAGCCACCCCTCACACTCACACTCATCCTAGTGCAATCATACCAACTAACACCACACAAGGATAGGCACTTGGGTGTGTTATGCAATGTTCATGTGAATTATCTACTAATGTGTTGTCAAACATTGAAATCTTTATTTTCAACACTTTGCCTTATTGTACAGATCTGTGCTCACCTTTGGAAGTGTCTCAGTGTGTTGCAGTGAATGGTGAGACATAACAGTATCCCCCACAATGGTGATGCGTGTGAAAGGGATGGCTTGGTCATTGCAGGAATGCTTATGGTGTTGGTGTGGGGTGGTGTTAGCCTGGTGCATCATGTGGCAGCCTGAGTGTAAAGCATCAAGTGACATAAATCTGG
Organism: Somniosus microcephalus; assembly: GCF_052327205.1. Classification (NCBI taxonomy): domain Eukaryota; kingdom Metazoa; phylum Chordata; class Chondrichthyes; order Squaliformes; family Somniosidae; genus Somniosus; species Somniosus microcephalus. Next base: position 197,936,419 of record NC_140996.1, read on the forward strand.
TCATGGTGATGCCATCACTGGCCAGTGGCCCATAGTCTGAGTCAATGTGGTCAGGTGCTGATGCCCTGTGTCCTGTGCAGCATCAGGTGATTGTGGAGAAGGTTGGTATTGTTGTTGGTGATGTTAGTGTGCTTGGTGGTGTTGGTGTTGGGGTTGATCGTGGAGGGATTCAGAGAACCAAGGTGAGATTTTTTCAAGGGCACTGATGTTGTTGGAATAGATGGCAGCTGAAGTTAAGAGATGACAGAAGCGACCTGTCAATGGTGAGAGAGCTTGCTACAAGGAGGTGATAGTGGATAGAGAGTTTACTCCAAACACTTCCAAACTGCATACAGCTCAAAAGTGTCTTCCAAGTCCTGAAGGCTCAAGTTTCTGACATTGGAAAGTGACCAGCTGTGAAATGGTAGCTTTCATACCACTCTTGCAGCTGTCACCTATTCACAGCAATGGGGAGACATTGAGAACCCGACCTACTTACCTGATGTGAGCTCTGAACGACGTGAAGCCTGTTAAAAATGTGGTAAAATAGAAAAAGGCTGGCAAAATAGTAGTAGACAAGCACTTAACAAGCAGTTAAGTGTCTTAAATGCCTCCCCCGCTGTAATGATCAGTAACCTGTCATTCTGGAATGGTACACTAGGTGGTGCTGTATGTATATAAGAGTGGGCTACCCATGATGCACTAGGCTACCCACAAGGCAGCAGTCAAGATGGAGGCCTCTACAGATACTGTACCTAGTCCACATGTACTCAATAAAGTGTCTAGCAAAAGCTAGCTGTTCTTAATAAAAACGACTAGTTATTAATGAACATAACATGGTAAGATCTGCTGAATATTGTGCAATGCGACATGGAGAATTTGAAGCCACCAGAGCGTTTGAAACTCACAGGAAATGTCGACTACAATTGGCAGACTTTTAAACAACAATTCGAACTCTACATTGCTGCCATCGGGTACGGTACGAAGCCAGACGCAAGGAAAATAGCGTTGCTGCTCACGGTTGCAGGCCCACAGGCGATAGAGGTATTTAATACATTTGTATTTAATCCAGAGGAGAACAGAGAAAAATTAGACGATGTGCTAAAGAAGTTTGATACACATTGTTCTCCCAAAAAGAATGAAACCTATGAGAGGTACATCTTCCGTTCTCAGACACAGCAGCAAAATGAGACTTTTGATAGCTTTTTGGCTGATCTGAAACTGAAAGCACAGACATGTAATTTCTCTGAGCTGAAAGCATCCATGATTCGTGACCAGATTGTGTTTGGTATTCATGATAAAAAAGTCAGGGAATGTCTGTTGAGAGAAACCGAACTAACATTGGAAATTGCTGTGAAAATATGTCAAGCTAGTGAGCTAGCTCAAAAGCATGCCAAGACTTACAGTGAAATCAATGATGATGCGATTGCAGTAAGTACTGCTGTCGGTGCTGTGTCCTACAAGGGGAAGAAACATGGGCAAAACAGAAGTGAAAAGCAATCGGAGGAAGGAATTTTTAATTGTAAACGCTGTGGTTACAAACACCAGTTAAAACAATGTCCAGCGTTTGGAAAAATGTGCACAAAATGTCATGGAAAGAATCACTTTGCCAAACAATGCTTTTCAAAAGTAAAAACAAAGAAAGGGCAACAAGTTAATGTAATTGAGGACACTGATTTAAGTGAGGCATGTTTTGTAGGAATGGTGTCATGTGACAATATCAAAAAGGATACAGAAAATGTGCAGCCCTCAGGAATTAACAATGCTGAACATAAAGTTAATGCAGTCAAAGAGGACAAATGGATGATCCCACTGCAGGTAAATGGGGCATTAGTTACATTGAAACTAGACACTGGGGCAAAAGCAAACTTAATCAGTATGAGTGACATTAACAATATGAAAGAAAAGCCCAAAATACAGAAAAAGTCAGTACTACTGAAGGACTATAATGGACAGAAAATAGATAGCTTAGGTGTATGCAGACTTAAAGTGACAGTCAAAGACAAAGTGCATCATCTCATGTTTTCTGTTGTGGCTGAAGGACTTGATTCACTACTGGGTGACAAAGCTTGTGAGGACTTAGAACTGGTCAAGAGAATCTACCGTATAAACTGTGCCATAAGCAGACCAGATGACTCAGTGGATTCTGTAGTGAATAATTTCCAGGATGTGTTCAAAGGATTTGGAGTTCTACCATTCACTTACAAGATCCAGCTAAAGGAGGATGCTCAGCCAGTGGTACATGCTCCACAAAGAGTTCCAGCACCCCTGCGTGACCGGCTCAAGAATGAACTGGACAGAATGACCACACTAGGAGTCATCAGGAAAGTCGAAGAGCCAACAGACTGGGTTAACTCCATGGTATGTGTAAAGAAAAAGAACAATGATCTAAGAATATGCATGGATCCAAAGGACTTAAATGCAAACATAAAACGTGAACACTACCAGATTCCCAAGCGAGAAGAAATCACCAGTGAAATGTCAGGTGCCAGATACTTTACAAAGCTCGATGCCTCACAAGGATTTTGGCAACTAAAACTGGATGAAGACGGCACCAAATACTGTACCTTCAACACACCATTTGGCAGTTATTGTTTCCTCAGAATGCCTTTCGGGATAATATCTGCATCTGAAATCTTTCATAAAGCGATGGAACACATAATTGAAGGTCTGGAAGGAATTCGGGTCTATGTTGATGACATCATCATCTGGGGCTCCACATTGAAAGAACACAATGAGAGACTGACTAAAGTGCTGCAGAGCATACGCCGGAATGGACTGAAGCTCAACAAAGCCAAGTGTCAGTTTGGCGTCCAGGAAGTCACTTTCCTAGGAGATAATCTATCTGGTAAAGGAATAGAGCCAGATATGGAAAAAGTAAATGCCATACTCAAAATGCCCCGACCCACTGACAAAAAAGGAGTGCTATGCATCATGGGGATGATAAACTTCATTGGAAAGTTCATTCCTAACTTGTCAGTCAAGACAGCCTGTCTGCGAGACCTGCTATGTAAAACAAATGAGTTCGCATGGACAGAAAGACATGAACAAGAGTGGATAAACCTCAAAACAGTGCTGACAACCACACCTGTACTCACCTTCTTTGACCCAACAAAAAGAATCAAAGTGTCAACGGATGCATCAAAAGATGGCCTAGGTGCGGTCTTGCTACAAGCAGAGGGTGAAGACTGGAAGCCTGTTGCCTATGCCTCCAGGTCTATGACTGATACTGAGTGTCGATACGCCCAGATTGAAAAGGAATGTCTAGGCTTGGTAGTTGGACTAGAAAAGTTTCATGGCTACATATATGGACTTCCCACCTTCACAGTTGAGACAGACCACAGCCCACTGGTTGCCATCATAAAAAAGAACCTGAATGAGATGTCTCCAAGGATTCAACGACTCATGATGAAGCTGCAAAGATATGACTTTGAACTGATCTACACACCAGGCAAATACATAGTGTTAGCAGATGCACTATCCCGAGCAGCCACAATGAGTCATGTGAGCTCTACTGAAGAAGACGTGGATGTTCATGTGAGTATGGTCACTGCTGCGCTGCCCGTGTCAGACACAAAATCAAAGCAAATAGCAGAAGAAACAGTAAAAGATACAGTATTACAAACAGTAATAGAGAACATTCATCATGGTTGGCCAAAAGGTTCCTGTCCAAAATATTTTCACATAAGATCAGAATTGAGTGTCGCAAGTGGACTATTACTAAAACAGAACAGAATAGTCATTCCACAGGCTCTACGTCAAGACATGCTCAAAAGGATTCATGAGGGACACCTCGGAATTGAAAAATGCAAAAGGAGAGCAAGAGACACTGTTTATTGGCCTGGCATAAATAAGGACATTGAGAACATGATAGGCAAATGTGAGACATGTCAGAAACACCAAAACAAACAAGCAAAGGAACCAATGATAGTAGCTGACATACCAACAGCACCATGGCAAAAGGTTGGTATGGACCTTTTTCATTTAAATGGTAAAGACTATCTAATAGTGATTGACTACTATTCTAACTATCCTGAGATGGCGCTGCTCTCAAGCACCACAGCAAGCAGTGTCATAATGCATGTGAAATCCATCTTCGCCAGACATGGAATTCCCAGGATTGCCATTAGCGACAATGGTCCGTGCTTCAACTGTAAGGAGTGGCAACAGTTTGCAGCACATTATGACTTTCAGCACATCACATCCAGTCCTTTGTATGCTCAGTCAAATGGTAAGGCAGAGAAAGGTGTTCAAGTTCTCAAGCAGCTACTGAAGAAAGCGACAGAAAGCAAGTCTGATCCTTATCTCGCCCTGCTGAGCTACCGAGCCTCACCTTTAGACTCTGGTTCTTCACCTGCTGAACTCCTAATGGGTCGCAAGTTGCGTACCACGCTACCCTGCTGTGCAAAAGAAAAGCAGAGTAAGGAACTGAGACAGATACTTCAACTGTTAAAGCTGAAACAGAAATCATACTATGACAAGTCATCCAAAACTCTGAAACCATTGACAAGGGATGATGTTGTCAGGATTGAGGATCCAGATGCATGGAACAGGAAAGCTACAGTTCTTGAGGAAGTAGGACCAAGGTCATACACTGTTAGAACTGAGGAAGGACAGATTCTCAGGAGGAACCGCCGTTCCCTCCTAAAAACACAAGAGACTATTGAAGAGCAAATCGATGACAATGCCGCAACTGAATCTTGTCACTCATCACCAGAACAATCTAACACAAATACACATACAGGCTTACCTGTGCTGAGAAGATCCACATGTGAAGTAAAAAAGCCTGATAGACTTAATCTTTGAGTACAAAGAAAACTACATTGAAAATGTATTGACTGTTGAAGATGTTTATGTTGTTATTGATTGATACTGATTTTGTTTAACCTCAAAGAAGGGGGGATGTAATGATCAGTAACCTGTCATTCTGGAATGGTACACTAGGTGGTGCTGTATGTATATAATAGTGGGCTACCCACGATGCACTAGGCTACCCACAAGGCAGCAGTCAAGATGGAGGCCTCTACAGATACTGTACCTAGTCCACATGTGCTCAATAAAGTGTCTAGCAAAAGCTATCTGTTCTTAATAAAAACGACTAGTTATTAATGAACATAACACCCGCCATTTGGTGTCGGGTCTGTTCTGAAATCGCAGACCCAACACTTTGGAAACTTACATGGAGGTGGTTTCACAGCGGGCTCCCAACCTCCAAACCCGCCTCCAAACCCGCTCCCTGAGCGCCGGCAAAATTCAGCCCTATGTAAATGTTGCCTTCAGTGGCACTAGCCACTATTTATTCTGCCAGCGAGTGGAGTTCAGTGACTCAGACTATGGGCCACTGGCCAGAAAATAAAGCCGCAAATCATAACTGTGAACTAATGTAAACAGGATGGATTTCACAGCAATAGGAGCTCGGAGTGTCACAAAGCCGTTTCTTCTTCTGGTGGTTTAGCACAGAGGGGCTTGGGTTTAAATCCAACTCAGAAATATGGAATGGAAAACTCTCTCTACTGACTATAAAGGTTCTATATAAAATGAGTTTGGCTTCTTTTCTCTACTACCAACCATCTCTTTTAACCCCTCTCCCCTTCCCTCTCCACCCTCACCTCCAACAAGTATGAGGAGCTCATGGACTTCTTTGTCATTAAGATTGAGACCATCTGTTCAGCAACCTCTGCTGCATCCCTCCCTTTACAGCACCAAACTGCCCGCAATTTGGTCCCGACAGGTCCTAAGTTGGCAATCTCACACAGAGATACCATAAGGACGGCTGTTGGCAGCGGTGGAACAATTCTAACCCATATTCTTCTCCAGCTTCTTCTGAGAAGTTCTGTTCTGGGATTAGGTCTTGGTACATTGTCGGGGTAAAGTAGAAGAAACTCTGCTCTGCATCTGACCAGGTATGCCTGGGCTGGGAAATGTTCCATTCCTCAACACTAAAAATCCAACAAACAAAAAAAATCCTGAATTTTATTTTAACTCGAAATAATAGTCATTGGCTGGTAATGATCTCAGCATGAAGCTGGGAGAACAAGAAAGAACATAGAAACAAAACACTATTGTTCATGGTCTGAATGAAACTCACTTGGAGAGCTGGTGCTTATTGTTTCTATTAAAGGGGAACAGATCTCAATGGTGAAGAAAAGCACCCATGTGTAGACTGAAACCATGTGAGTGCAGTTAATGAGGCTTTAGCCCCGAACTAAAATCCCTCCTTCTAGATTTAAGCAGTGCTTCAAAGGAGATTGGTATCAGGCCAGTAGAAATTACTTTTGACATTGTCCAATGACATTGGAAACATTGAGACCTGAAGGGGGATGGGGAAACAGTGGAACACAGTATAAAATAAAACATCTGTATCAATGGATTTGAACAGAATGTAATTTTTTTGTTATAAATGTAGAATAATCTATTGCACCAAAGGTATCTGTGGAGTAAGATGATTGTTATCTAGAAAGAACTTGTATTTATGTAGCATCTTTCATATCCACAGGATGTCACAAGTGCAGTGTCAGCTGTGGCTCAGTTGGTAGCACATTTGCCTCTGAGTCAAAAGGTTGTGGGTTCAAGTCCCCCTCCAGGGACTTGAGCACATAAAGTTAGGCTGGCACTCCAGTGCAGTGCTGCACTGTTGGAGGTGCTGTCTTTTGGAAGAGATATTAAACTGAGGCCCTGTCTGCTCTCTCAGGTGGATGTAAAAGATCCCATGGCACTATTTCGAAGAAGAGTAGGGAAGTTATCCCCGGTGTCCTGGCCAATAATTCTCCCTCAACCAACATAACCAAAACAGATTATCTGGTCATTATCACATTGCTGTTAGTGGGAGCTTGCTGTGCGCAAATTGGCTGCCACATTTCCCACATTACAACAGTGACTTCACTTCAAAAGTACTTCATTGACTGTAAAGCGCTTTGAGACATCCGGTGGTTGTGAAAGGCGCTATATAAATGCAAGTCTTTCTTTCTTTCACAGCCAATGAATTATTTTTGAAATGTTGTCATGTAGAAAAACACAGCAGCCAATCTGAACAAAACAAAACCCCACAAACAGCCAGGAGATAAATGACCAGATAATCTTTTTTATGGTGGTGTTAGTTGCGTGATAAATGTTGGCCAGAACCTGGGAGAATTCCCTCAAATTTTTTGAAAAACGGGCCTCAGTTTAACATCTCAACTGAAAGACGCCACCTCCAACAATGTCCCTCGGTAGTGCACTGGTGTGTAGCCTACATTATGGGTTTCGCCAAGAGCACTCGGCTCCCGACCTCATTACAGCCTTGGTCCAAACATGGACAAAGGAGCTGAATTCCAGAGGTGAGGTGAGAGTGACTGCCCTTGACATCAAGGCAGCATTTGACCGAGTCTGGCATCAAGGAGCCCTAGTAAAACTGAAGTCAATGGGAATCAGGGGGAAAACGCTCCACTGGCTGGAGTCATACCTAGCACATACCTAGTGGTGGTTTAAGGTCAATCATCACAGCCCCAGGACATCGCTGCAGGAGTTCCTCAGGCCAGTGTCCTAGGCCCAACCTGTTATGTCTGACATTGGTGATAGGTACTCGATTGCCTTGGCCTGAGCACATGGAGTTTGATAGTGCTGTTATCGTTGTTGTAGTGTCCGTGTGTAGATAAAGACACTGAAGACAGGAGTTGGTTCATAGGTATTTACTAAGCAAGTCTGGGGGGGGTGGGGGGGGGGTGTTTCTAAAGGATATACACAATACACAGGCTTATATAGCCCAAGTGGCAATTACCGGCATTACGCACACCTGGGGCTCTTAAAGGCACATACACCATAATTGCTCTTAAAGACACATACACCACAGTTATATTGTGTCTGACATTGGATATAGGTATTCGATTGCTTTTGCCTGTGAGAGTGTGTTTGGATCAGCCATTAAAAGCAACATGAATTGAGCTCTGCATACGGCCTCTGGATTATCTTTGCAAACGCAACATTTGGCGACGAGGATGGCTGAAATCTCTCTTCCACCACCTCCTCCCTTCCTTGCACTACCCGGTGAGCCCCCGATCCCATGGGTTCGCTGGTTACAGTCCTTTGAAACTTACCTCATTGCTCTTGGACTAGAAAATGTGAGTACAGCACGGAAAAAGGCACTGTTATCCCATTGCTTGGGAGCGGAGGGCCAGCGTGTTCTTGGGACATTATGCACAGCAGACTCAATTCAAATGTATGATGTGGCTGTGGCTCTGTTAAGCACACACTTCTCTGCCCCACAAAGTGCCCTCCTGCGGCGATTCATTTTTAGATAGCGTCACCAACTCCCCGGCGTGTCGGTGCATCAACACGTGGCCAATTTGAGGGGGTTAGCTAGCTTGTGCAAGTTCGGTGCACTACAAGGTGAGATGGTGCATGATCAACTAATAGAGCACACCAACAATGTGAGAGTGCGTGAAAGACTGTTACTCGAGTCCGACAATCTGTCATTGTCACAGGCAGTCAACATTGCCTTTTAAGTGGAGTCTGCAGCCGAATGTGCAGTGAAACTAGCACACACACCCAGTGACAGCACCCTCGGCCCTGACAGCTCTGACACTGTAATGCTCGCGCGACGGCAGCAACGCGCGCTACCGCGGCAACAGTGTGGAAACTGCGGATCTCGTTCACATGCTACGAGAGCGCAGAATTGCCCCACACACGGCCAAGCCTGTCGCAATTGTGGAAAACAAAATCACTTTGCCAATGTCTGCCGCTCTGCCCCTGTTGCTACAAATGAACACTCTCAGTCCTCAAGCAGTTAGCCTATAATTCACAACGTGAGCTCTGGGCCAGTAGTGGCTTTCAAGTCATGCACAATTAACCTGAATGATGTGTGCATCCCTCTGTTGTTGGATACCGGTGCCAGCGTCTCACTGCTGAATGTGGACACATTCAAATGCTTTTTCAGCTCCCTGCCACTCTCTGCACCCTCCACTGCCCTTTGCCGGTATGGTAATTCGAAAATTGGACTAGTGGGCTCAGTCAACCTCACTGTGCGCTATGGAACAAAAGCTTTGCCAGATTTTTGTTTTCATGTGGCACGCCAAGGAGCTAACCTGATGGGACTGCATCTTTTCACTGACCTGGGTTTTTCTCTCTTGGACACCGGTGGGTCTGCGATTCTGCACGTCGCCTCACTGTGGCGCCAAACATGGCCAGCACTCTTCGAGGGTCTGGGCTGCCTGACTGCCTTCACCCACCAGCCCATGGTTGACTCCACCATTACCCCTGTCATTCAGCCACTGCGCCACATCCTGCTTGCTCTCCATGACGGGGTCACAGCTGAACCAAAGCAGCTACTGGAAGCTGGCATCATCGTACCAGTTGATGCCTCCCCATGGGTCTCCAACCTGGTGGTCGCAATGAAAAAGTCAGGTGGTCTAAGCGTCTGTGTTGATCTTCGAGCAGTGAATAAGGCCATAATCCCTGACAAATATCCACTGCCCACATCAGAGGAACTCACAGCGCAGTTCTATGGTTCCATCCTGTTCTCGAAACTGGACCTTCGACAGGGCTATCTACAGGTTCCCCTCCACCCCAGCAGCAGGGACCTCACTGCTTTTGTGACACATGCTGGCATCTTTCGGTACACCAGGATGCCATTTGGACTTAGCTCTGCACCCAGCTGCTTCCAAAAGGTGATGTCCTCTGTGCTCGCGGGCATTCCTGGGGTGGCCATCTACCTGGATGACATCGTCGTGCATGGGCCCTCGACCTCCACTCATGACGAATGCCTTCACAGAGTTTTCACGGCTCTAGCAAAACACAAGCTCACACTGAATGGCGAAAAGTGTGTCTTTGCTGTTTCAGAGATCGAATTTGTGGGGTTTCGGTTGTCGGCTGACGGTATATCCCCACTCCAGTCAAACGTGGATGCCATTCACAGCATCCCAGAACCCAGCTCTGCAGTACAGGTTGCCTCCTTCCTTGGTATGACTAGGTACTACTTGAAGTTTTTGCCCCAGTACTCAGCCACCACAGCCCCACTGCGCCAGCTCCTGTGAAAGGATGAGCCCTGGGTGTGGTCACAAGCCTGTACGGAAGCTGTTCGCCTCCTCAAATCGCAGCTCACGTCGCCCCCAGTGTTGGCTCACTTTGGCGTCGCCAGCCCCACCCTCGTCACCTGCGACGCGTCCGCTGCAGCTGTGGGGGCGATGTTATCGCAGATACAGAATGGAGTGGAGAAACCAATCGCCTTTGCCTCCCGAGCCCTTAGCCCTACTGAACAGAAGTACTCAGTAGGCGAGCGTGAGGCGCTGGCGTGCGTCTGGCATGTGAGCGGTGGCACCTGTACACATATGGCCGTGCCTTCACCCTGCGAACCAATCACCAGGCTCTCACTGCCCTGCTGTCGACATCCGGCACGGGCCACAGACCACTGCATCTACACCGCTGGTCTGACCGCCTCCGCCAATACAACTTCAGTCTCCAGTTCACACCAGAACGTGACAATGTTGTTGCAGATCTGCTCTCCCGTACTGTCTCTGCCCCAGCCCCACTCGTCGGGTCTGAACATGTGGAACAGGATATCGTCCAGATGCTGCACACATCTCTCCAAACCACAGTCTCTCTCCAGGAGCTCAACGAGGCCTCTGAACAGGATCCGGCCCTCTCCCAGCTGTGCACCTTCATCAGAGATGGCTGGCCTCGCAAGGTGCCTGAGGAACTGTCTGCCTACTCCAGAGTTAAAGAGGAGCTCTCCTGCTGGAATGACTCCTGTGTTGCACGTGGGCTCTGCACTGTGGTCCCAAGTGCCCTTCGTGCGCGTGTTTTATCCATGGCGCACGAGGGCCACTTGGGAATAGTGAAGCTCAAACAACGATGCCGAGACCTAGTGTGGTGGCCGGGTATTGACAGGGAAATCGAGGCCCTAGTCAAGGACTGTGCAGCTTGCCTTGTAAGTGGCAAGACTGGCCACCAAGCTCCTCCACCCCTGCAACCCCTTGCCTGGCCCTCTCAGCCCTGGGAGCACCTGCAGCTGGACGTCTGCGGGGAGATCCATGGTGTCCCCCACCAGCAACGGTTACTAGTGGTGACCTATGACCTGCACTCAAAATGGCCAGAGGTCACTGCCGTGGGCTCCGTCACCTCTCGGGTCATCATCGATATCCTTGAGTCCCTCTTCTCCCGCTGGGGGCATCCAAAGGCCATCACCACAGACAATGGCCCCCAAATGGTCTCTTCAGAACTCTCCTCTTACCTTGAGAGCAAGGGCATCCGTCACATATGCACAGCGTACTACCACCCCGAGTCAAATGGGGGGGTGGAGCGTTTTAACCAGACACTGAAAAATGGCCTCAGAGCACACCTATCCCAGGGGTGTGCATTTGACAAGGCCCTCCTCCACACACTGCTGCACTACAGAGCCTCCCAGCATTCCACTACAGGGGTCTCACCCGCATCCCTCATGCTAGGCTATGAGCTCATGCTGCCCCTTGGCAGGCTCCGCCCCTCGCTAGCTCAGAGCCCTGCTCCACGGGCTCAAGCCACAGTCGCTAGACAGCAGGAGAAGATGAAACTCCGCTTCGACCAGTCGAAGAGGGCCAAGGCGCCCAACATCTCAGTCTCCGATTGGGTCAGAGTCCGCAGGCCTCACCGCAACAATAAGATGGCCTCATTCTGGTTCTCCCCTCTCCAAATCAGCCGTCAACTTGGACCAGCCACTTTCTGCCTCACTGACGGCTCTCGGTGGCATGCCAGCCGCCTTCGGAAGGTGCCAGCACCCCCTGATGTGGGATTATATGGACCTAATCCCCAAGCCTTACCCCCAGAGTGGCGGGATGCACATGTGGCTCAGCCAGCCAACCCTGAAGCAGATATTGTGCCTCAGCCTGCTCCTCACCAGTCCCCACTTCGGCCTGCTCTTCACCAGTCCGCACCTCAGCCTGTTCGTACACGTTCTCGCCCTGGCCACCTACAGGACTTTGTCACTACATTTCATGTTTGAAATTGTGTGAGGGGGGAGGAAATGTTATGTCTGACATTGGGGATAGGTTCTCGATTGCCTTGGCCTGAGCACATGGAGTTTGATAGTGCTGTTATCGTTGTATTGTATCTGACATTGGATATAGGTATTCGATTGCTTTTGCCTGTGCGAGTGTGTTTGGATCAGCCATTAAAAGCAACATGAATTGAGCTCTGCATACGGCCTCTGGATATTTTTGCAAACGCAACACAACTATCTTCAGCTGCTTCATCAATGACCTTCCCTCCAACATAAGGTCAGAAATGGGAATGTTCACTGATGACTGCAGTGTTCAGCGCCATTCACAACTCCACAGTTAATGAAGCAGTCCATGCCCGCATGCAACAAGACCTGGATGACGTTCAGGCTTGGGCTGATAAGTGGCAGGTAACATTCACGCCACAGAAGTGCGAAGCAGTCTCCAACAAGCGAGAATCTAACCACCTCCACTTGACATTCAATGGCATTGCCATCGCCGAATCCCCCACTATAAACATCCTGGGAGTCACCATTAACCAGAAACTTAACTGGACCAGCCACATAAATACTGTGGCCACAAGAGCATGTCAGAGGCTGGGTATTCTGTGGTGAGTGCCTCACCTCCTGACTCCCCATAGCCTTACCGCCATCTACAAAGCACAAGTAAGGAGTGTGATGGCATACTCTCCACTTGCCTGGATGAGTGCAGCTCCAACAACACTCAAGAGGCTCGATACCATCCAGGACAAAGTAGCCCGCTTGATTGGCACCCCATCCACCACCTAAAACAGTCACTCCCTCCACCACCAGCGTACTGTGGCTGCAGTGTGTACCATCTACAAGATGCACTGCAGCAGCTCGCCAAGGCTTCTTCGGCAGCACCTCCCAAGTCCGCAACCTCTTCCACCTAGAAGGACAAGGGTAGCAAGCGCATGGGAACACCACCTCCAAGTTCCCCTCCAAGTCACACACCATCCTGACTTAGAAGTATATCGTCAATCCTTCATCGTCGCTGGGTCAAAATCCTGGAACTCCCTCCCTAACAGCACTGTGGGAGTACCTTCACCACACGGACTGCAGCGGTTCAAGAATGCAGCTCACTACCACCTTCTCAAGGGCAACTAGGAATGGTCAATAAATGTTAGCCTTGCCAGCGATGCTCAGATCCCATAAACGAATAAAAAACAAAGGCCTAGAAATTCAGTTGGCGCCGCGCCAGGGCTTTAGCGCCGGAAATTTAGCGCCGGCGCTAAGTCCCCCTGCGCGCGCCAAAAATTCAGTAGCGCCGCGCCCAAACGGCTGCCGGCGCTACAGGAGGGTGTCAGCGCCTCGAAATGGGCGCTGACTGCCGCATTGCGGTGCAATTCCGGCGCTGCGGCACCCGATGCGGTGCGGCAGGCTGGGGAAGTGCAGGCCTCCTCCTTCAGTTAAGGAGGAGCTGCCTGCACCCGCCCGCTGGCCGTTGAAATCTTGAAAAAAATGAGCCCGGCACCTCGGAGAAGTGCCGGGCTCGCAGGCCAGACGCATCTGTTCCGCGGGGGGGGGGGTGGAGGAGTCCGGGGAGGGAGGTGCGGGCAGGCGGCCGGCGGGAAAGCGGCCGGCCGCCGCGCGACCTTAATGCGCTGGCACTAACTCGCGTAGGACTCTGCTGAAACATCGTTAGTTGCGGCTGCCACGGGCGAGGCGGCCGCAACTCAATTTCGGCGTTGGGGCCCGTCACCACGGCAACCGGGACGCTGCGCACACCGATGACGTCATCGGTGCCGGCGCAGCGCAACCGGTCTAACGCCGATGGCAGGGCCCCACTGAATTTACAAACCGGCCATAACTCCGGCGCTAGGCCCTCTAGCGCCTCAAATGGGGCGCTAACCCTACTGAATTTTCAGCCCAAAGTCTCCTGGAGTGGGGCAGAACCCACAACCTTTCGAAGCTGAGGCGAGAGTGCTACCACTGAGCCAAGATGATCAAACTACTGATCAGCCTATTAAAAAAACAAGTCTTGGAAAATTGCTGGCTGGCACTATATTGTCAGGATCATTAACTATTAAAAAAAAATTAAGCCAAAAATTACAAACCACACCTAAAAGAACATTAAGTAATAAAAATAGGAAAATCTTTACACTGTAACACCCTTTGATAGGACAAAGATTTCTATTTTTAGAGAAAATCTATGCCTGATTTCTCTTCATTATTCCTGGCTACAGTTTAGTGTTCTAACATGGTGGCATCAAACCTGCCAAATTATTGTTAGCACTAAAAATTTAAATGAAGGTTATTCTCTAGGTTGCAGGTAAATGTGCACCTTTGACCAATTTTGAGAAAAAAAATTCTGCCCAAATCATTCACCATGATAGCACAAAAGTTTCTGCTGAAGGACTGCAGAGAAGCTATTGCAGGTGATTCTCTGGGTATGCTTAGAAAGATAAGAGTGGAACCAATTGTGGACAGTCCCATTTAGCAGGACAATGGAAGAGAGGTATTGGAGGAGGATGTTATGGTCGACTGTGCCAAAGGCTGCAGAGAGGTTGGGAAAGACCAGAAGGATCGTGCCCATGGCTGATCTGTATCTCATATCCCTTAATACCCTTACCTAATAAAAATCTGTCGATCTCAGTCTTGAACATGCAGCAACAAAGTAGTTTGTGTCGGCAACATGCTTGGCATTTGTTGCTTGCCACATTTAATGGACTACAAGCTAAACACACTGACATAGCGGCAGTACAAAATGCCCTGCTAAAACATGGACATGACTGCACAGTTGGAAAGTCATGAACAGATACAAGAGCACTGTGTATTCGCCCTCTGTGATGCTCCACCAAGCTTACAGTGAAGTACCGATAAGATCTATTGTAAGGCAACCTTGTAAAAATACGCAAAGTACTGAGCACACTTACCTTGGCATTCTTCCTGACACCAGCAGATTGTTTTGCTCACCTGCAGCCAGGTCCAGTGCTCGAATGAGGCAACATTCATTATTTTAGTAACATTCACCCAGGATGTCCCTCAACTCCAAAAAGAACCACGTTTCTTGCACGACTTCCTGCAGCAGGACCTCCAAAGATGCTTCATTAAATGGAGCAATTCTGCTGCATTTCCTTGCTGCAGCCATTTCTCTCCCCTCAGTAACAGGACAGCTTTAAAGATGCTGGTGCTGAATAACCCACCTCCTGACCCCCCCATGCACTCCCAGCACATGATGTGCTGTGTGTCAGGAGCACCACAATATCATGCAACTGATCATGTTACAGTACAGCAGTCCCACCATCCCTCTGGCAGGACCATATTACTAACCCCCTAATCTTTGCTGGCTTCTGAGAGGTCTGAACAAAGCAACATTTGACATAAGGTATCCATAGAGGACAGGCTCATTCTAATTTCCCATTGGTAGCTCTGTCACCTTGAAAGCAATTGGACCGCAGAGACCCCAAAGAGACCCTTATCTTGATGTCCACTCAAGTTGGCTTTAATCGGCATTTATCAAAAGAATAGCTTCCTGTGCAACTGTAACATTTGCATACTGAATTATCATTGGCCCGCAGGCATCTGTAAGGAATACCTATTATATTCACATATGATCACATGCTGAGTTGTCATTGGCCTGCAGGCATCTGTAAGGGGTCCTAACTCCATCTTGTCCTAACTGTGCTGTATGATTGCGATCACAGACCTGATGCTTCATAAAAGAGTTTAAACTGTAATACTCCATTGTCCTGCAATTTATTATTTTTGTACAAAGTGTGCAAAACAAGACATGGTGTCAGAATAGGGATTGTAAATGGACATCTTTGGAGCTCCCTTGCCTCGAATGGATTGGGAATCTTTGAACTTACATAGAGAATGGCGCAAGTTCAAGCAACACGTGGAGTTGATGTTCTCGGGTCCACTGAAAAGCAAAGGGGAGGAAGAAAGATGCAGCTACCTACTCCTGTGGATCGGAGAAAAAGGGAGAGACATTTTTAACACATGGTCTCTCACCGCGGATGAAGCAAAGGTACTGAAAAGTTATTTTGACCGTTTTGAATCATATGTGATGCCCAAGACAAATACGATATTCGCTAGGTACAAGTTTCAGGAGAAAGTACAAGGAGCTAGTGAGTCATTTGAACAGTTCGTGACTGAGTAAAAACTGCTGGTAAAAGACTGAATATGCCGATAAAGATGAGATGGTCAGAGACCGCATCGTGTTTGGAATACATTCAGCTAAAGTGAGAGAGAAACTTTTGAATGTTGGGTCCAGGCTAACGCTGGACAAAGCTATGGACATAGCTAGATCACACGAGGTAGCCCAAGCACAGTTGAAAACCATAACCGGCACCACGAGCAGCTCGTGTGAACAGACAGTGCACGCAGTTAATAGACACACACCAAAGAACACTGCCCAGAGAGCGTGTTTCAGAACAGAAAGAACAGAGAGAGTTCTAAAAATGGGCGACACAGACATAAAATGCTTCCAAAACTGTGGATATTGTGGAAACAAGATGCACGGGGAAAAGGTGCAATGCCCTGCCAAAGGAAGGCAATGTGCTAAATGTGGTAAACGGAACCACTTTGCTAAAGTTTGCAGGACTGTTTTTGGAAAAGCAGAACACAGAGTGAGTGACAGCCAAATGCCAGATAGAGAGCCAAATGCAGAGGAACTGTTTATTGATTCTGTGTCACAGAAAAAAACAGATTTCAGAGACTGAGCAAGCCTTTGCCGATATTGAGATAGGAAAACAGGGCAAAGAGCTTAAGTTTAAACTAGACACTGGATCTCAGGTTAATGTAATTCCTCTGAGTGAGTATCACAGCTTGAAGACTGACCAGCTATGGGGGTGAGCAGCTCATTGTAAAAGGCACATGTGTGATGAGATGCAAGTACAAAGAAAGCGACATGATGTTGGATTTTTACATTCTTGACACTCAAGCACCTCCAGTGCTAGGTCTAAAGGCATGTTTAGACATGGACGTCGTCAAGCTAGTGCTATCATTGACAGCACCAGTTGAGAAGCAGACAGTCATGGAGGAGTTTGCTGACGTTTTCAAAGGAATCGGACTACTCCCAGGTGAATGCACTATTCACCTTGACCCAGCAGCAACCCCTGTGGTTTGCCGACTGAGAAAGATACCCCTTGCTCTATGTAGTCGCCTGAAGGAGGAGCTGCAGAGCATGGAGAATACAGAAATCATCATCCGAGAAACAGAACAGACAGAGTGGGTCAACGCGTTAGTAGTGGTTGAGAAACCACATACAGGCAAGCTCAGAGTCTGTCTTGACCCCAGAGATTTGAACAAGGCTATCAAATGCCCTCACTACCCTCTACCAACGCTAGATGACATCACACCCAAGCTACTGGGAGCACGTTACTTCAGTGTAATGGCCGCACGATCAGGATACTGGACTATCAAGCTCACGGAAGAGTCATCTAAGCTTACAACGTTCAACACACCATTTGGACGCTACCGATTTCTGCGTTTACCATTTGGTCTTATCTCAGCTCAGGATGAATTCCAGCGGAAGATTGACGAAACCTATGAAGGCCTCGATGGAGTAGTCGCAATCGTAGACGACATCCTCATCTATGGCAGGAATAGAGAGGAACATGACAGGAACCTCCGTGCGATGCTACAAAGATCACGGGAGAAAGGTATCCGGCTCAATCCCGAGAAAAGCATAATCGGATCCACCGAGATCAATTATTTCGGGCATCACATCTCAACTGATGGCATTAAGCCGGATCCAGAGAAAACCTCCGCCATCAAGAAGATGGAGCCGCCGAAGAACCGCGCAGAGCTAGAGACAGTACTAGGCATGGTTAACTACTTAGCCAAGCTTGCCCCGAGCCTCTCCGAAATCAACGCACCCATGCGTCAGTTGCTCAAACAATCCAATGAGTTCCTGTGGGACAAACAACATGACACAGCATTTCAGAAAATGAAAGACCTAATCACCAGAGAACCAGGACCAGTTGTTGCCTACTTCAACCCCAACAAAGAGCTCAGACTACAAGTGGACGCGTCAAAGTACGGACTAGGCGCAGTATTACTGCAAGAAGGAAAGCCCATCGGCTACGCTTCCAGATCTCTCACAGACAGTGAAATCAACTATGCTCAAATCGAGAAAGAGCAATATGCAATTCTGTTTGGATGTAAGCGTTTCCACCAGTACGTCTATGGCCAACAAGTAATTGTGGAATCCGACCACAAGCCTCTCGAGTCAATCATGAGGAAACCACTAGCCGCAGCCCCACCAAGGCTACAGAGAATGATCCTTCAGCTACAGAAGTACGACTTCACAATTATTCACCGTCCAGGCAAAGACATTCCTGTCGCAGGCACGCTCTCCAGGAAGTCTCTTAGCTACAAGGACAGCAGCCTTAGTGAAGGCATGGATGTGCAGGTGCACATGGTGTACAACAGCTTACCTGTGAATGACTCAAAACTGAAGGAGATCCGAGCAGAAACAGAGAAAGATGCACAACTCACACTGCTGAGCAAAGTCATACATGAAGGATGGCCCGAGGAAAGGAGGAAATGCCCTCAGAGCATATCTGAATTCTGGAACCACAGAGACGAACTGTCACAAATCAACAGAATCGTCTTCAAAAGGGAGAAAATCATCATTCCTACCAGTCTCAGAGAAGAGATGTTGACAAAAATTCATGCTGGACATATGGGCATGGAAAAATGCAAACAAAGAGCACGTGACATTATGTTTTGTCCCGGAATGTGCAAACACATTGAGGACATTGTCGGAAAATGTTCCATTTGTCTAGAACCCCGCCCATCAAATGTCAAAGAGCCCATGATACCTCACTGTATCCCAGGCAGGCCCTGGCAGGTCGCGGCAACAGATCTGTTCACATGGAACAACGAGGACTACATAGTGACTGTTGATTACTACAGCAGATTTTTTGAACTGGACAAGCTTCACAGCACCACATCTGCAGCTGTGATCCACAAGCTAAAGGCAGCCTTTGCCAGGCATGGCATGGTAGAGACTTTAGTCTCAGACAATGGCCCCCAATACAAATCAAAAGAGCTCGAGTTGTTTGCCAAGGCATGGGATTTCACACATGTCACATCAAAGCCCACATTACCCTCAAAGTAATGGCCTTGCTGAAAAAACTGTCCCGATTGCAAAAACACTCATGGACAAAGCCAAAGCAGACAAAAGAGACCCCTACATCAGTCTCCTTGAGTACTGCAACACTCCGGTTGACAACTTCAAGTCACCAGCACAGCTGTTGATGAGCCGCAGACTTCGCTCAATCCTTCCAAGCACCAACCAGCAGCTGCAGCCAGAGGTCGTCAGCTGCAAGCAAGTGCATGCAAAACGTGTACAGAAACAGCAACAACAAAAGAGATACTATGACAGGTCAGCTAGACTACTGCCGCCGCTGCACAATGGAGAATCCGTCAGAATCCAGGAGCATGACTACTGGAAGCCAGCAGTCGTCATCCAGCCAGCTGACACTGAGCGATCATATCACGTCCGCACCCCAGAAGGACAGGTGTACTGTCGCAATCGCAGGCACCTCCTGAACACCAAGGAACAACACCGTCATTCCGACGAGAGGATCAGTTCAACAGAGTGTGATGAACAGAGCAATACACAAAACACATCATACTTACCTGAACCTAAACCTGAACCTGATTTGTTGACCGATTCAGGAGCATGCTCAGTTCCATACCACACAAGGTCGGGACGAGAGGTCAAGCCTAGAGTTATCCTTGACTTGTAAACTGTCAAAGGGTGTAGGTGGATCGCTGCCCTAAAAAAAAACTGTACATCGTTATTGATACATTGAGATGTTTATAGTGCTAGTTAAATGCTGAGTTTACTTATATGTTTATGCTACCGAGAATATTATGTAGAAGAAAGGTTTAAAAGTAATGCATAACATTTTTCTTTTAAAAGAAAGGGGATGTAACATTTGCATACTGAATTATCATTGGCCCGCAGGCATCTGTAAGGAATACCTATTATATTCACATGTGATCACATGCTGAGTTGTCATTGGCCTGCAGGCATCTGTGAGGGATCCTAACTCCATCTTGTCCCCACTGTGCTGTATGATTGAGATCACAGTCCTGATGCTTCATAAAAGAGTTTAAACTGTAATACTCTGTTGTCCTGCAATTTATTATTTTTGTACAAAGTGTGCAAAACAAGACAGCAACAAAAAAAAACACCAGAACAGCAGTAAATAGGAACTTGCTATCTTAGACTGGCGGCCTACATTTCTCCATAACAACATGGTAGCCCAGACTAGGAGGGTTAGCAGAATGTGATTTTGTTTGTAAAGATGTAGGGTAGGTGTGTGATGCAAGGGATTGGCAACATTCTTAATCCTCCACTATTAGGGATAGTGCGGTGGGCATTAGACCAATACCTTACCACCTGTCTTTGTTGAAGTTTTTTTCGATTGTACCCTAATGTACAAAAAGCAACACACAATGACGTTTGTTAAAACAAAAGTACTAGTTTATGCATGAAGGCTAATTAAGAAGTTAGCACAACATGTCACCTTAGCTAATATAAAAACAGTAAATGCTGGAAATACTCAGCAGGTCAGGCAGCATCTGTGGAGAGAGAAACAGAGTTAACGTTTCAGGTCGATGACCCTTCTGAAACATTAACGCTGTTCCTCCCTCCACAGATGCTGCCTGACCTGCTGAGTATTTCCAGCATTTTCTGTTTTTATCTCAGATTTCCAGCATCCGCAATATTTTGCTTTTGTATGTCATCTTAGCTTATGGTTTATTTAATAGAAAAAATGTAATACATTTTGTCTGAAACTGCGTACTTGCATTTGGAACTAGTGAAAGACTTTAGAATTATCGACAGGATGCAGTGGGGTTTTTTTACGGTAGTGTTGTTTCTGTTCAGTTTTAAATTTCACACAATCATGTCATTTCTAAAGTGTTAGAAATACCTTAAGTGAAAAGGCTTGTATTTGTCTGCTTGATTTTGAGTTGAAAAACTCAAATTGTCCCGGGTTCCCTGTACTACTGCTGTTACATCTCCTTTTTGTGGGTGCCGTAGTTCAAGGACTTCACTTGTAAACACTGTCATCTTCTTCAAACACTTATGATTCGTATGCTCCTCTATATAGCCATGCACCGCACAATGAAACATTTATAATGCATAGTAGAGGACATCTCCAAACAATGAAAACATTTCTTCAAACTGCTACTTGTTCATTCTATTGTGTTCTACTTTGCCTGGTTGTACCTCTGGTCTGTTGTTTGAAGTTGGTATACCGGTGCCAAGAACCATGTCTTCACATCATAACAGTCCCCAAAAAGTCATCCAATTATTTAGTCCTCCTCTTCACGGAGCTTTGGTGAAATAGTCTGACTCGATCTAAAGGGATTATGATTCAAGCTAGAGAAATTTGTAGAGACTTGTGGGATCTCAGGCTTGGCATCAGATAGAATGGGGTCGATTTTCATTGACCCGTGGAGTCGGCAGTGGAGGCGTGCGGGGGGTTAAAGTCCCGAATTCGGGGGTCCCAACACCATCCCGCCCCCCAACCCGCCTTCATGTAAGTTTCAAAGGAGGCTGGCAACCGCCCCGCACTGGGACCCGCCTACCCGAGGCGGGAAGGGATTAGTGCCAATTAACTGCCTGTTAACAGGTAGTTAACAGGCAGTTTTTAGCCTAATTCCTATTTTAAAGCTTGAAGTGTGGGATTCCCGACGGCTCCAAACCACGCCAAGTTAGAGGAGTCGGGCCGTCGGGTTGAAGGACTTGGAGGGGTCGAGATGTCGGTGTTCAGGTGAGTGATGTGTGCATGAGTGCAAAGGTAAGTGTGTTTGGTGTGTCTAAAGTGTGTAAAGAAGTTTAAATTACCTGTACTTATCTTTACAGCCTTCCTTCCTTTAGGTTTCGGGAGTCCATCATCTAACCGGCACAGAAAGCAGAATGGCTGCGATCTGTCAAAAGTGACAGCCTGCAGCTTTCTGTGTCGGTGAGATTTCTAACTGAGTCTGTGTAGAAGGACTCAGGCTAGAGGTAAGACTGTCAGTGTTTGACAGCTTCAAACAGCTGTGAAACACTGATATTTCATCTGTCAAAACGTCTTGACAGATGAAATTTCAGTCTGTGATGTCACCTGTTGCCGGGTGGCCCTTAATTGGCCTGCTGAGCCCGCTGGGCGGGTTCAACAAGGTCAATCAAGTTAAAATCGCGTGGATTGGCCGCATCTTGATGGAGGCGGAACTACAACCCCGAAAGGTGTAGTCCCGCCTCCTTCCCGACTTCTGAATGAAAATCACCCCCAATGTGTATATTGTGGGAGTGCTACCTCTTACATATCATGTAGTCCATAGAGGTGTATCTTGGGCCTTGATTTTGACAAGTATGTAGTCCACCAAGACATGGACAGAATAATCTAGCAATGCTGTAAAAGCATTGCTGAGTGGCAACCTGCGTCACTGGTGACTTTGGAAAGGGAATACCTCTCACTTTACTTAGTAGAAGTATATTTACTACCTTTTCAATAATAATTGAAATAACCAATTTTTGCAATGACAGAAAGGAGCCTGTGGTTTACAAATTGAGCAAAGCAATCACTTCAGCTGTTATTGGTTGAGTTGTAGCAGTGAAGGATAAAGGCTCAAGGTAGTCATTCAGCATGTGGCAAATGTATGGAGGGCAGGAACAGAGATGCGTTGCTCCGTGCACACTGCTGCTCAGTTAAGACCAAGTACAGCCTCTCAGCAGAATTCTTTCCTCTCTTCCTCCATATTCTCTGTCTCAATTCTCTATCATTTACAGCGTTAGCAATCAAAGCAAAAAGCCACCCACCTGAGTCATTTGAGAAGTTACAAATGTAGTGAGGGTATTGAGTATCTGGGTATCAGAACTAACCCTACTTCAATTATGACTAAACAGCACACTTAACCTTAAAGGTTATTTGAATGGGACAGTCCCTTTCTTACTGATTTTAGTCAGACCCACCTCCGACCAATGCCTTGATTGGTGTTTTAGTTGATGTGTGGTATTCCTTGAAAACCTGTCAAAAGTTTACACTGAGAATGCGAGTAATGGTAATTGTTGCAACTGTTGCATTGCTGTCCGTGCTAACATACCATTTCAGCAGTAAATGTGTGATAGCCTTAGACTCTATGAACAATCCAGGTGTACAGTTTTTCACCTGTTTCACAGTGCAGTCCAATCCCATCATTCAAACTATTTAATAATATTACCATTGCATTAACAACAGACTCTATCGTCCTGATTTCCTGAAGTTCTGATGGAAGTCCAGCCTCACTGGTGCTGGTTGCAAGTTGGAAAATCAAGCCATTTAATGTTCTTGCTCATCTGATTCGCTGCACACCGCATATTGGCCCTGAACTTCTTCAAACAGCGTAACTAGCAAGTTACGCCAAAATTCACGCTGATCTAGACAGCAGCTCATGCCAAAGTTGCCTGAAAATCTCATTGGCAAACGCCAAAACGTATAAACCAGCATAAAACAAGAGGAAATCAGCGGAAACAAGGAAAGTGCTGAACTTATGCCATATGCCATCTTTAAGTCCCTCTTTATATATGAAAATTAAAGTTTGAAGTCATCAAACCATCATTTATGCACATTAGGCACAGAGGCCAAGAAATTGGATGGTGCCGCGCCCATTTATGGGGTGCCTAAGCCTCCAATATGAAAGGCAGGAAGTGCACACTCTTTAAGAACCAGATATATGCCACCCGCCATATTTATGTAGGCAAAAAAAAGGCATCCAGATCTCACGCCTGAAACGGGCCCTTTTCATATTCAAATAAGGGGCTTAACACCTATTTAAAACGCCCTCTGCAATATTGGGTTACCCTGAACACTGCCCATCGCTGTCACCATTCGCCCCCACCATCCTCATTCGGTGCCGACCGCAACCCACCCTTCTTGATCCCGGGCACCGCTACCCTCTCTTCTGGTCAGCGCTACCCTCCCTCCCGATCGCTCCCGTCTCCCAGTCCCCTTTTAAAACTTACCTGAGGGCCGCAGCTTGCATTGCAGCGGCCCAATCTTTGAGTCCTCATCTCAGGCGAGCTGCCAAGGGATGCCCATAAGGCATCCGCAGATCATCGGCTTGACGATAATGGGGCCCAATATTATGTCTATCCATTCTGGTGCAAGGATCATTCCCTGAGCACCCTGTGCATCCATTTTATGTGTAAATTTGCAGCCCATTCAGAACTAACCTATTGGCAGGAAACTTGCATTCTTCTGTCTTTCGCAAGAAGGGAGCAGAGCTATGTTAGTGAGCAGGGGAGAGGTTCGGCGAAGGTTTTGGTGAATTGGCACAAAAGATCGGGGAAATTGGAGCTTAATATAAAATTGAGTGTTAGTCACTTGCGTCCTAATTTCTTTGATGTTTTGTGCTAAAAATCAAGCTTGCTGATTCCTGCACGGTGGGTTTTGGCCTTTCATCTAGGCTTTTACTTTGTAATTAGCTGCATGGGAGTAGTCCAAGGCGACTGTCTTTCCAATTCGTCCTCCTTCTCTGTAAGAAGTGTTTGGCACCTTCCGACAACGGGACAGCTAAGATCAAAAATTCATCCTGTGGAGCAGTGCGGCAACATAGTATCCTTCCGTGCAGTGGTGCAACATGTTGGAACCATAATTTGCAATGTTACCCTAAAAATCTGAATGAATCTTAAGGTACAATTGCATTGTGAGAATACAGCCGCCACAAGGACTGCAGGAGTTCAAGGAGAAGGCCCACCACCACCTTCTCAGGGCAACTAGCGATGGGCCATAAATGTGACCTTGCCGGCGTCACCCACATCCTGGGAACCAGTTTAAAAAAAAGTGTGGTGGACACTGTACCATTGTAGTGAAGTGCTGCACCAGTGCTGTAGGGTACAAAATCACAGGCACAAATGTTCCGCATCAAAATATGCATATGGCTCCATGGCAAATTGATTCTAACAGACCCTTTACTATGCGCACATAGGAGAGACAGGTGTAAGACCTACCCCACCCCTTTATATAGGCTAGAGAAATGCTGCTTGTGTTGGTTGGGACAAAAAAGGTTCAGATCAGTTAAGATTGTTTTGTTCTAATTGTAGCTATTTTTTAATCCTTTGACTCCCTCTTCTATCCTACCATGGGAGACATGATTGTCCACAGCCTCGAAGAGAATACATGCAGACTCCTTGATGGCTACTGAGGGCAGTATTGCTCTGTGCATCAGTCAGCAGGGGGTGCACCAGGTCAAGTTGCAAAGTGGCCTAATTTGTGACAATGTTGCACAGGGACATGGAACCAGAATGCTCGCTTGTTTCAAAATCAAAATAACTTGACTCGTCAGAATTTTGTCACATAGAAATTGGTGTTTAGAACATTTGACTTTAGCAGTAAGATTCAAGATCAACAGCTTCTTGTTTTTGACTCTATAATTGGTAGCAAAGGGCAGAGGGCAGAGGTCAGCTGTATAAGTATACAAACACCACACATTATTACTGGGACATATACGCACTGGGGATCAATAACTTCTTTAGTGTGTATATATATATATCTTTATTTATTTATGCAAGCCATTATTGAACATTTTTTAACTTTTTTGCCATTTGACACTTAACGTGGAGAAGACCTAGGGCTAGATTTTCAGTTGCTTGCGCCAGCAGTTAGCGCCTTAAGAGAAGTGATTTTCGGGCGCTATGTGTGTAGCGGCCGGGCGCAGCGCAGTTTGCGCCCCGCCCCAAATTAAGTTGCCCGTTAGCGCCGGCGCAAAGTTTAGCGGCCGCCCGGATGCGCGCGCAGAAAATGACGTCACATCCTCGTGCAACGCCCTTTGGCCGCCCCGAATCCAAACTTCAGTTGGATCGCCCCATTGTGCGGCTGGCGTCCAGACCGTTTGTAAAATGGAACGCAACACACCCTGGGGAGCGCAAATTAAAGGGCCCTCCTCCTGCTCTATAGAAGGCAGTCTGCATGTGTTGTGTGGAAGGATCCAGTGTGTTGTTGTGAACGGTGTATTAATGTTTCCGGCCTCCTCCTCCTCCTCCTCCTCCTCCTCCTCCTCCTCCTCCTCCTCTTCTTTTCGCCCCCAGACTCTGCCTTTGAAAAAAACACATGCACCCTTCCCCTTTAAGAGCTCACTGGCACCAGAGTGTCTGCCGTGCACTGCGCCCGAACTCGGGTGTTGCGCTCTGCACCGCCGGCTTAGCGCCTAAAGATAGTAGTGGAACGCCTCTTTTAGCGCTCCACCACTCTCTTAGGGCGAAGCCACTGAATTTCCGGCAACAGGGCGCTACTTTGGGGCGGGCGCTAACTTCGGGCGGGCGCTAAGGTTAGCGCCCCAAAACTGTCTATACTGAAAATCTAGGCCCTAGCTCCTTAACTTTTCAAAATCCCTACGGTAATATTTTATGGAATTTCACTATAACTGTTGATGATGACCAGGAAGAATTTCTGACATGTCAACTCTTAAAAACACCTGAAAGGTGCGATGAGCCTGTTGGTGTCCAGGACTGATATACATGAATGATAGGGTAAATCAAAATTCTAAACATTCATTGCAGCAACAGATGTAATAGATGACCTATCTACCCAGTGCCACGCTGCCTATGCAGATTCTGAATCAGATAGTACATTATGAGGGAAGCAACACTTGGCACACTGCAAGTGGAGTGGGACATCCTCTCCCTTGATAAATGCTTGCATCTATGAAAGTTTAATTAATCTTAGCAACAGCGCATAAGCACTCTTTGTTTGCTAAAGGTTAAACTTTTGCTTCCAATATTGTCTAAATGATGCAGCAAAGCCCAAAATATAAATGCAGTAAGATTATTTTGACATAGAGTCATAGTCATAGAGTCATAATGGCACAGAAGGAGGCCATTCGGCCCATCGAGTCCATGCCGGCTCTCTGTAGAGCAACCCAGTCAGTCCCATTCCCCCGCACTATCCCCATAGCACTGCAAGTTTATTTCCCTCAAGTGCCTATCCAGTCTCCCCTTAAAAACGTTGAGTGTCTCCGCTTCCACCACTTCCGTCGGCAGCGACTTCCAGGTCCTCACCAATCGCTGCATAAAAAAGTTTTTCCTCACATCCCCACTGTATCTCTTGCCCAAAACCTTAAATCTGTGTCCCCTAGTCCTTATACCATCAACTTGTGGGAAGAGCCTTTCTCTGTCTAGCCTATCCAAACCCGTATTTTCACTTCTTTTATGCCACCATTATGTTTTAAAGTAATTTCCTGTTGATTAGAAAAATGGACTAAAATATTGTTGTGCAACAAAAATCTACAATATTATCAAATTAATGATGTACTTTAAACTGTATCAGCTATGTTGCAGTCTTTTGCTCAGAGAATGAGTCTTTGTATTATACGAATGTTAGGCAAAACAAGTTTTATCACTGAGATGTTTGCCTATATTCTGCAATTACATTTCATTTTTTAATTCAAATGCACAGACATGTCATTGTAAAAGAGGTAGTATCACCATTACGTAAGATACGGTCATATAATTGTCCCAGTGGATCTAGCAATTTGGAGCACTGGCCTATTGGCATAGATGTATGGAACTATATGGTACTGCAAAAGTATCAATTCTGGGAATATTTGTGGGAGTTAAAGGAGGCTTCCTGCAATTATCTTCCCAGTAGATAAGCTGAGGCTGTGTAAAAGACAATGCTCTATTTCAAGACTTTTTCAGTTGTGTTACATTTCTTACATTTCAATGCCCATTGTACCCAATTGTTTGCCGTGTAAAATTGAGATTTCCACTCAATGTTAGTAAAACTAGTTTCACAATAAAGGCTCAGCCCTGTTTTAACCATCCAAGTACTTGCTAAATTTCATTTAAACCTTTGGCAATTTCTCAGTCAACAGAGTAAATTTTAAATAAATAGTTAATATAAATATGGTAAAAACAACCAGCGTACATAGATTTATCAATCTAATGCATAGAACATTGTATAGTAGTATTGTAGGAACGGAGGTTCCTATCCGAATAAGGTATTCGACTCGATGAATCAAATCAACAGGTTTTAATGAACAACGAAGTTAACAGGGAAACTACAGGAGAAACGGTACACAGGTCTATACAGCTTGCTGGGCACTCGACGACTACTGGAAGATTCTGGAAGCTGACGTCATGACGTCATCGCGTTCTTCGCGCCACTGGTGGTCACGTGATCGGCGTCATGACGTCATCACGTGGAGTGCAGGAAAACACAATACAGTACAGTTAACAAGCAGTTTAAAGGTGCAGTCCGCGGTTGCACTACACTGTAGTTAAAGGGATTATTACCAATTGTTCTGAGACCCTTGGTGGCTCCGCCACAGGATTCAAGTTAACTATACAGGAGGGCTCAACAGACTAGCTTGCAGGTTTATCTCTCAAGTTGCCAAATTTCTTCTGTTTTCTGGACTCAAGTCTCGCCTTTGGATGTAAGAAAATTCATTTTACTTACCAGAACCCTAACACCTAAAAGATAATAAATAATAATACATTTACAATGGGTGCTTGGATTTCTGGAGCCATCTTGCCAATATTTACAAACTTACAACATGACAATATTCTAAGGGATAAAAATTGGGTAGCGCCAACCTTCGCCGGGGCACTAATTTTACTGAATTTCGTGGGAGGTGGTAGCGGCGCCACGCGCAGGCGCTAGTTGATTTGCGCCCCATTAGCACCCTCTTAGGGTGCTAGCAGGAGGCATAAATCAACCGAATTTAGCCCCCTAAGACTCCTTTCAACTTTCTTATATTTAGACTTAGATCTTTGGGCTTGCATCCTTACCAGAACTTTAACACCTTTTTAGACAACCTCAATAGATGTATACAATTGAACCCAAATATTGCTCAAAAAAATTGTGTTAGATCATTTCTTGTTACTTAATCTATCTTTCCTAAGAACCCTGTTTTATTCTATCACTGCATACTGCATGCTAGTTAAAACATGAGAACCACAGATGGTTTGGAAATTCTAGATGAGTGTAATTTACGCTTCCAGCTACAGGAGGATAGGTTGGAGATTAACTGCTATGAACAGGGTAACAATGATGTGGCAGCAATTTAAATGAATATTGTTTTTAAAGACGCTTTGGAGATCTGGTACATAGGACATTGGGGCTGATTTTGGCTTCGGGCAATAGTGTAAAACAGGCCATATTGGATCAGCCGCCTGTTATAGAACTCTCCCGATTTAATCAGGAGCGATGTATAATGGGTGGCTGATCTGATATTGTCCATTTTACCCTATCACTCAAAGTCAAAATGACCCCTATTGATATACTAATGCAATGCCATATTGGTAGAAAATGGGTACATTCCTATGTTTCCCTCCAGTTTCTCATTACTAGGGATGAAGATTCAAGGTAATGGTTAAGTTCTTAATCTTGGCCAAGCTATCAGAAGAAAACACTAGAGGGCAAGTTTTGTGTGGCTTCACTCCCAGCTCAGAGTTCCGTTTGGCAGGAGATGGAATGCAGAATTGGTCATTTAGTGCTAAGTGACCTATCTGCCCTCTATGCTCCCATCGGGTGAGGCCCTGTGCTGGAAAAAGGATATCCTCGCAAAAACTTCCACACAAGGAAGAAAGATTTGATGGCAAGTTACACAGCACCATGAACAGAGGCCTAACGGCTGGTCACCTGCCCCTTGCGCAAGGATGGAATGGTATGTAGCGCGGGGGTGGGGGGAAGCTAGAAAAGTGAAGGAAAAAATAAATTAAAGGGAAAGGAGAGTAGCTTTGAAAAATAATACATACAGGAACTTTCTAGCTTCTTTGTTTTTCAGAGGAGTAAAAAGAACAAAGGCTTCTGGTACATTTAACAGTTTTAAGCATACCGCTGAACAAATGTTGTGATAAATAGCTTTACTAAACTGTCCAAAAAATTTTTTGCAGCCGCCACAACAACATTGGGGGATGCAAAATAAACCATCACGAGACAGATCGTCATTTTATACAGGTTTGGATTTGGACGATCTGACTATATTTATTCTAGTAGCAAAAACCCTGGACAAAATGTTCCCACCAAGTTAGTAATAATTGTTATGTCTGTCTTGCAGCTTTAATACAAAGTACCATTCATATTCCAAATACGTGCTTTCTAGGAACACGGTCCAACAGCTGAAAGTGATCCTGACACATTCCACACAATGAAGTGTGTCCAGTGCCTTTCCGATAATAGCATTATGAGCCGCACCCTGATGTTTGAAGAAGTGTCTTCTCGTGACGTGGAGTCAAGTTACTTCAGCTGAGTTCATTCCAGGACCATAGCTGGGCCCCTGTGGTGTATGTTTACAGTGTGAAAATTTGCTTAGAGAGCTCAAAGTCCTGCCCCCTATATTGTTAGTACGACAACCAAGGCCAGACAGGAATTGACCCAGAACATTACAAGTTCATCAGACAATTCAGATTCTGAGTCCATATTTCCTGATTTTGTTTTTGCTTGTGGCATGAATTCTTTGGGGAGCCTTGGAGTTCAAGTAATTGTTCTAAAATAAAAACATTTAGTTTGACTCATTTTGGTTTCAATTGAATATTTAGATCATCATTTTAAAGGTGCCACATACTACACAAGCAATGTGGTCCCAAGCCTCTACCAATGCTTTTAGTGAGCAGGAGATTAGGAGGTGTGCAAGAGCAACCCAGGTGAAAGTGACTGCCCTTGACATCAAGGCAGCATTTGACTGAATCTGGCATCAAGGAGCCCAAGTAAAATTGAAGTCAATGGGAATCAGGGAGAAAGCTGATTGGTTGGAGTCATACCTAGTACAAAGGAAGATGGTTGTAGTTGTTGGAGGTCAATCATCTCAGCCCCAGGACATTGCTGCAGGAGTTCCTCAGGGCAATGTCCTAGGCCCAACCATCTTCAGCTGCTTCATCAATGACCTTCCCTCCAACATAAGGTCAGAAGTGGGGATGTTTGCTGATGATTGCACAGTGTTCAGTGCCATTCACAACTCCTCAGATAATGAAGCAGTCCATGCCCACTCCAGCAAGACCTGGATGACATTCAGGCTTGGGCTGATAAGTGGCAAGTAACATTCGCGCCACACAAGTGCCAGGCAATGACTATTTCCAACAAGCGAAAGTCTAACCACTGCCCCTTGACATTCAATGGCATTACCATCGCCGAATCCCCCACCATCAACATCCTAGGGGTCACCATTGACCAGAAACTTAACTGGACCAACCACATAAATACTATGGCTATTAGAGCAGGTCCAAGGCTGGGTATTCTGCGGCAAGTGTCTCACCTCCTGACTCCCCAAAGCCTTTCCACCATCTTCAAGGCACAAGTCAGGAGTGTGATGGAATACTCTCCACTTGCCTAGAAGAGTGCAGCTCCAACAACACTCAAGAAGCTCGACACTATCCAGGACAAAGTAGCCCGCTTGATTGGCACCCCATCCACCACCTTAAACATTCAGGGCTAAAAATTGAGTATAGCCCTGTTTGGGGCGCCAGCCTCGCCAGGGCGCTAAAAGTAGGGCCCCGGAAGCATTCGCGGCCGCCCGCTAGAAATTGAGTTGTTGCGCCCCAAAGGGAAGCGCGGCGCTACTGGCGGCGCCCCGCATCCCTCTTGGGGCGCTGCAACTGAATATCGTGGTGCAACGTGCCGCAGCGCCACACGCTGCGGCACGTCGCGCTGCGGTACTGCAGGCCTTCCTCCCCTTCTTAAAGGGGAGGGGCCTTGTTCAGCGCGATCTGGGGCCCAGCTGGGCCCCCGAGGATCGCGAGTGCAGGCAAAAGAGCCTGGCACCGCGGAGAACTGCCAGGCTCTTGGAACACAGCCGGCATGCCACGGGGTGGGGTGGTTCAGGAGGCCGGGGACGGGAGCGCAGACAGGTGCTGGCAGGCGGCCAACAACAAAAATGGCCGCCGTGCACCTCTCCTTTAATTTGCGCCTCCCCCGCTGCAGGTAGGCCCCCCTGAACCAGTCGCACATAGTGTCCGGCAGTAACTCAGGGGGCGCTTCCAAATATCACGGCCGGGGCGTCAGCGGGGTGCTGCGCACACCGATTACGTCATCGGTAGCGGCGCAGCGCTAACGGCTAGCCCCACCACTAGCGTCCCGTGGAATTTAGCGGGAGGCGTGGGCAGTGGCTTGCGACCCACTTAGTGCACTCTTAAGGCGCTAACAGGTGGCGCAGCCAACTGAATTTCTCCCCCTCACTCTCTCCACCACCGGCACACCATGGCTGCAGTGTGTACCATCTACAAGATGCACTGCAGCAACTCGCCAAGGCTTCTTTAGCAGCACCTCCCAAACCCGGGACCTCTTCCACCTAGAAGGACAAGGGCAGCAGGTGCATGGGAACACCACCACCTGCAAGTTCCCCTCCAAGTTACACACCATCCTGACTTGGAAATATATCGCGTTCCTTCATCATCGCTGGGTCAAAATTCTGCAACTCCCTCCCGAACAGCACTGTGGGAGTACCTTCACCACAAGGACTGCAGCGGTTCAAGAAGGTGGCTCACCACCACCTTCTCAAGGGCAATTAGGGATGGGCAATAAATGCTGGCTTTGCCAGCGACACCCACATCCCAAGAACAAATTTTAAAAAACTTTTCCCCTTGTAGGGGGTGGTGTGTGGGGTCAGCTTCACCTCTGACTTATGAGCGGTTCGAATAACTCCCACTCCCTTGGTTCCAGACCTTGGACTTATTTGGGGGTTGTGACAAAAATGCAGCAGACAACTGATTTTGGTGCAAGAACTTTGAATTTTATTTGAGAAAAGAAAATACAACACAATAATAATACTCTAATAAAATGGGGAAACACTTCGACATACACGAGGGAAAATTACAGTAGACAAATATCTCACCCCTCCCAATCCCACCTTACTAGCTAAGTTAGGCTCTGAAAGGACCAGGGATAATGCTCACCAAACGACTCCTTGACAGTTGAGCTGCTTCGCGATTTCAGGGATGCTAGATGTGTCGGTTGGGGCCTGCAATACCCTAGACCCGGTAGAGGACTTCACCTGCGTATCTGGTCAGTCTTCGCAAGTCCGCTGATGCGGTAGGGTGCGTATTGGATCTATCAGGTGAGTATCCTATTTTCCTTGGTTAGAAATCGGGCTTAGAGTCTTTTGAATAAAATCTTACCCAGGGGTAAGTCAGGAATAGTTTGAAGAGTGGAAAAACTTGCGAATCTTCGGTTTCTTCCAAGTTGGTTTTCCGTTGGTCGCGGTGGCTGAGGGTAATATTCGGTTGGTTGTTTCGTGGGGCCCTTGGTGCCCTTGGTGCCACGAGGTGTCCGATGGTGTGTTACTTCTTCTTCTTAGAGAGAGAACTGCTTTGAGATGCTTGCTCCTTGATCTTGATGTTACTTGATGATGGCTCTTCTTGAACTTGGAACTGTTCCTCTCCTTACTGTTGTTGTTGTGTCGAATGGTTGAACAGGCCTCCAATTATACTAATCGAGGCCTGCTAATCTGCGCGCCAAATCAGTTTAGGTTTATTGTTAGATTTTGGCGGGCTCGTTAACATTGAGTTGTGTAAATTGTTTAAGCGGTTTCAGGATGGCTCCCTAAGCTGTTGAAGTTGTTTAAAAATGTGAGAAGTGGTTTCGGGATGATTTCCTGAGCTGTTGCTCTTATTTAATTGTAGTGAATTGTCCTCAAGCTTTGAGTTTCCTGTGGGGCCTGAGATTCTTTGTAGGTTGGCGAAGTGATTTGTTTTATGCATGTTTTGGACGGGTTCTGTGAGGCTGTTCTTCCGTGGGTCTATTGTTAGCATGTAAATTTCTTGATAGGGGCTGAGTGACGTTTATAGTTCCCCCAGACAGTTTGACTACCTTGAATACTCAAACTGTATACTGCAGAGGTAGATCCCAAATTCTGTGACAGCCTTTTTCTGTACAAGCCCAAACGAGTCCAAAGTCAATTTTTAATAGGGTATTCCTTCGTTTTGGGGGATCTGTTAATTTTGAGAATCCTACAGTCCTCCCTGTGATACTTTACTCGTTAGAGTATCATACTGGGTGAGCAAAATTTCTGATCCCCGAGAGTCAACCTTCCCCTGTATTTTACCTATCTAAAACCCCAAAACACACATTCCCCTTTAGGTGTAGTGTTCAGATACATACAAAGGTAAGAAAATTCAGTTACATTCATATCCAAGCGCGGAGGGGATCCAACACCCCTGCACTACTTGGAAGAAAAAATATGGTACATACATAGAAAAGAAAAATACACGGTCATAATCTTTATTTTTAATAACGATTAAGGCTCGTCTCATACCTGGTCATAGACTTTATTTTGATGCTTGTCCCATGTTCTCTCATGTTGGGATTGGAGCATTCTGTCCCTCCCCTTGCACTTTGTGCTTAGTAAGTAGAAAACTATACCGAGCTGGCAGACTACTAAAATGTGGAAAGCCATTCTGATCCAAGAAGGGACCTCTATGTTTTCAAAAATATCCCACCAGGGTGGAACTACGATATCCAAGATCTTGGCCCCTATCTCGACTGTCTTCTGTTCTAGTGTGTAGAAATGCTTTTGTGATATAACAACATCTTTTAGTAGGGCGGTAAGATGTTCGGGTAGAGGGGGAATTTCATAGCTTAAATGTGTGACATAGTTTTGCAGGTTGGTGATGTTTTCAGTTACAGTGAGGTGAACAGTGGAGGGTTCAGGAATGGGGACAATCCATTCCTGGGCCACTTGAACTTCTGCCTCGGGTTTAAAGCAGAAACTGCTGTCACTCACTGGACACCAGATGTGCTGTCCATGTTGGTAGTGGGCCGCACTTGCGGTGACACAATGGCCTAGAAATTCAGTTGGCGCCGCGCCAGGGCTTTAGCGCCGGAAAGTTAGCGCCGGCGCTAAGTCCCCCTGCGCGTGCCAAAAATTCAGTAGCGCCGCGCCCAAACAGCGGCCGGCGCTACTGAAGGGTGTTTGCGCCTGAAAATGGGCGCTACCTGCCGCATTGCGGCGCTATTCCGGCGCTGCGGCGCCCGATGCGGTGCGGCAGGCTCGGGAAGTGCAGGCCTCCTCCTTCAGTTAAGGAGGAGCTGCCTGCACCCGCCCGCTGGCCGGTAAAATCTTCACAAAAATGAGCCCGGCACCTCGGGGAAGTGCCGGGCTCGCAGCCCAGAAGCATCTGTTCCGCGGGGGGGGGGTGGAGGAGTCCGGGGAGGGAGGTGCGGGCAGGCGGCCGGCGGGAAAGCGGCCGGCCGCCGCGCGACCTTAATGCGCCAGCGCAAACTCTTGTAAGACTCGGTTGCCAGAGTCTTAGTTGCGGCTGCCATGGGCGAGGCGGCCGCAACTCAATTTCGGCGCTGGGGCCCGTCACCACGGCAACCGGGACGCTGCGCACACCGATGACGTCATCGGTGCCGGCGCAGCGCAACCGGTCTACCGCCGATGGTAGGGCCCCAGGGAATTTCTGAACCGGCTGTAAGTCCAGCGCAATGACCTCTAGCGCCGCAAAATGGGCACAAAGCCCACTCAATTTCTAGGCCAATATGTCCTATGAATGTTACCTGCGGGGGAACATGGTCCTGTGCCATTACCTCCATGGTACAGTTAATAGGTCGTGCGCCAGCAGCTTTAAACCCGCACTGTGGTCTAGAATAGGCGTTCAAGTGCTGGGGACACAGTATTATGTGTGCACCCCAGCTCCGGCACCCGGAGAGGTCAGTACCTGTCATAGCATGCTCCCACTTTATGACATAAGGTGGGACCGCTGCAAAACGGACGTGTACACCTCCTTGAATGATTCCAATGTTCTCCACCCTGTATACTGGTGCGGGTCGGGCTGTCCTACCCATGACCGGCATCCTTGCTACTATCCCCATGATAGTGTGATTGGAACATCCACAATCTACTGGGACAGGGTAGGCTTCAAAGGCTAGACAGAGCTGACACGGGCTCAGTGAATTAATAAACGGGTGGAGGGCTGCGAGGTGCTTGTTGCTAATCCAGGAGGGGACTAAACCTTGTTTTAAATCCTCCAGGTTGCTGTGGCACTCGCCCAGCAACCATACCCCGTATAGCACACACACCTCATTCTGTGCAGCCTGATCTGAAGCATTCCTGTCCTCCCGTATGAGTGCATTTACTAGTTTAGCGTGTCTCTCTAGCTCAGCAATGATTTCTTTTAAATGGACCGTCATAGCTTGGTCCTCGTGTAGCTCTGAGCCTACCACTGTGTTCTCCTCTGTTAGGATCTTTCGTAATTGGGCTTTTAAGCCATTTATCTGTGTTTGCAGTTCTATATCGTCCAGGCTATTTATTACAGAGGATCCTGTATTATAAGTGGTGAAAATATAATTCCAGGTTCCCCTTCTTTGTCTCCCCACGCCCATAGTATATAGCTCTGCTTTGTCTATGTCGGCAAAGTCAAATTCGTAAAATTTCATAAACATTTCCTTTAGTAGGGCCTGGTATAACTGTTCTGTCTCCTTAGGGCACCATTCAGGTAAGTGTACTTCGGTAAGGTTTAGGATCACTGAAGCTACTGCATTGTGTGCCCCCTGGTATAGTACCTTTTCAGTCGGCACTAGCACTAACCCATTCCCTGGTCCCTTGGTGGTGGTAGGACACCTCTCTATTACTGTCCGTGATGTTGGGGTCGTGGGCAGGGGCTTTCGGGTGCATGCTACGAGTTCGGTGGCGTTGACTGGGATCGGGGAGTGTGGGACCACGCATGCATGCAGGCTAGAATCCCACCCCATCCCCTTCCCGGCATCTTACATAGAAGCATAGAAACATAGAAGATAGGAGCAGGAGTAGGCCATTCGGCCCCTCGAGCCTGCCCCGCCATTTAATGAGATCATGGCTGATCATCCAAACTCAGTACCCTGTCCCTGCCTTCTTCTCATATCCCTTGATCCCTTTAGCCTTAAGAAATATATCTAACTCCTTCTTGAATATATTTAATGAATTGGCCTCAACTGCCTTCTGTGGTAGAGAATTCCATAGGTTCACCACTCTCTGGGTGAAGAAATTCCTCCTCATCACTGTCCTAAATGGCTTACCCCTTATCTTTAGACTGTGACCCCTGGTACTGGACTCCCCAGCCATCGGGAACATCCTTCTTGCATCTAGTCTGTCTAGTCCTGTTAGAATTTTATAAGTTTCAATGAGATCCCCTCTCATTCTTCTAAACTCCAGCGAGTATAAGCCCAATCGACCCAATCTCTCCTCCATTGTCTGTAGAAGATGATGGATATGCCTGTGGGGCAGGCTCTCTCTGATCCCCACATGCAGATATAGATTCCCTGTTCCGACTCCCACCACTTATCCCAACACACACTCACTCCCCCATGGGTCCCTGTGATCGTCCGGTGGGTGTCGTTCCCCAGTTGTTCCCAGTCGGCTGTACGGTCCCCTATGTCCCTGCTCAGCTTCCTGAGCCACCACCACCTATCTAGGGGAATCTGTCCTTTACATGTGAGGCACACACGTTTCCCCTCAGTGACACTGATCCGTGTGCCCACGATGTACTCTGGGGCACGGGATGGAGGCCTCCCCATAGGTAAACCCGGTCTGACTGGAGTATTGTGTAGAGTTAGACCCCAGCCACCCTCATGGAAGTAAATAGCGAGCTCCTCCACACCCGGTTCGCCACCCCCAGCGGTAACGATCGGCGCTCTCTCTCCCGAGCACCCATAAATGTGGGAGTCCTCCACGTCACCTCGGTCACCGATGCTCACCCCTACCAGGGCGAGCAGGAGCAGAACCTTTCTCATGCCGATTTCCTCTCTGTGGGGACACGCAAAACAGATAGCCATGTCCCGAGAAGGTTCTCTGGCTTGACAAAGTGATCGAGTCTCGAAATTTAAACTTACTTATTGTAAAATAATTAAATAATAATAATACCTAAAACTACCAAAACTGTAAATAAAAAACACCTAAATACTTCAGAAAACTGTATGTACATCCGCCGCCCGTCTCCGGATGGCCAGGCTAATTCCTGTTTGGCCTCTGTCTTCTGCGGCTTCTGGGCAGCTTGTACGCTTGGGCGTATGGTGGCCTGTACTGCAGGACCCGGAGAGTCCTTCTTAAAACAACTGGGAGTTTCCCTGAATCCCAGATGATCGGGGAATGTGCCCTCTTGTATTGCAGCACGCTACCCCCTTCTGTGTGGCTGCCGAGTCCCTGTCCTGTCCTGTGGGTTCCCTGCAGCCTGAGGCCGCAGGCTGGGGACCCCTCTTGTTTTCCTTGCCCAACGCTACCTCTCCTGTGAGTCCCTCACCGTTGGAGGCTGCAGGCTGGGGATCCCTGTTCTTAGATTGATCCCTGACCTTGGGCATTCCTTTTCAGGTTGCGACCCTTCCGGGGCTGAACCGTTTAAACTGGTACACTGGTGACCATGGTGGTTTAGGCTGTGGTATGTGAGGAGACCTTCTTAGGGCTCCGGTTACTGGGGGTGTGTCCCAAATAATTGGTGGGATGGCCCCTCCAGTGACACAAGCCACTGCCCCCACCTGTGCGGTCTGCGAGTCTGCCACAGCTGCTGGCTGAGGATCTCTATCCTTACCTTTATCCTCTGCTTCCTGACCCTCCTCGTCCCACTCCACCCGGGTTTCCCCTGGTGCCATTGAACAGACCATGCCTCTGGCCTCAGACAAGGCTTGGGTCAATTTTTTAATCCTTCCTTCACAGGGACCGTGATCAGAGTCTTCATAACCCCTACTTCTAGCTACCTTATGAGTTATTTTAATGTCCCTTAGCTGACACTCCAAACCGTCAGCTCTCATTGTTAATCTTGCGCTCTCCTCCCGTAAGGCCTGCTCACTTAATCTGGCCTCCATAACCTGGCACCGCAGGTGTTCCCCCATATTACGGGAGGTCTCTTCCTGTGCGCGTCTTTCAAGGGAACACAGGTAGACAGGCACGTTGGTTCTAGTCATAGGTCTGTGTTGAGTGGGGCAGATGGGGTTAAAGCACCAGTGGCGGTGGCTACCTTCCCTGGGCCATTTAATAAAGCTCGGATTGCAGCTACGACTGAATCTAACGTGGGGGGAGAGGTCAGTGTTTCGGTTCTTGGGGCAGGAGCTGGGGAGTTCTTTCCGGATAGCAGCGTATCCGCCCTGCCCTTTTTTACTCTCCGCAGAGAGGGACTGGTAGAGGTTGCCATTGAGGGAGAAAAGGAGCATTTTTGCCATCTCGGAGTCATCGCAGTCGTTGATGCCCGCTGCCTGTGCCACTTCCATGAAGTGGACCGAGGGGTCCCCCTTTTGGGTGAGTTTGTTCAGGTGGCTTATCATAGCCCTAAGCTGTCGGGTACCATAGGGAACCACGAATTGGCTTTCAAGGGGTCCCTGACCCCCACCACCGCCGGGCAGGCCAAACTTTTGCTGCCGGGCTGGGCACATCGGCCCCGGCCCCGACCTTTCTTGTATTGGTTCGCCCACCCCTCCCTGCTGCCAAACCGAGTTAAAACCTGGCGCCACAGGTGGTGGTGGTGTGCACTCCCTGCTAGCCTCACAAATCGCCCGTCCCTCCTGCTGCCCAACCGGGTTGGTCCCCGGCGCCACAGGTGACGTCTGAACAGTTTCCCCTTCTACTTCCCGGTCCACCCGGGCCGCACCTGGGCCGCACCCAGGCTTATTAGGCACACCATGCCTTTTGCCCTGGACAGAGCAAGGTTTAAACTATCGATCTGCTTCTGACAGGGGTCGTGATCTCCCGCCTCAAACCCCCTAGTGCTTGCTATCTTGTAAGCTGCCTGTACATCTCTCAATCTCTCCTCCTGTTCTTTTACTTGCCTGGCAAGGCAGGCGTTCTCTTCCCGTAACACTAGTTCATTACTTTTTGCTTCGGTGACCTGACACCGAAAGTATTCCTGTTTGTTCCTATCTGCATTTTTTCCTGATTTTGGGCGGTTAGTTCTACCAATAATTTTTCCCCTGCTAGAGCCCTTGCGTGAGACAGTTGAGCTGATTCCCACAGCTCTTCTGTCAGTGCCTCAATGCGCTTATCTAAAAGCTGGATCTGTCGCTGGGAGCAGACCAACCAGATGGCTTTCTCCACAGACTTTTTATGATCC
Source organism: Somniosus microcephalus (assembly GCF_052327205.1). NCBI lineage: Eukaryota > Metazoa > Chordata > Chondrichthyes > Squaliformes > Somniosidae > Somniosus > Somniosus microcephalus. The sequence goes on from NC_140996.1 coordinate 197,976,303, forward strand.
TTGCTCTCAGTCCATTTGGCTGCAGCGTCCATTGGACGCTTAGCGTGCAACAGACTGAACACCCATTTCTTTGTTATATTTACTTTCTCGAACACATAAGAGGAAATCCTCTCTTCCATCTTAGTTCTCTCCGCAAAAACAGTGTCCACTGCATCATATCTCTTTTGCCAAGCTCCTGCCACGGTCGCCATTATGTAGGGGTGATGTGTGTGGTCAGCTTCACCTCTGACTTATGAATGGTTTGAATCGCTCCCACTCCCTTGGTTCTAGACCTTGGACTTACTTGGGGGTTGTGACAAAAGTGCAGCAGACAACTGATTTTGGTGCAAGAACTTTGAATTTTATTTGAGAAAAGAAAATACAACGCAATAATAACACACTAATAAAATGGGGAAACACTTCGACATACACGAGGGAAAATTACAGTAGACAAATATCTCACCCCTCCCAATCCCACCTTACTAGCTAAGTTAGGCTCTGAAAGGACCTGGGATAATGCGCACCAAACAACTCCTTGACAGTTGAGCTGGTTCATGATTTCGGGGTTTGCTAGATGTGTCGGTTGGGACCTTCCATACCCCGGACGCGGTAGAGGACTTCACCTGCGTATCTGGTCAGTCTTCACGAGTCCGCTGATGTGGTAGGGTGCGTATTGGACCTATTAGGTGAGTACCCAATTTTCCTTGGTTAGAAATCGGGCTCAGAGTCTTTTGAATAAAATCTTACCCAGGGGTAAGTCAGGAATAGTTTGTAGAGTGGAAAAACTTGCGAATCTTCAGTTTCTTCCAAGTTGGTTTTCCATTGGTCACGGTGGCCCAATATTACCTGGTTGGCTGAGGGTAATATTCGGTTGGTTGTTTCGTGGGGCCCTTGGTGCCGCGAGGTGTCTGATGGTCACTGAAACTGTTGCTCTGGTTTCTTCTTGTGTGTTGACCTGCTTCCAGAACTGTGAACTTTTTTGAATATGATGAACTCCTGAGAACTGCCCAGAACTGTAGAGCTTGTAGAGAACTTGTTGCAACTGTGTAACTGCTGAACTGACTGCTGAACGAGTCTTTCGAACTTCTTGACTCCTCTGTACTTCTTGAACTCCCACCTTGCTGAACTGTACTGTCCTCTCAAGAAAACAGGCCTTCAATTATACTAATTGGGGCCTCCTAATCTGCGCGCCAAATCAGTTTAGGTTTATTGTTAGATTTTGGCGGGCTCATTAACATTGAGCTGTGTAAATTGTTTAAGCAGTTTTGGGATGGCTCCCTGAGCTGTTGAAGTTGTTTAAAAATGTGAGAAGTAGTTTCAGGATGGTTTCCTGAGCTGTTGAGCTCTTATTTAATTGTACTGAATTGTCCTCAAGCTTTGAGTTTCCTGTGGGGCCTGAGATTCTTTGTAGGTTGGCGAAGTGATTTGTTTTATGCATGTTTTGGATGGGTCCTGTGAGGCTGTTCTTCCATGGGTCTATTGTTAGCATGTAAATTTCTTGATAGGGGCTGAGTGATGTTTATAGTTCCCCCAGACAGTTTGACTACCTCGAATACTCAAACTATCTACTGCAGAGGTAGATCCCAAATTCTGTGACAGTCTTTTTCTGTACAAGCCCAAACATGTCCAAAGTCAATTTTTAATAGGGTATTCCTTCGTTTTGGGGATCTGTTAATTTTGAGAATCCTACACCCTTATAGTGGGTAAGTACCCAACTTCCACACTTGTGTATCTCCCAAACAGCACAGAAAATTTCTGACAGCAGCTGTTGGTAATGATTCTGCTATGGCATTTGCAGCTCCTGTAGACCCAACTTTTGTTTCTTTACTTGTCCGATTACCACCCCCTTTTGCCTTGCACCATCATCCCTTCTGTCATTTACTCTCTCCTGCCTTCCCCTCCCCCCTTTCCCTGCCTCTGTACTTGCTTAAAATCTGTTACATCTCTAACTTTTTCCAGTTGATGAAAGGTCATCGACTTGAAACGTTAACTTTGTTTCTCTCCCCACAGATGCTGCCTGACCTGCTGAGTATTTTCAGCTATTTCTGTTTTAATTTCAGAAAATTTGAGCTTTATATAATTATCTCATATAGACCCAGAAATTAGGATCGGGGACTTGCCGCGCGTGCAAGCCCCCGATCTGCACTCACCCGGCGCGCCGACATCTGAAGCCTGGGCCTGCTCGGAATTCCTGTCACTGGCCCAGTTCAGATGTCGGCGCGCTGTGCTTACCTGATCCAGCGGCGTAGTTAATGCGATGTGCCGACTGGGATCAGGTGAGCACTGTGCAGCCAATCAGGGGAGGGGAAACTTCATTCATGAGTTTGATAGTAAGAACTGTCAAACTCATGAAAAGTACGGGCGCCCATAAGACTAGTTTAACTTTAAATAAAATTTTAAAAAGCATCCCAATAATTAAATAAACTATAAATAACTTTAAAAAACTATTTTAAACAATTAATCAAATTTTTGAAAAAAATAATCTTTTTAAAAATCGGGTCTAAAACTACACTTACCTTACTGTAAAGTCCTTAAAAACAATAAAGCTGTGGAAAAAATGTTATAATTTTAAGTAATAGACCACTTACCTTAAAGAATGAAGTCCTTACGTCTCCTTTTTACATTCGTAAAAAGGAGAGGCCCTTACACACGCACAAGCCTGTGGAAAAAAAGGAATTTCAGTGCGCACGCGCAGACTCCTGCGCGCACGCATTCGTCCTCTGAACCCCTTGGTTCAGAGGACAGGAAATGCCGGTTTCCCGTGCATGCGCTGTGCATGCTGAAATCCGGCACTTCCAATGGGCCCACGCGTGAGTACCCCGTCTGTACTCACGCGTTGGGACCGGAATTACTGGCCCAATGTTTTCAGACATATAGCAGTCAAGCTTCATGCTAACCCTGAGTGTTAAAAACTTTTAAAAAATTATTCCCATATCTTACAGCTCATTCCCATCCCCTTTCCCAGCCCCAGCTCCAGCCCCATTCCCATTCCTATTCCCAGCAGTATTTCCTGGTTGAAAGGAAAGTGATCATACCCAGGTAAGCAAGAGTCACAAAGGTCGATTTTCCTTCTGATTTCCTCGTGCTATTTTTCAGTGGTTAAGTGTCTTGGCTAGATCACCTGGATAAGATTAGCCAAATTTAACATCTTGCTGGTGTGGATAAAAGAGTCGCAATGGGGGAGTCCAATTAGAAAATACCATTTTAGACAGTAAGGGTGATTTAAATGCTATTATTACACATATTTTGACATCGGTTTAACACAGTGGTAAATGATTACCATTAGTGAATAAAACACCAATTTAGCCAATTATTGAACAGAATCCAATTAAGGTTGATAAGTCTTACATTCTTCAGTATTTTAAACCTTGTAAGTCACCAGTGCTGTATGTCACAATCCAGCCAGGTTTTAGTACTGCCAGCAATCTTAAACAAATGCTTTTATTCTTTTAGTTATTCTAACAACAGATTCCAGATTATTGATTCTGTTTCTGCAGGTTTCTGCATTGTGCAGTAGAGATTTTACTGACCATAATACCGTCTATGGTAGACAGTATTGCTATTGGGCCACTTTGACTGCATTCTTTGACTGGCAACTGTCTGAGGCTGAACCAGACTGTTCACAACCTTAGGGCTGGATTTTGCCAGCCTGAGGACGTGGATTTGGAGGCGAGACTGCCGGGAAAATGGCAGAATCTGGGGGTGGGTACTCATCCCGCCCCCAACTCGCTTCCGTGCCATCTTCCCAGTAACAGGCAGTTAATTGGATTAGCCCCATTTTTCCAGCAGAGGCGCGGACATCCCGACGTCAGGAAACCCCGCCAGGGTCACTGAGGCGAGCAGTGGGTCTGCGGGAGTCAGAGGGGTGCAAAAGTGCGCTGTGGAGGTAAGTGATGGGCACAAATGTGGAGAGGTAAGTATGTGAGGTGAGTGAAAAGTGATGTTTACTTACCTTTGTTTCTTCCTGCAGGCTTCAACAGTTGGGGATGTGGAGACTCTCACATCTCACCGGCAGAGATGACAGACGGCCGCTGCATTCTCCGATACAACAGCCATCTCATTTCTGCTCACAAAAGAGGTTTGATGAGTCTTGAATACAAGGACTCGTCAAACAACAGAGAATGTCAGTGTTTGACAGCTTCACAGAGCTGTCAAACGATGACAATTCATCTGTCAAAAGTTTTTGACAGATGAAACGTCATACGCTGACGTTCTCTGTAACCGACTTCCCCTTAATTGGCCTGCTAGGTCAATCAAGGGAAAATAGCATGGGTATGCCACAAGTCAATGGAGGCGGGACTAAAACCCGACAAGCAGCAGTCCTGCCTCCAACGCACCCCCATTGACAAAATCCAGCCCTTGGTATCATATTTGACCCTGAGATGAGCTTCCGACCACATATCCGCGCCAACACTAAGACCGCCTATTTCCACCTCTGTAACATCGCCCGGCTCTGTCACTGCCTCAGCTCATCTGCTGCTGAAACCCTTATCGATGCCTTTGTTACCTCTAAACTTGACTATTCCAATGCACTCCTGGCCGGCCTCTCACGTTCTACCCTCCGTAAACCTGAGGTCATCCAAAACTCAGCTGCCCGTGTCCTAACTCACATCAAGTCCCATTTACCCATCACCCCTTCGCTGACCTACATTGGCTCCCGGTTAAGCAACATCTTGATTTTAAAATTTTTATCCTTGTTTTCAAATCCATCCATTTCCTCGCCCCTCCCTATCTCTGTAATCTCCTCCAGCCCCACAACCCTCCGAGATATCTGCGTTCCTCCAAGTCTAGCTTTTTGAGCATCCCTGATTATAATCGCTCCACCATTAGTGGCCGTGCCTTCTGTTGCCTAGGCCCTAAGCTTTGGAATTCCCTCCCTAAACCTCTCTTTCCTCCTTTAAGATGCTCCTTAAAACCTACCTCTTTAACCAAGCTTTTGGTCATCTGCCCATATTTCTCCTTATGTGGCTAACGCTCCTGTGAAGCGCTTTGGGACATTTTACTATGTTAAAGGCACTATATAAATACAATTTGTTGTTGTTATGAAATACTTTCTGTTGCATCCATTACTGGAAATAGACTACCAAAGAATTTAAACCAAAAGGATTTTTTAATTTTATTTTTTCCAATGTTCACATTGAATTGAATAACTAGAGGATCTCTTTGACTAATGCATGAGCTGTGGGTTTTACATAAGTGTCCAGATAACAACCATATGATAATGTAATAAACATGCATTTTCCACCAATTTTCTACCCATCTCAGCTGAAGTACTGACTCATGCTGAGTTTTTTCATTTGCTCTCAGGATGTGAAGGCTACACTTACGCCCATCCCTAGTTGCCCTCGGAAGGTGATGCTGGGCCTTCTCCTTGACTTGAAGACCTTGCACTGATGGGCCCCGATTTTCTGCCAGCCGTCGGGTGGCTTTTCAGGCGTCCGGGGGCCGAAAATCGCTGAAAAAGGGGGTCGCGACACAACACGCCTGATTCCCCGCCCCGTCCGACTTTCGGACCGCCGTTTCTCCGCAACCCGCTTCAGTCTCGCCCGCCGCTGGCGGGACTAGCCGTCGGAACACTAATGAGCAATTATTACCCTGTTTAAGTCGATTTTCAGGGGCCGTTGCGATTTTGGGGCTTTCCCCACATCAAACACGCCTGCGGGGAATCCCGCTGATGAAACCTGGCGTGAAGCTTGCTGGCTTGCTTGCTGTCAGCTGCAGGTCATTCGGAAAAGCTGCAATTTAAAGGGACAGCACTTGTATGTTGAAGGACCTTGTTGCTGCACGCTTGGGGCTACTTCTTCAAGGCTTAGGCACAGCTGTGGAAGGTTGGAGCCTCACACACTTCTCCAGTGTGATCTCCTGGGAAGCCCCTCTCGCCACCCTCACTCAGCGCTTCCTCAGCGGAGGCATCTACGAGAAGCATGGGATGCCTTTTTTTCCTTCCCTTCTTGCCATTAGAGGATCTCCAGCAGCAGAGGCGGCAGTCGCAGAACTAGGAACAGCATGATGAGCAACAGGAGCGCCAGGCTGCTGCTCACTCACCTGAAGCTGCACAGGCCAGAAGGGGCCAGCACTTGGAAGTGGCTTGAGAGCACCTTGCTGCACTTTAGGGGGCCATGGGGACCCGTTTCTGCACTGGCAGTCCTACTCAGAAGGACTTCCATGAAGATCTGGTTTCTCTGTTCAATAGATGGACAATGCTCCTCAAGAGATGTCATTCTCTTATGAGCACTCACCATGTTTTCCGTACCCTGGCGAGTTATTTCCTCCATGGAGGTTGCCAACCTTTCCATGGTGATGCGTTCATGCGCCAATGACTCCACAAAGGCTCTGCTCATGGTCGCTATGGACTCCTCCATTCACTCCACACTTGCAGCGACCCTGGAGACAAAACCTACCAGAGACTCCTGCATCTGTGCATGGAGATCCATCACCTCTTCTCTTGCGGATGGACCCAGAGGCAGAGGGTCGACATGCAGCGCAGCTGAGCTGAGCTAGCAGAGTCCTGCGCCCTCCGACAAGGACTCTCCACTGCTGTCCCTGTCTCCAGAACCTGCTGAGGTTCACTTGTGAGCTGTGAAACACCAGGTGACAACACTACTCTATGTCCCGAAGGTCCCCCCGAGGTGTGAGTGTCTGCGCTGGTGCTGGGTGCGCTTACTTCTGCTGACGCTGCGCCCTCAGAGGTTGGAGCTTCCTCTGAGGAGTCTGGCTGCACAGTCTCTTCCTCCTCCACAGTGAGGACAGGGGCTCTGGATGGTACTGTGGGGGAGTAAAGGAAGGAGTTAGAGATGTAATGCCAAGGTTCTTCTGGTGACTCACAGCGAGTTGGCATCTGCTGACACCTGCATCCATGCAGCATTGGTCTCAGTGGGAGGCCTCTTCCTCCCTGACCTAGGGAAGAGGACCTCCCTGTGGGCCCTAACCCCATCCAATAATGCCTGCAGTGAAGCCTCGTCGAATTTGGAGGCAGCTCGGGGTCTGGCACTGGCTACAGCTGCTGCAGGCTCCTCTGCCATCCTGTATGATTTGTTTGGAAGCCTTCAGAGGATGCAGTGCTTGCTATGGACCTTGAAAGCACCATGAATGATGACATCATACTGTGAGGCTTTCTGACTAGAAATGGACAATTAGCAAGGCTGCCCACACGCTGGAAATTAATTGGCCACTTGAGGGAAAATTGCATGGAGCTGGCTGACACATTTTTTTGTGTGTCAGAACCCCACATTTGGGGAAGCCCGACCATTTCCCACACAATCCACAAAATCGGGCCATGGTGTTTCCACAATGGTAGGAAATTTCAGGATTTTGATGCAGTAATGATGAAGGATCAACAGTATATGTTTCAAGTCAGGATGGTGTATGACTTACAGGAGAATGTTAAGGTAATGGTGTTCCCCTGATTTTGCTGCGGCTGTCCTTCTCAATGGTAGAAGTTGCAGGGCTGGGAGGTTCCATGACTACCTTCCAATACCTCAACCAAGTTACCGTTCTTCGTATGTGAGGTTAGACAGTAAGCACTGACAATCTATTTAACCATGGAGGGAAAATCACAGCTATGCTTGATCGTGTCATCACCCAACATTCACACTTACACAGATAACAAAGAAAGAAAGACTTATATTTATATAGCGCCTTTCACCACCACCGGACGTCCCAAAATGCTTTACGGCTAATGAAGTACAGTCGCTGTTGTAATGTAGGAAACGCAGCAACCAATTTGCGCACAGCAAGCTCCCACAAACAGCAATGTGATAATGACCAGATAATCTGTTTTAGTGATGTTGATTGAGGGATAAATATTGGCCAGGACACGGGGGATAACTCCCCTGCTCTTCTTTGAAATAGCACCATGGGATCTTTTACGTCCACCTGAGAGGGCAGATGGGGCCTAGGTTTAACGTCTCATCCAAAAGACAGCACTTCCGGCAGTGCAGCACTCCCTCAGTACTGCACTGGAGTATAAGAACATAAAAACATAAGAAATATGAGCAGGAGTAGGCCATTCGGCCCCTCGAGACTGCTCTGCCATTCAATAAGATCATGGCTGATCTAATCTTGGCCTCAACTCCACTTCCCTGCCCGCTCCCCATAACCCTTGATTCCCCTGTTTTTCAAAAATCTGTCTATTTCCGCCTTGAATATATTCAATGACTCCGCCTCCACAGCTCTCTGGGGTAGAGAATTCCAAAGATTCACAACCCTCTGAGAGAAGAAATTCCTCCTCATCTCTGTCTTAAATGGGTGACCCCTTATCCTGAAACTATGTCCCCTAGTTCTAGATACCCCCACTAGGGGAAACATCCTCTCAGCATCCGCCCTGTCAATCCCCCTCAGAATCTTATGTTTCAATAAGATCACCTCTCATTCTTCTAAACTCTAATGAATATAGGCCCAAACTGCTCAACCTTTCCTCATAAGTCAGCCCCTTCAACTCAGGAATCAACTTAGTGGAACCTTCTCTGAACTGCCTCCAATGCAAGTATATCCTTCCTTAAATAAGGAGACCAAAACTGTACGCAGTAGATTAGATTAGTAGTAGTCTAGATTTTTGCACTCAAGTCTCTGTGAGTGGGACTTGAACCCATGACCTTTATGGTCTTACAGAGGCAAGTGTGCTACCAGCTGAGCCACGGCTGACACACCGTCACTCGATAGTGATTGTGAGCAGGAAATCCAGCTGCTCTTCTCCTTCTCTTTTCGCCCCCAATTGCAGCAACCTGACTGACACCCTGTCTAAGGTCAGTTAACTCAGCACTGACCAGCAAACAAACCTGGGACTTTCTCAGTCTGTATAGTTCAGTAGCTAAACCAGGTGATACCAAATGAGCCATCAGAAAACTTTGATAAGCATTTTATCAAACTTACGTTTTAGAAAATAGCTGCTTGAACTATTTTTTTCAAATGCAACACCAGGTTGATAATTTATTTTAAATTTGTCACCTGTTTGCTCCCACAAGCTAATCAATGCTTTAACCTCATTTCTGTGTAAACTTAAAACACCAGTTAGTTCAGAACAAAGTGAAAACTACAAGATCACATTCAATTTTGATCATCTTAAAGGCGAATAGATGATCTCTTTGGGGCTTTGTTACAATTGTACCCTAAAAAGAATTGTGCTGCTGTAGGAATGGTCAAATTCCTATCCAGAGATTGAGTTCGACGCAGGCAATCAATCAAAAAGGTTTTTAATGTCAAACTAACGAGTTTAAACAGATTGATGCAAGAGAACTATGAATACAGGTCTTAACTGGCTGGAGGCTCCACGAGGACTGCCTGGGCGGTCCTGCGGATGGCGTCATGACGTCATCACGTTCTTCCCGCGTTTAGGGTGATCACGTGATCGGCGGCATGACGCCATCGCGTTTGCCTGTGCTCTTAAAGGGCCCGCGCCCTGTACATGCAAACAGTATATACAATGGTACAGATTTAGGCCTAGAAATTCAGTTGGTTGCGCCAGCCGGTAGCGCCTTAGGAGGAGTAGATGTCGGGCGCTAGGCGGCTAGCGGCCGGGCGCAGCGCGAACTGCGCCTCTCCCCAACTTCACTAGAGATTTAGCGGCGGCGCAAAGTCTTTGCGCGCGCTCAGATGCGCGCGCAGATCATGACGTCATTTCCTCGTGCAACGCCCTTTGTGCGCCCCCAACCGGAAATTCAGTCATGACGCCCCATTGTGCGCCCGGCGCCCCTAGCGACTGGTAGAGTGGAACGGTGCTCAGTCGATGCGGGGCGCGGGGGGCGCAAATTAAAGGGCACTCCTCCTGCACTAGAAAAGGCTGCCATTTCGCAGCACTCCTTCTTGAGAGATGGATCTTTGCAGAGAGACCAAGGTAGAGAGCTTTCTGCTTTGGCTCAACACTCGGACAGGTACTTGTGGCTTCAGGCCACAGCTTTCCACTTGTCTTTGCCTCATTGGCATATCATTCTTTGCTAACATATTATGGGGGCTGCAATGGGTGCAAACGCTGGCTTTCTCCATTGCATCCAAAGGGCTCACAGACGCCATGAGAGAGTGGCAGCCCTGGCTAGACGGAGAGGGGGCAACAGGCGTCGGGAAAGGAGGCCTTACCCACCCAGGGTATACCGCCAGCATTTCTCCTATCTCAACATGTCTGACGAGTAGTGTGTTCGGAGGCTGCGATTCCGAAGGGGGGTGGTCACAGAGATCTGCCACCTGCTTGGCGGTGATCTGCAGCCACAGCTGAGGAGCAGGACGTCTCTGTCGGTGGCAGTGAAGGTGACGGTGGCTCTCAACTTCTATGCCACCGGCTCCTTCCAATCCGCGACTGGGGACATTGCCAACATCTCCCAGTTCGCCATGCATTGCTGCATCCGCCAGGTGACCAATGCCCTTTTCAAAAGGAGACGTCAGTTCATCTCCTTCTCCATGGCCCTTGCCAAGCAGCAACAGCATGCAATGGGCTTTGCAGCATTCGCGGGCTTCCCCATGGTGCAGGGCACCATTGACTGCACGCATGTGGCTTTGCGGGCACCTCTGGAGAATGCCGAGGATTACCGCAACCGGAAGGGCTACCATTCGCTCAATGTCCAGCTGGTGTGTGACCACAGGCAGCTCATCCTAGCTGTCAATGCCCGCTTTCCAGGCAGCAGCCACGATGCCTTCATCCTGCGACAGACTTCTGTGGCAGACATGTTCCAGGCCCAGCCTCACCCACGAGGATGGCTTATCGGGGACAAAGGCTATCCTTTGTGTACCTGGCTGATGACCCCGCTCCGTGCGCCCAGCACCCCTGCTGAAGAGGGATACAACGAAAGCCATCAAGCGACCAGGAACATCATCGAACAAACAATCGGCGTCCTGAAGCAACGGTTCCGCTGTCTGGATCGTTCCGGTGGAGCCCTACAATATTCGCCGGAGCGAGTCTCCCATTTCGTGGTCGTTTGCTGCATGCTGCACAACCTGGCTATCCGCAGGACTCAGCCACTGCCACCAGAGATTGGAGGACCACCTGAGGAGGAGGAGGAGGAGGAGGACCAGCACAGGAGGGAGGCAGAAAGTGCAAGGGCCGCCCGTCGCCGGCTTATTGAACGTCGCTTCTAGGCCCCCTCTCAGGGAATGGCTTGTGCCAATGTCAGCAGATGAATGTAGCCACTCCACAAGCCCTCAGCCGAGCAGGGCAACCAGGACTTGACAAAAAAACCATGCACAGTGCAATTTAAGAACAATAATTTATTGCAAACCTCTGCCCTTCCCACATTACAACCTCATGTGGAGAAGCCCCCCCAAAAACACAAAATTACCAGTCTCGGCCTTACAAAAAGAAAGAAAGACACCAGTCTCGGCCTTACAAAAACACAACTACACCAATCTCGGCCTTAAAAAAAGAACCAGGCATTTGTGCAGAGCTTCTACTTTATGCCCTGCGAGGGCGATGCCTTTCGCATCCTTGCCTGGCCCCTGCCCGCCCTGCAGCTCCTCCTCAATGGGAGCCCAGTGGCTGCAGCAAGGCTGGGGGAAGGCTGCTGAGGGTCAGATGGCGAGACGGCAGATGCCCTTGGGGGTCGGCCTGCACCAGCTCTGGCCTTGGAGGGGCCGGCTGCTGACTGCTCCAACTCTGCCTGGGCGGCAGCAGTCTGTCCAGTGGCTCGTGGCAGCTGCAATGGCGGAGTGGCAGTGTCGACTGCAGGAATGGTGCCAACCTGGCAGATCGCAGGTGCTCGCTGGTCGCCTGAGACATTGGCACTCGCACGGGCCAGCACTGCAGCATGCGCAGCAAACAGCTGAAGAACAGACTGCTGGGCTGCTGCTGCACGGCGGGTGCCCTGGCGATGCCTGGCTGATCCAGCGAGGGTGGCAGCAGTTAGTGCCCGTGTGGCCCTGGTCTGTGTCCGCATGACAACAGCCAGTGAATGGACGGCATGACTGAGCACTTGGCTCGAATCCGCCTGTGCTGCCGCGAAGTCCTGTAGACTCCTGGCCTGTGCTGCTCCAAATTGCTGCACACTCCTTGACAAAGACTCAATGGAGTCAGGCATCCTTGCCACTGCAGCCATGAGCTCATTGTGCCTGCGCTCAGCCTGGACGGCCATTTCCTCCAGGAGCCGCACCTCCTCTGCGCTGACCGTCGCAGGACTGGAGGCCGCACTCACCCTCTGGGGAGAAGTCCGCCGAGCTTCCCCACCCCTCCCGCGTTGCTGCAGGCCGCTGGGCCCCGGAGCTTCACTCTCCTCCGACCCTTCCCCCCGGCTCCCCTCCAGGGAAGACGTGTCCCCTTCCTCGCCATGGGCTGGCGCGGCTGAGGGTGGCACTGATGGGCCGGCTTCCTCTTCCTCCTCCTCGGAATCGGAAGCGCTGACAGTGGCAGCTTGAGGGCCCGCCTCCTCACCTGGCGATTCACCATCTGAAAGCAGGAAGGCACAAGAGTAGCTTTAGAGTGAGGACAGGGCGGCAGCGAGGGAGGCATGAGTGCTGCCATGCACTGCATTGGTCGGACAGTGGCAAAGGATGCTGATCTGAGGGGCAAGTGTAACGAGAGAGGTCAAAAAGGTGATGCCCTTACCATTGGTGCCCAGAACAGGGTCGGCATCTCCAGTGGCAACGGGGCCAATCAGCCGACCTGCCATAATGCACTCCACACGCTGGTCGAGGTCGGAGAGCTCTTTGACGTCAGGACGGCCTCCCCCGGTGTCAGTTCGTTTCCGCCGGTTGTGCGCCACCTTGGCCTGCAAGAGAAAGGACGGCCTCTAAATACAGTGTGAAGCCCTGATCTTGTCTGCACTGCCTCCCATGGTCGAATAGCTTGTACAGTGTGTAGCCCTGATCTTGTCTGCACTGCCTCCCATGGTCGAATAGCTTGTACAGTGTGTAGCCCTGATCTTGTCTGCACTGCCTCCCATGGTCGAATAGCTTGTACAGTGTGTAGCCCTGATCTTGTCTGCAATGCCTCCCATGGTTGAATAGCTTGTACAGTGTGTAAAGTGCTAAATGTGCAAGTGATTTTCATGACAGTCCCATAGCTGCTGGATGAGGGCTGGCCATTAGGGCTTTCAGGTCCCTTTGCCCATAAAGTGAGGTGCACATGCAGGGATGAGGAGGACACTGGAAAGGGTACTCACCCTGACAACCTGAGTGAAGTCGTTGAACTTCTTCCGGCATTGCACAGGAGTCCTGGCAACCACGCTGTTGGAAGACACCCTGTTTGAGACCTCCCTCCAGGCTTTCCGGTAGGCGCTGGGCAGCGGCCTCTTGCCACCTTCTGGGAACAGAACATGGCACCTGCGCTCCACTCCGCCAACCAGCAGCCTCAGGTCACCGTCGCTGAAGCGCTGCACTCTCTCCCTGGCCTTCTCCATAGCCCTGGGCGTTGTGCAGGTGAAGCTGAAGTGGTCAGGCCTAGGTTGAGGGCTGCAGTGTGCAGGGCGTGGCAGGCAAACAAATCGACTCTCCCCCTTTAAGAGCTGACCGGCGCCAGAGTGTCTGCCGTCAATCAACAACTCGCCGCACCGGCGCTGCGCCCGGCCTCGGGGGTATCGCTCAGCACCGCCGGCTTAGCGCCTAAAGATAGTCGTGCATCGCCTGTTTTAGCGCAGCAGCAACCTCTTGGGGCGATGCGACTGAATATCGGCGAAGGTGGCGCGACTTTGCACCGGGCGCAAACTTTAGCGTCCGCCCGACTTCACCGCCCCAAAAGTGGCTATGCTGAATTTCTAGGCCTTAGTCTGTAGCTAACACATCGTTAAAAGGAATTATGTACACTTGTTCAGAGTCTCTCAGTGGCTCTGCCACATGCGCCCCCCAAGAATTGTCTTTAACGAAAAAAGTCAAACGGTGAGGGGGTCTGACGAGCCTGTCAGAACGAGTCTTGTATTCCCGAAGCGGAAGCTGTTAGACGATGGGCAGTCTGGCGGGCGGTTGCACTTGTTCCAGCGTGACGACGGTGGGCGGTCGACCTCGCCTTGGTGGCTGTGTGGTCTTGACTGGTCGGTCAAGGTCCAGGTGTGCTGGTTTCAAACAGTCAACCGAAATGTGGTCCGGTTTGCCACCGACATCCACGGTGAAGGTCTTGTCTCCTGCCTCTATCATGCAGAAAGGACCAGTGTATGGGGCCTTGAGCGGATCCCGGTGAGCATCGTGGCGGATGAACACGTAGCCGGCGTTTTTCAGCTCTGCTGGAACGTGAGAGCCCTGAAACCTGTGATGCGATGTGGGAACCGGCGCGAAACATCTGGCTGCTTCCTGGTGGCTGATGAGCTGGCTTGAGGCGGACCATGGCTCAATTGGTGTTGGCAGGAAATCCCCCGGCACTCGCAGAGGCTGACCATAAACGAGCTCTGCCATGGAAGAGCGAAGATCTTCCTTGGGGGCCGTGCGAAGGCCCAACAGGACCCACGGCAGCTTGTCTGCCCATCCGGCGTCTTGGAGGCTGGCCCTCAGTGCGGCTTTAAGCGATCTGTGAAACCCTTCGCACCGTTCGCTTGTGGGTGGTAGGCTGTGGTGCAGTGCAATGTAACCCCGAGTCCCTGAGCTACCACATTCCAGAGCTCGGAGGAAAATTGCGGTCCCCGGTCTGAAGAGATGTCATCAGGCACCCCAAAACGGGCGACCCAGGAAGAGATGAATGCCCTGGCCACGTCCGTCGAAGTAGTAGATGACAGAGGAACCGCCTCTGGCCATCTGGTGGTGCGATCTACTATGGTCAGGAGATGCGTAAAACCATGGGAGGGTGGAAGTGGTCTTACCAGGTCCATGTTGACGTGGTCAAACCATCGCTCCGGAACTGCAAGGGTGGTCAATGGAGCCCTGACGTGGCGCTGTACCTTGGACCTTTGGCAGACCACACAGGTGTTGGCCCAGTCGCGGACATCTTTATGCATGCCCCGCCAAACAAACTTAGATGACATTAGCTTCTGAGAAGCCTTCATACCTGGGTGTGACACCCCATGTACAGCGTCAAACACCTTGCGGCGCCAGGCGATCGGCACGATAGGACGAGGGTCCCGAACGGAGACGTCACAAAGCAGCATGGTACCAGCCGAATGAAACCGGACGTCGGCCACTTGGAGGCTAGTGGTGTTGGTGTGGTAAGCCTGCACTTCGGGGTCTGAGACTTGGTCTGCTGCCATGAGGGCGTAGTCGATGCCCAGCTGGACTGCATGCACAGTCGCGCGGGCAAGGCAGTCTGCCACCAGGTTGTCTTTACCGGCCACGTGCTGAATATCCGTAGTAAATTCGGAGATACATGACAGCTGGCGTTGTTGCCGGGATGACCACGGTTCGGCGGTCTTGGCCATGGTGAAAGTCAGCGGCTTATGGCCGACGAAGGCAGTGAAAGGGCGTCCTTCCAACAAGAATCGGAAATGGCGGATGGCCAGAAAAAGGGCTAGTAACTCCCTGTCGAAAATACTGTATGCCCACTCGTTGCGCCGTAATTGACGGCTGAAGAATGCCAACGGCTGCCACGTCCCGTTCACCCACTGCTCCTGTACAGCGCCGATTGCGTAATCTGACGCGTCGGTGGTGAGAGCGATGGTGGCTCCTGGAAGCAGGTGCGCCAGCATGGTCGCATTGGCCAAGGCGCTCTTAGTGTCGGTGAATTCCCGATCCATGTCAACTGTCCAGCTTACCGGATCCTTGCCAGACTTGCCCTTGAGGACCTCGTACAGGGGCTGCATGAGCAGAGCTGCCTTAGGCACGAAACGGTGGTAAAAATTTACCATTCCGAGGAACTCCTGCAGGGCCTTGATGTTCTGCGGGCGCGGAAAGGATGTCACCGCCTCTACCCTCGCTTGCAAAGGTACCGCTCCCTCCGAGGTAATGTGATGTCCCAGGAAATCAATGTGGGGCAGACCAAACTGACACTTGGCTGGGTTGAGAATCAGGCCGTGTTGGCTGAGGCGTCGAAAGAGGGTGCGTAGGTGCGCGATGTGTTCCTCCTTATTACGACTGGCAATGAGGATATCGTCTAAGTAGACGAAAAGGAACTTGAGGTCCCGCAGCACAGAGTCCATGAGGCGCTGGAAGGCCTGGGCGGCGTTCTTCAACCCAAAAGGCATCCTCAAAAATTCGAAAAGGCCGAATGGGGTGATGACTGCGGTCTTCTGAACGTCCTGCGGGTGTACCGGGACCTGGTGGTAGCCTCGGACAAGATCAACCTTGGAAAACACGGTGTTTCCTGCCAAATGGGCAGAGAAATCCTGAATGTGGGGGATCGGGTATCGATCAGGAGTGGTGGCATCGTTTAGTCGCCGATAGTCGCCGCATGGCCGCCATCCGCCGCCGGGTTTCAGTACTATGTGGAGAGGCGAAGACCAGGGACTATTCGACCGGCGAATAATCCCCAGGCGTTCCATCGTTGCAAACTCTGCCTTCGCGACCACCAGCTTGCCGGGTTCGAGGCGCCGGGCCCGCGCGTGGACCGGGGGGCCGGTGGTGGTGATGTGGTGTTCCACACCATGTTTCATGGCCGTAGAGGAGAACGTAGGTCTGGTCAGGTCTGGAAATTCACCTAGCAGGCGAGCGAACTCATCCGGAGTTGGGAAAGCGCAGGAGACGGTGCGCGACATGGTGTTACTACGGTGGCAAGGAATAGAGTGAAACGTGGCCGCGTTGATCAGCCGCCGGTTCCGCACATCGACCAGGAGGCCGTTGACGCACAGGAAATCCGCACCAAGAATGGCATGTGAAACCTTGGCCGTAACAAATTCCCAAACAAATTGCTGGCCGCCGAAGCACACCTGGACCCGCCATCTGCCGAAGGTCTGAATAGCGCCGCCATTAGCTGCTTCGAGGGGAAGGCCGTGCCTCCCAGCCTGTACATCAAGAGCTGACACGTGTAGGATGCTGCACTGCACTCCGGTGTCGCAGAGGAACCGACGACCGGAGAGGGTATCCGTGATAAAAAGCAGCTTGCCTGCGTTGCCGACTGCCATCGTGGCCACGGGGCACCCGTTAGACCCACTCTTCATTGGACAGAGTTGTCGGTTTTTTTTTGAGAGAAGCTGCAGGGAGGGCGGCAACATCTCGCCTTCGCGCCAAACTGGGCGTGGTAGAAGCACAGCCCCGCAGGCTGAGTAGCTGGGGCGGCGTCTGTGGGGGATGGGCGCCTCGTGGCAGTGCAGTAACTGCGAATATTTTATCTGCCTCGGCAGCGAGCGCTGCGCAGTCTTCGACCTCGGACCTGGCCAAGGCCGCTTGCACCTGCTCCGGCAATTGGCTGAGGAATAACTCTCTGAAGAGAAAGCATTGCGGTTCGGAGCCGAGGAGAGTGTGCATGTGGCTCATCAGCTCGGAAGGTTTGGAGTCCCCGATCCCGGGCATAGCGAACAATCGACGGGCGCGCTCTGATTTCGTGAGCCCGAAGACCTGCAGCAACCGTGCTTTGAGGGTCTCATACTTGCGGTCCACCGGGGTTTTTTCCAGAAGACTGATGATCCGCGAGGCGGTGGAGCTATTGAGTGCGGAGACCACGTAGAAGTATCGGGTCTGATCCTCAACGATGCCTCTCAGGGCAAATTGGGCTTCAGCTTGGATAAACCAGGAGGTCGCCTGTTGCTCCCAGAACTGCGGCAGCTTCAACGAGACAGCATTGTTCTCCATGCTGTGTTCCTTTTGCGAATACCGTTCACAAAAGTCGGGGTCACCAATGTAGGAATGGTCAAATTCCTATCCAGAGATTGAGTTCGACGCAGGCAATCAATCAAAAAGGTTTTTAATGTCAAACTAACGAGTTTAAACAGATTGATGCAAGAGAACTATGAATACAGGTCTTAACTGGCTGGAGGCTCCATGAGGACTGCCTGGGCGGTCCCGTGGATGGCGTCATGATGTCATCACGTTCTTCCCACGTTTAGGGTGATCATGTGATCGGCGGCATGATGTCATCGCGTTTGCCTGCGCTCTTAAAGGGCCCGCGCCCTGTACATGCAAACAGTATATACAATGGTACAGATTTAGTCTGTAACTAACACATCATTAAAAGGAATTATGTACACTTGTTCAGAGTCTCTCAGTGGCTCTGCCACACTACGAGGCTTCAAATCAATCCATATCCTGATGACAGATTGTTTTGTTTAAATAAGTGACTGCCATGCTCTTTTGCCTGATTAAGCACCTATTTACTTGATATGGGTTCACTACCATCTGGAGGTCTGTATCTTGTCATGATGTGAGCTGTGTTCATGTGCCAAGTGAATGGCAGTTTAGATGGTTACGTAAATCAAAACTCAATGAATAATCAGGCTGTATAGGTTAATATACAAAATACTAGTTGAAAGATTGGATCGGATTGTTCTAACGGGAAATAAATATATTGAAATACTTTCTTGGACGCAAAATATATCAGAGTATATTCTTTCATGAAGGAATGTATACTCTGCTTCAACCATAATGATTCATGAAAATATATTGTTTAATTTATACAATAGCAATAGCACACATTTGAAAATATGTTGGCACATTTTACATGCTGATAAATCTCAAGTAAAAGCAACAATTTATATTTCATGCCATGAACATGGCTGTGAACCACCAAATAGCAAGGATTGAATGCAATAGTAACCAGGTTTATTTGGGTCCCAGCAATAACCCATTTCTGGCTCTACCAACCAGCACTGTATAAGTGCCACTTGTCATCAACACTGCCCTTCATTGCCAGCACAAAAAGACACCTCAAGCCAAGTAACATCGTCAGCATTGGAGGTAACATTATTCTTGGGGAGATTTTACAAATTCATACCCCCAACATGGAGCCTAGCATTTCAGGAATTGGCTTGGAGAGGTCAGTGCGGTCCGCAGGATTTTCTGTCCGTTAAGTTTAATGAACAGAAAGTCCTGCGTTATCTATTTAACTCCGCACCCAAATTGTCGATATGTGCTCCTACAGCACAATGGGAGCGCAAATTCATGAGACCGACCCTTCTGCTTGTTAGAACTAACTGCACCCAGTGTGCACATTAACACGCAGTAATGTGGTGTTACCATTAACAGAACCTTGAGTCATTTTTGCCAACATCCTAAAATGTCTCCCAGTTTAGCTCACATTAATGCACAGGCCCAGCAATAGCATTTTGTTGACTTGTTAAGTGGCAGCTGAAGATGAGCTTGCAACTTTGCACATGCTTGTATTCTAGCTTACGTTGCATTGATTATATCTATAGTGAAGGCGACATTCAAACAATGGGAAGAGTGAGTAAAGACCCAGCATGGCATACAGCAGGAGACACTAAAGAATGATTCAACTGTTTCAGTCCCTGAAAGAGTATGTGTGTTGCAACAAGGCTTATTTTTCTGCCCATATTGGAGGAGGAGAACAAACAGCAGAGATGGGCCAGGGTGGTCCAATGCAATAGCGGGTGCGACCACCAGGATCCATTACTACTCCAGGCAGCATGTCTATTGTGGGCAACAGGGCTGCCTCGAACTCAGCAAGGAACTATGGGGTAACATTCAATTTTGGATGGGTGCAAAATGGGCAGTAGCGGATTGGCCACCGCTGGATTTTCCTTTCCAATGACTTCAATCGGGTAGGGTGCATAACGGGCGGCCGATTCACTATCACCCATTCTGCACCCGCGCCAAAGTTGAATTTTACTCCCTGTGTGTCAGAAGGACATAGCTCACCAAGAAATCCATAGATGAATTGAGCCATCTCCTGCAATGAAGGGGCAACATCTGCATCTACTGCCAGTCATAGTAAAAGTAACAATGGCATTCAACTTTCTTTACCACAGACTCCTTCCAGGCAATAGCAGAAAAAGAAAGAAAGAAATTGCATTTATACAGCACCTTTTATGACCTCAGGACATTGTGAAGCTTTTTGCAGTCAATCAAGTACCTTTTTGAAGTGCAGTCACTGTTGTAATGTAGGGAATCGCAGCAGACAATGTGCACAAAGCAAGATCCCAGAAACACAATGAGATAGATAACCAGCTAACATTCTTTTAGTGATGTTGGCTGAGGGATCAATATTGGCCAAGACACTAGGAGAACTCCCTGCTCTTCTTCAAATAGTGCCATGGAATCTTTTACGTCCACCAGAGAGGGCAGACGGTACATCGATTTAACATCTCATCCAACAGATGGCATCTCCATGAGTGCAGCTCTCCCTCAGTACTGATGTGTCAGCCTGGATTATCTGCTCAAGTCTCTAGAGTGAGGCTTGAATACATGATTTCCTGACTCAGAGGCGAGAGTGTCACCACCAACCAAGGCTGACACCTTGCAAGGGATCTCTCGGTTTGCATTTCATCACTGTACCATCTGGGTCATAGATGCTCAGTATTAGGTGCTGGTGTGTATTGAGAAAAAAAATCAGCATCAGCATGTAGCAGCAGCAGCAGGAGAGGCTAACCATTTTCAAAAGACATGGCATCCCAAGGTTATAGGGCACCCCTGACTACACCCATGTGGCCATTCAAACATCTGTAAAACAACTCTTGGTGCCAAACAACGGAAAAATCGCTGAAAAAGACTTGCATTTATATAGTGTCTTTCACGACCTCAGGAAGTTTCAAAGCATTACAGCCAATGTTGGAAATGCGGCAGCCAATCAGCACACAGCAAGGTCCCACAGATAGCAATGTGATAATGACCAGATGAAAGTACAAATGGTCTGCAAGCTGCAGTAAATTATCATGCATATGAATGCACAGTTTCCAGGGAGTGCCTATGGCATAATTTATGGCACAATTGTTTAAGGGACTCAGGTCCTTGCCTATTTATTTTGAATTGAAGACAAATTGCATGGGTGGCTCCTCAGAAGTCTAGGTTACTTGCTTAAAATGTTGCTGATGACACCAATGCACAACCTCTGTATCGTCCGCTGCCCTCCCCCCCCTCCCCCCCACCACCACCACCACCATCCCAGCAAAGAACATACAATAACCACATTTGATTGAGAAGGCATTTAGTGCACTCAAACAAGGGGGAAAAATTTGGTTGCTTTGCACATCCCGTTAGCGCCCTGCGGCGCTGCGCCTCCGGCGATGACATCATCGCCATGCGCAGCGCCCCGTTCGTGCCCCAGCCGCAAACTTGGCTCACGCCCCCTGACCTACTGCCAGACGCTATGTCCGACAGGGTCAGGGTGGCGTTCTTACGGCCGGGGCGGTGATAATTAAAGGGCAGATGCCGGGCGGCCATATTTTCTGAGCCGGCTGCCAGCACCTGCCCCCTCAGGCCTCCTCCTGCAGGGTGCCGGCCGCGATCGGTGAGTCCTGCACTCCTCTTGAGTGCCGGGCTCTGTTGCTGGCACCTTGCTTCCTGGTGGTGCAGCAGGACCCCGGTGTGCACAGGATCAGGGGAGGGAGGCCTGCAGTACAGCGGCGCTACGTGCCGACACACTTGGCGCTGCTGCACGTAGCGCCGCGATATTCAATAGGAGCGCCCCAAGAGGGAGGGGAAGCACTTCCAGTAGCTACTGAAAGTAGTGCCCCGGTGAAGTTATCGCCCCAAAGGGAGCGCGAGCCAATTTTCCCCGATGTTTGGGCTGTACCAAGGGTGCTCTACAATATGCCCTGAAGAGAACTGACAAAATGGCAGTGGTGTGCTACATGTTGCTCAACATAGCTATGGAAAGTGGCACATATATGTTTGCCTAAGATCAGCAGCAGCAAGGTATGGCACAGGAGGAGGATGAGGAGGTAGCAGAGAATGACGAGGAGCTCACCGCAGTGCATCTGTCATTGTATGAAACGGGCTCTGATTGAGCAGTTGTCTGCTTGAGTCCTGCCTCTATGTTTAATTAGACTTTTGTTTTTATTAACATGGCACAACAGCCATGACCAGAAATTTTAAGATGCTGTATTGTGTATTTATTGAAAATAATAGTGAAGGTACAGTGTGTGTTTAGTGAGGTGCACCTCTCTGTGCCTACCCTTTGTGGTGCATAAATTCATCTGCCATGGTATTTCTACTCTAACGCTCCAATGTGACACACTACTAAAAGGAATAGTTGTGAAAGCTTCCTGAGAAGTGTGATGTCGCTCTACAGCAGATACAGCTGCCCCCTGACCTCAAAAGTATGACAGACCCCATGATACTGCCTGGAACAGTCTGTCCCATCGCATGACTGGAGCCTACAGCAGAAAAGTGACGAGTAGTAAATTGAGAGCCAACCACCTGCTCCTTTCCTTCTGGTCACATGGCCCTGCTGGAGGCCAAACCCTTCTCTTTGAGCACAGAGTGTTGCACTGTCCTGAGGTCTCTGAAACCCTCACCAGTAACTCTCTAAAATCTGTCTCAATACTTTAACATCAACATTACTGAGAAGTATTCCAAATGTACTTGCCACCTACTTGGCTAAAATTTCCCCTGCTGACGCCCCATGATGTTATATACTACTCAATGGCAATCTGTAGAGCATAGAACGCTTGCTTCAAGACAGTGCTCAAGTGAACAGTAGAGTCTGAAATCATTCTGAACCAAGTTTTCAAGGAATCAAATGGCTGGTGCACTTGTTCATGGTCAAGAAACATCCTCCATTTCATAGCTGTGAGATCAAAATCACAAAGTGAGTTAACTGTGACAATGATGTTTAATGCCTCTGCTTTGCAGGAACCAATCCTTCTTCAGCTTCCGTCCCTGTCCCTTCAACATCCATACGAAGCGGCTCACCCTGAAATTCTTCCTCCCCAAAACCTGTAAAACATTCTGAAGTACCTGTTGACTGCTTTCAACAAAGATTACGCTGAGTGCTGTGGCGAGGCTTGTTGATGAAGAGCACCCAACTTGCTGCTCCTGGGATTGTGGCATCGCTGTAACAAGAAGAAAAGATCACATGATCAGTTAATGGCTGTAGTTAGGCACGTTAGAGCCACTGACCCTTACAGCACAGAAGCAGACTATTCGTTCCGTTGTGTTTGTGCCATCTCTTTGCTAGAGAATCAGAAACTAACCTCGCTGCCTCGCCCTGTTTCTTCCTTTGCTTCAAATATTTATCCAATTTTTCCTTAAAAGATGCAACGGTCTCTGCCTCAAGCACTCCCTGTGGCAACACATTTAGATTATTTACAAAAGAAAAACCAAAAGAAAGGGAATGAAAACCATTGAACTAAGGTTTACAGGACAGAAGGAGGCCATGCAGCCCATCGTACCTGTGCTGTCTCTTTGCTAAAGCAATGCAAAACTAATCCTGTTGCGTGCTCTCATGCCATAGTCCTGAATCTTCCTCTGCTTCAAATATTTATCTAATTTTCCCTGTGGCAAAACATTCCATGCGCCAACAATCTTCGGTATAATGACACTTCTCTTAACCATGTTAGCGTATTGTTGGTGTGCCCAGACTCCGTTTTGCTTTTGAAACAGCTGTAAAATTATTTAATATCCTACTCAATATATTTATCAATGTTACTACGATAAATTGTCTCATCTGTCTTCCAGAGCAACTCACATAGGAGTGGACCAAGCAAGCCTTGAAAATGTAGGATAGTCCTTTCCTTCAGGATTAGCCACTTGAGGCTTGCAGTAGTATTCCCAGTGCTGTGCTCAGTGAGCAACCAGGACTGAGTAGTGGAATTGCTGCAATGCTAATTAGGTGCAGGTAAGACAAGATGAGGCAGCACCTGCTGTTAGGTCGTAACCTTGATTTATTTGATAAACAGGAATTTCTGAACTTCAAGCATGTTATCCTAATCCAGAGACTAGATCACCTCACTGACGTATATTGAACATTAATTAATGTTGATTTTTGAAGAAAATCATAATTTTGGGGGAGCACATGGCCACTGAAATTAATTGTATTGGAATAAATGATTATTGTATTTATATGTACATCATGCAGCCATTGTGTAGCTATTCTCTGTAAAACATGCACGTTGCTTGCATGCATAGATATAGAGTATGCTAATTCCCTGTATATTTTATGAAGTAAAATTAAATATTATTGCAAGACAAATCCAGTGACAGAATGTTGCTTCAGTTTGGATCACCTGATTTAGTCATCCATTCAACTAAAGTATCACAATAAATTAAGTTATGTAATCTTAATCAATTAATTTATTGGTAAGCTACCAAATAAGTTCCTGAACATGGAATATATTATAAAGATAACACAGTCTGATACAAATCAAGAAGAATAAAAAGGTATATCTGACAGATTTGTAAATTGCTTAAATTGTGCAGAATTGGACCTTTCAGTGTGTTACTTCATTGTAAGACAATTCTAACCTGTATCTTATCCAAGATATAACGCACAGTGTTTAAAGCCTGAACAGTTACAATAATTCACATAATATGCACATGGAGAATAGTTTCAGATTGAGTGAAAAGCGATTGAACACTTTTGATAATAGAAAAAGAATATTGAATTATCAACTTCAAAGTTTAAGATGGGGTTGCTTCTTCTCACAGAGATTAGATTAGTCAAAATAAACTTCAGTCAATCTTAAGAAACGTTAGACATTTCTGTAATTGAGGTCTAGATTGTAGGCTGCCTATTTATTTTAACTGTGACCTTTAGCAGCTTCAGTGATATCCAACAAACTTTTCATCCATTGATACCCTGGTTTTAAAACAAGAAAGCTTTTCCGATGTAAGCACACAGCCATTTTTGGAGCTCAGCAAAGTGAAGGCCATATTCTCATGCAAATCACATAGGAAATACTTGGGCTCTATCTAAGGAGCAGTTCATTGAGGTGTCTAAGCTGAAAAGGCAGGCAGTGAATGAATTATGTGAAAGCTTGGCTCCAAATCTGGAGGACTCTTAGGGGGTGAAATTCAATAGCGCGAAAAAACAGGCGCAGGCACTGTGATGTGAGGCCTGCCCGCGCTTGTTCAGAAAGCACAGGCAGCACGTCAGTTTGGTGCTGCCTGCTAATTAACAGGATAAGAGTGCACAGCCCCATTGACTGGCTGTGCGCTGAGCAGGGGTCCAAAGTTCGTGTCGCTGGAGCGAGGCTTGCTTTACTTAAAGCTAGCCTGCTCCTCGTCAAGGCAGTCTGCAGCCCTTAAAGCTGAACTGCCTTCTGCACATAAAAAAAAATAAAAATCCATCAGCTCTAGGCAGTCTGCAGCTCTTAAAGTTGAGCTGCCTTCTGCACATAAAAAATGGTAAAAGTGCTTCAGCACTAACACAAATGGTTCAACAGGCCAGGGAATGGGTACCCAGGTTCTCGGACACAGTAGGCCAGCTTTTTGCCGGGGTGAACACTGTAACAGGGATAAGAGGGTGATAGGGGACTGGGGGTCAGGGAGAGTGGCTCAGTTGGAGAATGGGTGACTGAGGAATAGGGGTTGGGGATGGGGGCTCAAGGGAGAGAGGAGGACTAGGGAATGGGGGTTGGGAGATTGGAGCTTGGGTGGGTAAGGGGGAGTTGCAGAAGAGAACTGGGGAATGTATTGGGGTTGTGTGGGCATGGTGTCCAGAATTTCCTGCAGAGCTGGGAGCAGCAACACCAGCAGAAGCAACATGGTGAGTGGGAGCAGCGCTGAGAGAGGAGCAACCAGTAAAGGGCTGAGTGAAATCTGGGGACTTTACCCTGGGCAAATAGTGAAAAACCCTTTCCACTGGTGTGCAATGGGAACAAGAAGATGGAGACCAAGGATTCTTATTGCGCTCAAGGAAGTGTGCGCCCTGATTTTACAGCGCAAACTTCAGCCGCCACCGTTCACATCGGGCTGGGAGAGGAGGGCAGCAGCCACAGCCGCAAGCTGGAATCCCGCTGCCTCGACTCCTCTCTCAGGGCAGCAAATCCCACAAACAACCTGAGGCGCCTCCAGCTCAACTCTCGCCACCTTGCTGGGGGTCTCGCAGAGTTCATAGCCGGGGCCCGAGGCTCATCCGAAATTGGGCCTCAGGCCTCATTTTAATACAGGAGTGAGCTTCTGGCACCTGTCGCACCTCCAGAGGCAGCTCAGCCAGCACTGGGGATCACATTTGGGCCTACTGCTCTGCCGGACGGTTGACAGAAGAATAAGCGGGTGGCCGAGCATGGGCCAGCAGTGGCCCGCAGTAGTGCTGTAGAGCTGGGTGAGGCACACTTTCCCAACCATTTCTTCAGCAGCCTTCAGCTGTCCTTTTAAGGGCAGCTGTTCAGGCATCTGTAAAGCTGGAAAAACTAGTCGGAGCTTGCACGGCGCATACTCCACCTAGTTTTTCATGCATTTTGCAGAAGGGTCCTGAAACAGGTACAGGCCCCTTCTTTGCATATTTAAATTAATCCAACGCTGATTTGAGGCAGCCGCCAGGGATGCCTAAAAGCAGCGAGGACCAATACAGTAGTGGCCATGCCACCAGCGCTGATTAGGTGCAGGACCTTTCACCCAGAAATTGGTATACATTGCGCCCACTTTATTTCCAAAAGGCAGGCAAAATGCATACTCATTTCTAACCCAGTGTGTCCAAATAGCTTTTGCTGAATGTGGCCCACCAAGTGCCATGCTGTCAAATCAGTCCCCCCATTTAAATTGAGTTTGACACCCTGATCTAGGCTGACACATCAGCACAGTACTGCAGGAGATGTTAGCTTTTGGAGGAGAGGCTAAACCAAGGCCCTGACTGCCAGTTCAGGTGAACATAAAAAATCCCAGGGCATTGTATTAAGAAATGCAGGGAGTTCTCATGGCACCCTGGTCAATATTCCTCCCTCAACCTTCACCACCCAAAATAGTTTCATTGTTCATTTGCTGTTTGTGGGACCTTGCTGTGCACAAATCTGCTACTGTGTTTGCCTACATAACAGCAGTGACTGCACGGCAAAAGTAATTAATTGATTGTGGAATGCTTTGGAATCGAGAGTGTGAGAGGGTGCTATATAAATTCAAGTTCTTTCTTTCACGTTTCATCCCATTACATTACTTTTCACTAACTTCCCTTGTGTTCCTGATTATGAAACTTATGATTTGGCTGTAATATAACGCCTTTAGAGAATGTAATCAAATCCAAATAGGATACTTGAGATGTAAGGCTGGTAGAGGAATCAGCAGCACTCTCTGATGTCTGAGCATCTGGACAAGTACCTTGAATTATCTCCATAGAGGTCTCAGTGTTCTCTAAGAGGTTGTGCAAGAATATCTTATTAGGGCTCTCCATCACCATAATCAGATCACTAACCTGTCAGTGTACTGCAATGTACCAAACTTTATAAAATAGTGCTTTGCAGTTGCTACAGATGGATATTCAATTGGCTAAGAACCCTATAATGCCTTCCCTTATAGATGACTGTAACCTCTCTCTCTTACAATGGACAGCCTTGCTTTAGAGACACAGAGAAATTGAGCCAAAGAACAGCCACAGTTCTAACATTTTACTAAATTGCTTCTATTTTGTTAAAACTATGCCTGGATGAGTGCAGCTCCAACAGCACTCAAGAAGCTCGACACCATCCAGGACAAAGCAGCCCGCTTGATTGGCACCCCATCCACCACCTTAAACATTCACTCCCTCCACCACCGGCGCACCGTGGCTGCAGTGTGTACCATCTACAAGATGCACTGCAGCAACTCGCCAAGGCATCTTCAACAGCACCTCCCAAACCTGTGACCTCTACCACCTAGAAGGACAAGGGCAGCAGGCGCATGGGAACACCACCACCTCCAAGTTCCCCTCCAAGTCACACACCATCCTGACTTAGAAGTATATCGCCGATCCTTCATCATCGCTGGGTCAAAATCCTGGAACTCCCTCCCTAACACCACATGGACTGCAGCAGTTCAAGAAGGCAGCTCACCACCACCTTCTCAAAGGCAATTAGGGATGGGCAACAAATGCTGGCTTTGCCAACAACGCCCACATCCCAGGAACGAATAAAAAAAGTCACTGAGGTGTCTAAAGAACCATTATACCAGGTAGCATTTTCTCCATAATTAGCATGCGTGCAGCCACTTTGTTGATGGGCACAGAAAGTTTCTCAGCACGATGGAGCTTCTGATCTACCAAATTATGAAACAGACCCACAGTATTGAACTGCTCCAACAATTTTACCTGTATGACCTTCCCACTGATCTTTACATTTTTCCTCCAAATGCACATCACATCTGCAATGCCTCCACCCAAAATCTGGTCTCTTTCATTTACAGCCTTTGTATAGCTCTGCGCTCTTGTAATGGTGGACCATGGAATGTTTTAACACTGGGGCACAACCTCTGTGTTTGTGCTTGCAAAAGTAGCGCCTGCTCTTTGCTACAGCGTGTTGTTTGTTGTGTTGTTTGTGCTTCAACTCCAGATGGTGCATGCTCATCCGTGGAGAGAAATAAAGTATCAGATTAGGAATGTGTCATACCACTTTCATAACAACATCAGGAATAAAGAAATTGTATACATATTAACAGGGATATACCGTATCAAATCAAAAATTACATATGTATTTGCACTAGCCAATTTCCTATTGAGAGATTCTAACCTTATGGTTTTGCACTATATTTTACCAAGAGTCACATATTATTATCAGTTGCTTTTACCAGAGTCAGTAGTGGAGGCACTCCCTCAGCTTTTGCAACCCTCTACAAACTGAAGAGTTGGACAACCATCTGTTCATCTGCTGTCAACTCTACAGGTTGTTCTTGAAGTTTAAGAGTTAAATGCAAACATTTCCTCTGTGTTTTAGCGACATCATTGATGCATTTTGTGATTTTGTGCCAGGCTGTTTTATTGTTGGAGACTGTGTTCAGCTGCCAAGTAATCTCCTCTCAAGCTTGGTGCATGAGTTTGGGGAAATTTATTCCCAGACCAAATCCAGCAGACCTCATGGCTATTGCTTTGGCTTACTTCTTTTACCATTTTCCTCCTCTTTTCTCCCCTCCTCTTCTGAAAATGCTAACCGATGCTAGAGTACAGTTCCATGGGTTCCAGGGAACCTCCAGTATTTGACCTCAGTAACTATTTTTCATGTGTGAGTCTAGATAGTGTTGGGAGGCCATTTGACTGCAGGCACCATCACGGCCATGATGGGTGCTATCCTCACCCAACATCCACACAAACACACTTCCCAGCAGCAGTCAACGAGAAGCAAAGGCTGGTGTTTCCACTCTGTAGCCCTGGGGCACTGTGGTCTATTGGAGCAGCCCAACTACCACCTTGGCCGAGGCCAATTAACTCAGTATAGACCAGGGAATGAAATTTAGGACATTCTGGTCTGCAATACTTAGTATGACACCAGGTGGTGTTTTTATCCATTAGGCCATCAGAAGAGCTGGCTATTGCCCCCTCTACAACCTGTTGCCACCCCTTGCTCTGAAAATTTGGGAGCCCATTTTTCTCCCCTCTAGCTACCATTTTCTGATCAGCTCCATCAATAGTATTACAATGCACTAATGCAGCCATCAAAGGCCTCATTTATGGCTTGCTCAGGAATTCACTTGTGATTATAAGAACATAAGAATTAGGAGCAGGAGTAGGCTTCGCGCCTGCTCCATCATTCAATAAGATCATGGCTGATCTTCGACCTCAACTCCACTTTCTCGCCCGATCCCCATATCCCCTGATTCCCATAGAGTCCAAAAATCTATCTATCTCAGCCTTGAATATACTCAACGATTGAGCATCCACAGCCCTTTCGGGTAGAGAATTCCAAAGATTCATAACCCTCTGAGTGAAGAAATTCCTCCCCATCTCAGTCTTAAATGGCCAACCCCTTATCCTGAGACTATGCCCCCTAGTTCTAGACTCTCCAGCCAGGAGAAACAACCTTTCAGTATCCACCCTGTCAATCCCTCTCGGAATCTTACATGTTTCAATGTTGTTGTCCAATGATTATCATCAATGAGTTAAGATATAGTCAGTCGGATTATTTGATTTCAACAGCTTATGGGGTTAAAGCAAATCTACCCAGTGAGTAGCTGAGCCATATGGTTCTCGGGTTCGATCCTATGTCTGCGCTGAGTTAGCTGATTTCAATCAGGGTGGTGTTGGAGATACTATAATCAGCTTTGTTCCCCTCGAATAGGGAGGGAAACATCTGCAGAGCTTCTGCTGCTGATTGCTGTCTAATGACTCCTGCTAGATGTGTGGGTGTCGAGTGAGAACAGGAACAGGATCCCTCCACAGTCAAATAGTCTGCTGACAATCACTGCACACCCATGAATAATAACGCTTTGGACAAGCTACTGGAGGAAAGCTAGCATCCATGGCAGTTTAGAGGAAGAGAGGAAGGGAGTAAAATGGTGAGGGAATGCTGCAAATGTGTTTTGAAGCACTTTTATTACTGTCATTGCAGACATCTAAAACTGGGCACGTGCCAACCCTAAGATTTCAATTCTTATCTGGGGCAGTAATATTGGTGCAGATGATAACATTTACACTACTGATTTAATGGAGTGAGTCGTACATAACCTTTAAATTCTCTTTACAATGAATATTGCATAATGATCATCCAGCAGGAGGCATTCATCTGGTTGTATTCTAGTTGAGATATTACTGGGGATAATTCAAAAGAACTGAAGCATGCTTTTTTCCTTCAAACCTGGACAGATTGCATCTCTCTGAAACAATTAAATCACCTACAGCACATTTACTTATTAAACGCTGGCGCCTACACCATTCCTTTTCCTTCTCGCGATTGAAGGATCCCCCCCCCCCCCACCTTTTAAATGGGTAGTGAATTTGATTGTCACGGTTTATTGAAAAGCGACATGATTAGTCTCACATACTTGGAAAAGCAGCTCTCTGCCAGACACACTGCATCTATCATTAGCCGATCTGAAAACTGGCTGCACCCCAGCAGCTGAATAACAGCTTCAGACTCGCTTGTCTCACGGGAGCGAGTATGGCTGTGTGGCCTATGGCACCCAGAAGTGAAAAGACCAGTTTGGGCATGCCTGGATGAAATTAGCTCCCTGGGTATTCTGCCGCTCTGTTTATTTTTACCCATACAGTTAAATGTCCAGGTAACGTAATTAATGAGACCAGCTGGTACAAGCGCAAGGTAGCAGTTCAGTGTGTCTGTGTGAAATTGTAACCTGTCTTGTGTGTGCTGTTCCTTTCCCCATTAGGTTCAGGGTACATTGCCAATTCTTTTTTTTTAATGTGTCTCTTTTGTCCCACTAGGTTCGGCATTGTCAGAATTCTTTGATGTAAATTAGGTTACCTGTTGAATGCACTAATGTGTGATGTCACTCGGCTGCTCTTATGGCTGTCGTATTGAATGAAGTGGCATTGCAGCAAAAAGGTTGCGCTTATATCTTATGAGGGGAATCATCGTCCTTTCCGAAGATTCTCAGTGGCTTGCCAGCATCACCCATGTCATAAGAACATAAGAAATAGGAGCAGGAGTAGGCCATTTGGCCCCTCGAGCCTGCTCCGCCATTCAATACGATCATGGCTGATCTTCGACCTCAACTCCACTTTCCTGCACTATCCCCATATCCCTTGATTCCCTTAATATTCAAAAATCTATCGATCTCTGTCTTGAATATACTCAACTATACTAGTAGGGGAATCTAGAACTAGGGGGCATAGTTTCAGAATAAGGTGTCGCCCATTTAAGACGGAGATGAAAAGGAATTTCTTCTCTCAGAGGGGCGTGAATCTTTGGAATTCTCTACCCCGGAGAGCTGTGGAGGCGGAGTCACTGAATATATTCAAGGCGGAGATTGACAGACATTTGAACTACAGGGGAGTCGAGGGGTACGGGGAGAGAGCGGGAAAGTGGTGTGGTGGCCAAGATTGGATCAGCCATGATCTTATTGATTGGCGGAGCAGGCTCGAGGGGCCGATTGGCCTACTCCTGCTCCTGTTTCTTATGTTCTTATGTTCAACGACTGAGCCTCCACAGCCCGCTGGGACAGAGAATTCCAAAGATTCACCACCTTCTGAGTGAAGAAATTCCTCCTCGTCTCAGTCCTAAATGGCCGACCCCTTATTCTGAGACTGTGACCCCTGGTTCTAGACTCCCAAGAACAAATTAAAAGAAGCAAGCAGAGTTCCTGGAACAGCAACGCGCTGAAAGCACATACTGCAGTTGATGCTATCGGGTAAATGTTTTTGTTAGTTACAATCGTTTTTCAGGCATAAAATGGACACAACCGATTGCGAAATTGGGCACAGGTCAGTAACGTGGGATCTCTGCCCATTTTTCGCCCTGTTCAATTTCGCAGCCGGGTCTTAGATGACTCGTTTGTAGGCGGATGCATATAAAATGAATGAGTAATGAGATCATGTATTCAGGCAATTGTACATGTCACACTTTTCCTTTAACCATTCATATAAACTAGGCGACGGGGGTTGCTAGACGCTGGGCTCCGTATGAAAATGAAAGAGACCAGTAGTGAGACAAGGGCATTCTCCAGCATCTGCTGAAGCTTTTATCCTATTTGCTTTTTATTTCCACCCTGTCATCACTGAGCTGGTTGAAAATCTTTCATGGCTATTGCTGCGGTTCTGCTTTTCTGCTACTTCCATTGTGCCTACTGGGAATAAGAACATAAGAACATAAGAAGTAGGAGCAGGAGTAGGCCATTCGGCCCCGCGAGCCTGCTCCGCCATTCAATAAGATCATGGCTGATCTGATCTTGGTCTCAACTCCACTTTCCTGCCCGCTCCCCATAACCCTTGATTCCCCTGTTTTTCAAAAATCTGTCAATCTCCGCCTTGAATATATTCAATAACTCCGCCTCCACAGCTCTCTGGGGTAGAGAATTCCAAAGATTCATGACCCTCTGAGAGAAGAATTGGCTTATATTGCTGGGTTTTTTTAAAAAGGAAGGCAACGAGTTAAAAGAGAGAGATACAAGGCCTGTCAGGCTCTGTTCATGGAAATCTGCATCCACCCGGCAGTACCCCCACATCAGAATACAAGGCCAGAAGCACACGTACCTCCACTTGTTCAAGAAGCTGTGCCTGCGGAGGCCTTAATTTGGCAGGAGAGCCATGATGGAGTCATGTCACATGACCTAAAGCCCCTCTGCACCACAGACACGACACTCCCAGTGTCTTTAAAAGTCACAACTACACTCAACGCTTATGCATTCACATCATTTCAAGCTGTCATGTCACGAATATCTGCCGATTGGCTGTGCATTGATGTCTGAAGCAAGTCATAAATGCATTGTTTGCTTGAGCCACCCAGTTCATATTCTTCCCCATGGGCAACTGACAGCAGGATGAGAGATCTGTGTAATTTTAGAGTGGCAAGCTTGTCAAAGATCCAGGGAGTTATAGATTTCCCCATACGTGCTCCCTCTCAAATGTCAGTCCCAATCAATAGGAAAGGATTCCGCTCCCTGAATATTCAACGTATTTGAAACTATCAGCATCACAATATGCAAATCAATCCTCCTTTGTCAGGGCAACTGTCACAGTGTCTTCATTTTAAGGCAGTCTACCTGAGGTGAGAGTGTTGTCCTATGAGGAGAGATTGAGCCTATAGTCTCTGGAGTTTAGAAGAATGAGAGGTAATCTCATTGAAACATATAAGATTCTGAGGGGGATTGACAGGGTAGATGCTGACAGGTTGGCCTAGATTTTCAGTGTGCCATGAGGCGGGCTTTTAGGCAGGCGGGGGGCAAAAATCCCGAATTCGGGGGTCCCGACACCATTCCGCCCAAAACCCGCCTCCACGTAAGTTTCAGAGGAGGCGGGTACCCGCCCTGCACTGGGACCCGCTGACCTGAGGCGGGAAGGGATTAGTGCCAATTAACTGCCTGTTAACAGGTAGTTAACAGGCAGTTTTTAGCCTAATCCCTATTTTGAGGGGTGTCATGTGGGATTCCCGACAACTCCAAACCACGCCAGGTTAGAGCAGGTGGGCCGTCGGGTTGAAGGACTTGGAGGGGTCGCGATGTCAGTGTTTAGGTGAGTGATGGGTGCATGAGTGCAAAGGTAAGTGTGTTTGGTGTGTCTAAAGTGTGTAAAGAAGTTTAAATTGCTTGTACTTACCTTAACAGCCTTTCTTCCTGTAGGTTTCGGGAGTCTATCACTCAGCCGGCACTGAAAGCTGAATGGCTGCGATCTGTCAAAAGTGACAGCCTTCAGCTTTCATTGCCGGTGACAGTTCTAACTGAGTCTGCATAGAAGGACTCAGGTTAGAAGTCAGACTATCAGTGTTTGACAGCTTCAAACAGCTGTGAAACACTGATATTTCATCTGTCAAAAACTCTTGACAGATGAAATTTCAGTCTGTGACATCACCTGTTGCCGGGTGGCCCTTAATTGGCCTGCTGAGCCCGCTGGGCAAGCTCAACAAGGTCAATCAAGGGAAAATCGCGTGGATTGGCCAGATGTCGATGTAGGTGGGACTAAAACCCGAAAGTTGTAGTCCCGCCTCCTTCCCAACAGCTTAATGAAAATCGACCCCGTTGTTTCCCCTGGCTGGAGAGTCCAGAACTAGGGGGCATAGTCTCAGGATAAGGGGTCAGCCTTTTAAGATTGAGATGAGGAGGAATTTCTTCACTCAGAGGGTTATGAATCTTTGGAATTCTCTGCCCCAAAGGGCTGTGGATGTTCAGTCTTTGAGTATACTAAAGGCTGAGATAGATAGATTTTTGGACTCTAGGGGAATCAAATTGATATGGGGATAAGGCAGGAAAGTGGAGTTGAGGTCAAAGTTCAGCCATGATCTTATTGAGTGGTGGAGCAGGCTCAATGGGCCGTATGGCCTACTTCTGCTCCTAATTCTTATGTTCTTATCTACTATATCACCAATATTTGATCCTGAAAGGCAAATCTAAAGGTGGCTCCCAGGCAATGGCTATCCTCTGCAGCCATGGCTCATGAAATCTCTGCATCATCCTGGAACACAAGGTAAACAGAGATATAATGATGTGCCAATGTCATTCAGTGAATCCCTTTTACTGTCTCTGCAAGAGAAGACTGCACATAAGAAGAGGGAGGAAGTTAAACAAGAGGAGGAACTCCCAACCTTTAGCTTTTACTCTCTTTCAGGAAGCAGCACAACAGATCCAGGGCAGAGTGACTATTGAGGAAATAGGATGGGGAAGTTGGAAATCTGACTCCAGATCAGGGTTTGTTCCAAACACATCCTTCTTTTCCCCATCCAGAAATGCGGGGAAACTGGGCTCTGTCCATTTTTCCATTATGGAGATGAAAATCGGCCCCTTAGACATTAGACAATTGTTAGAATCTCTCAGTTCCTAAAAATAAGCGGCAGCTTGCAAGGAGTTAAATAAATCAAATGTGTGTGCGGACTTTTCTAATTTTTCCAAAGCGATCCTATCTGGCATATCTGTATTTCATCGTCTCAGATTGCATGTGTAGTGACATTACGTACAATGTCTGTTTCAGGGGCAATTATGTCGATGACTCATGAGGCACTGTTTACAAATTCTATAAAATTTCAGGAAGTTTGGTGGCAGACTTTGTCGTGATCCATACTTTAGGGTTTTTAAAGAGCACCATTTTCAAAAAGTGTTCGGCAAATCTTTTCATGTTGGTCTGAAAGCATCATATTTTACTTGAAAATTACAGCCTTGAAATTATACTGCTTGGAGATTAACGTTCAAACACTTAACATATCCATATTTGATCCCTGAGTCTGCTATTCTAATGGAGACACTAACCTGTTAACTAATAGTTTAACAGCTCTATTAAAACAGTACTTGAAAGAATTTAATACAAACGTGTTGAGTGTTAGTACATTAATCTTCACCTAGGATAATTTTAAAACTAACATCTCTTCATAGAACCTTAAAGAAAAAGAAAGACTTGTATTTATATGGCGCCTTTCACGACCACTGGACGTCTCAAAGTGCTTTACAGTCAATGAAGTACTTTTTGAAGTGGAGTCACTGTTGTATTGTGGGAAATGCGGCACACAGCAAGGTCCCACAAACAGCAATGTGATAATGACCAGATAATCTGTTTTTGTTATGTTGGTTGAGGGATAAATATTGCAGCACAGAAGGAGGCCATTCAGCCCATCCTGTCTGCGCCTCTCCCTTAAACAAGAAAATAACAGCCTGTCACATACTTTTTTCATGGAAAGTGCCATTTTAATCGCTGAAAGTCTAAGCAATTCAAGCATAGATGGAGCCCTCCTGCTTCCCAACCTCTCTTTTTTAACTGCTAGAGATGAAGGCACTTGTTGCAGGTGCTCAGTTAATGACCACACTACTCTTTCAACAAAGACTTGCATTCTGCTGCTGTTAATGTAACTGCTACCCACATCTGGCTGGGCCGAAATTGTACTTTGGTACCACAAAAATTACACCTGATTTGGTCAAATTTATCAAAGGATTCTGTGACAGTACTAAAAGATCTTACCAAAACTTTCGCCTGTGCTAAATCCACTCTGTTCCAAAGTCATGTTCTGCAATCTATGAGGGAACAGAAATATGTCCACCTGTTCAAAGGTGTTGGCTGCTGACCATTTTATCGAAGAGCATTTTAGGAAGTGGTGGATGGTCATTTTGCACGTGCAGCAAGTATGCTACTTTGCAACTTTTTAAATTTGGGGGCAAGAGGGTGGAAGTTTCCCAAGCTCAATGGGTAAATGCACTGCCTGGTGTGGTACTCAGCCACACGCATCAGAAAGGCCACAGGTTAGAAACCTAGGGCTAAAAATTGAGTAGCGCCCCATCTCAAGAGAAGTGCCGGGCTCTTGGAGCGCAGCCAGCACTCCGCTGGGGGGGGGGCGTTTCAGGAGGTCTGGGATGGGAGCGTAGGCAGGTGCTGGCAGGCGTCCAGGAACAAAAATGGCCGCCCCGCACCTCGCCTTTAAATTGCGCCTCCCTGGCCGCAGGTACGCCCCCCGGACCCCGTCGGACATAGCGTCCGGCGGTAAGTCAGGGGGTGCTCCCGAAGATCGTGGCTGAGGCGTGAGCGGGGCGCTGCGCACGCCAATGACGTCATCGCCAGCAGCGCAGTGCCGCAGGGCGCTACCGGTTAGCGCCACCACTAACCTCCCGCTGAATTTTGCAGGAGGCGTGGGCAGTGCCGTGCCCGGGCGCTAGTTGCTTTGCGTCCCATTAGCGCCCTCTTAAGGCGCTAACGGGAGGCGCAACCAACTGAATTTTTCCCGCCTAGTCTGTACTGAGTTAGCTTATCTTAGCAGGATGGTGGTAGGGGTGTTACAATTAGCTCCAGTTCTCCTGTCTGTATTCGTATTTGCAAAATGACCATTGGAATAGGTATCCCAGGCAGGCCAGCGCCCTTAGAAACTATAGCCAAACATCAGTCATTTCCTTCAGAACAGGAGAGAGAAAATAACGGGGAAAGTGACTGTACATCTACAGTCTTACACTATTAAGATGGCAAGGTGGGACTTCTACCCGCCTCCCTATACCTGCCCCAGCCCTGACCTATTTCATTGGGCCAGGTCTCATTAAGTATGCACGGCAGGCTTCCAGCAGGATTCCAGCCATGAAGAAGGAGCCTGCCAATCCAAAGAAGGAAGCTCTGGCGGTGTTGCAGCAGAGATGCTACTATAGTACCAGAAAATCCAATAAGCGACCTTAAGACACAGAAGCCCCTTGAAGATCAGAAACTAAAAACAACTGAAGGCCTTAGCAGAGACCAGAACCTTCAACAGATAAGTCACTGGTGACAGAGTGGAGGGAGAGGAGGCTGCTACAAGGCCCTCTCCCTTCACGTGGACACCTTCGGGGTGTTACTGCCACTTCCCGAGGCCCACTGCCACCATCCCCATGGTAGCCTTTGGAAGTGGCAGTAACACAGTCAGAAAGAAGGAAAATCTTCCGGGACCCAAACCCCTCCACCACAATCTGCGTGCAGTGGGCAGGCAAGGAATGGGCAGCGGTAGTCCCAGTAGGGGTGGGGGGAAGGAAATCATAGCCGGGGGTGGTGGGGTGGCAGTAGTTTTCACCATCCCATTTGGCGTCTAATTTTTGGGTGGGATCGCAGAGGAAAGTCTCCCCTGAGCATTCCCAACTGCCATAAGGTTTGATGAGACTGAGGAAGGAGAGTTTTGTGACGGCAGAAACAAGATTAACTTCAACTTTTTACCCTCGTCCTCGGCAGGATGCTCTATGTTTGTCACTGGTAATTCTCAGAGAGAGGAGAAACCCGATGTTAGCCCATTTTGATTCTGATGCCAGGTGGAAAATAGCCAGCAGAGATACTATTTCCTGCCAATGGGAAAATCACTCCCACAGTATCATAATACACAGATTGAGTTCATGCAGAAAATTAAATACAATCTAGAACTATATTTTTAAATACATTGAGCCATCTCCACATTGCATTTAAATTACCAACATCGTAAGGGCAATCTTGTACGGTGAGAAACAACCAGGATTACGTTGTTGGCACAGGATTAAGTTGTAACGTTCTTCTTTCTCCTTCCCCCGCCCCTGCCCCCAGTATAGGCTTGAAGATACAGTCACACTTTCAAAATCTGAGATTTGAAGGGATTTGCGATGCGATATTACTAAGGCTTGTTTGTAGTATTATTCCAAGATGTTGATGAAATCTTTTTTCAAAGTGGGCATAAGGGGGTCGATTTTAAATTGCCCAAATCGGCATTAACAAGTTCGTAATGGCCTTAAAATGGAGTCTGCAGACTTACCACCCCGTTAATGCCAACGCTCTGCCCGCGACCACTTTTACAGGGGCCTCCCGCTGGCTGAAGGGCCTGCTCCACTATTGCAACACTTCCCTGCGCACTCCGCCGGTCGGCCAGCTCAAAGTGAAAGTTGACCCCAAGGAGTGGGAGCCAAAACAAAGCAGAATCCCAATAGACTGCATTGGTGAATTTTGAGAATACCTGGCTGTTGACAATTCAGCTCATTTCAGTTTAGGAGTGAAACAAAAAAATGGAGGCAGACATTCGCATTTCCTGCTTTAATGTCATCCAGGTCACTGCTGTCTGTACATTGAGCCACAAAGACCACTTATTTGTTAATGTTCCAAAAGAAAAAAAGAGTTTATGATTTCCCATATGTTGAGCGTGCTCATTATATAAATGCAAAGTGATTGTTGCTTTTATGAGCTGTCTGATGACCATATTGAAAATATTGATTCATTTTAAATTCACACGTGACACGTAGTTTGCTTAAAAGTGTACCCTTGTGTTAGATTTTTGAATATTATTGTACATTTTTATGTGTATGTATAAAATTAAGTGATTTTATTATATCATTCCCGATAAATAGTTATTTTAGGAACTTGTTGATACATTAAATGGAGTGTGAAGAGGTCAGGAGACGATGCTAAAGTTAAGTGACACTGTCCGGCAGCCTCACTGAAACTCTTATTAGAAACTTGGCAGCCCTGGTACTTGCGGTGACTGGGCCAACCCACAACATATGCTGAATCTAACAGGATTGGAATTTAGTAAATGCGTTAACTGTTACAAGTCGGAGGGATATCAACACAAACAGACATACAACCTACTACACTGAAATCAAAGCTTAACCGATTTACCTGATAACATTTTCAAAAGATGCACTCAATTGGCAAGAGTAACATTCAGACTGTACGCTAAAGTGACCAACCTCAACCCTTCAAAACTGTGGCATCACCCAAAATGACATTTCTTGATAACACTGCAATATTACATTTCAGGCCATTTCTAATTGCAATACAATAGAAAACCAAGTTTTCCTCCCAACTTTCCCTCTAATTTGCTCCCCATACTCCTCTTCTCAACATGGAGATGCCCAATGCTGGATATGGTCACACAGTCACCATCAACTCTTTGGTATTTCATCCAAGTGACCATTCTACATATATAAGCCTGGACAATGAGCAGCGGGGAGGAGAGGTTTTTTCTTCTTCTTTGAAGTCTAGTACTGTGGCAGAACCATTGAATGACTCTGGCTAACTGTATATAATTCTCTTTAACGATGTTCTAACACCAGCCTAAACCTGTACCATTGTGTTAGGCATTACTGTGTTTTGTATATAGAGTTTGCATGTACGGGGCGTGGCCCCTTTAAGAGCACGGGAAAACGCGGGCAAACGCGATGACGTCACGTCGCAAACCATGGGACTGCCCAGGCAGTCCTCGTGGCATCTCCATTGAGTAAAGACCTGTTTGATTGTTCTTTTGTGTCGATCTCCGTTATTCGTAGGAATTCGTTAATTCCTACAGTACACTGTTTACAATCACATAAAGATCGCAGCCTCTAATTGCCACTGCCTTTTTTGTTGTACCTTTCCAGTTGACTCCAAGCAGCAAGTCATTTGTCAAAGTCTGCTCTGACGATTCAGTGCTTGCCAGCTTACTGTCCCTTCTCTGACAGAATTTTACAGGCAGTAATGTGGAACAGCGGAATCTTGAATCCATTTTCTTTGCTCTTTAAAGTGAAGAAAACTTATTTCACCTACTGCCTTTTTGTTCTTAGAATGTTCACCAAATTTTTTTTTAATTCATTCAGCTTCAACTTTATCTTTTAAGTTAAAATAAGCACAAGATATTGGCCTTTATTTCAAAATTCTCTGGACTCTTTTCACACAGTCTAAGCCATCTGGCTAAAATGTACTTCAGAAATGCTTCCAGATCACACTCTGTGAACTCTTTCCATTGCTCATGGCATTTTGCGCTTTCTTTGAAGTGTCAAAAGAAAATGGCCAACCAGAAACTGTTCTGAGTCTCTATTAACGTCTTTCTTTGTTATATTCCATACCTCCTACCAAGATTATAGACAAGAGGCATAGTGGTTAGCACTGTTGCCTCACAGCGCCAGGGACTCGGGTTCGAATCCGACCTCGGGTGACTGTCTGTGTGGAGTTTGCACATTCTCCCCGTGTTTGCGTGGGTTTCCTCCGGGTGCTCCGGTTTCCTCCCACAGTCCAAAGATGTGCGGGTTAGGTTGATTGGCTATGATAAATTGACCCTTAGTGTTAGGGGGATTAAATACGTGGGGTTACGGGGATAGGGTGGGATATGTGTTGGTGCAGGGGTTATGGGGATCGGGTGGGATATGTGTCAGTGCAGGCTCGATGGGCCAAAATGGTCTCTATCTGCACTGTAGGGTTTCTGTGATTCTGTGAAGAGGCCTTTTAAAAAATGAATATAGTCTTTTTTCCCTCTGATACAGCTGGACAGCGTTCCTTTCTCCCGGCATCATATTTTCTAGTAAAACTGTAGCATTGAGATTTGGAGGGGGAGAAATTCGATATCGCCCTGTTTGGGGCGCTAATTTTTAAAAGTTGAAAAAATTAGTGGCAGGCACTAATGCTTTTCAACTTTTAAAAAATTCGGGGTTTGCACTCCAGGAAGGAAGTGGTTCTCTAAATCAAGCGCTCCACTTCCTTCCTGGAGCGCAGCAGGCAGCAGGCGGGGTGGGATGTGAGCAGCGCTGTTCAATGGGCCGTGTAGCGCTGCCACATTGGAAGACTCCTTCCCTCCCTTAAAGGGAAGGGCCATCGCTGCAGGCTCTGCAAGGGGAAACCTTACCTGGTCCCCGACGACAGCCGCGATCCTGCCCGATCAGCCCAAATCACTGCAGCAGAGTGCCGGGCTGATTGATCGCTGGCGAAGAAAAATGAAAAAAAAAGAGAAAGAGCAATTCAGGATTTTTTTTTCTTACCACGCCCACCTCGCCTTTAAGTATCGCCTCCGAAGCGTCCGGCCTCCCGATGAATGCCTCCTGCAGCTGCCGGTGTTTTCGCCCCACGATGCTGCAGGAGGCGGAACCGAAGTTCAGGTCCGGGGCGCGACTGGGGCGATGCGCATGGTGATGACGTCACGATCTCCAGGCGAAGGAGATTGGGGTGCAACGCCATACCGCCGCCGCAAACCTCCCGCCGAATATAGCGGGAGTCGATCTTCTCGATGCGCCCGGTAAGTGCTTAGCGTCCTGGAGGCGCTAAGGAGGCCAATTTCTAAACCTTTGAAACTAAAAGGCTGACAGCAGCTGCAAAATTTCACATATTACAGATTTGTTTATCATGAAGTATGGTGACAACAGACTCCTCTGGGTTACAAAATGTTTCACCGCTATGCAATCAACTTTAATCCACGCATGTAGAAATTGCGATTTAAAGCAAAGAAAGAAAGACTTGCATTTATATAGCGCCTTTCACGACCACCGGATGTCTCAAAGCGCTTTACAGTCAATTAAGTATTTTTGAAGTGGAATCACTGCTGCAACGTGGGAAACGCGGCAGCCAATTTGCGCACAGCAAGCTCCCACAAACAGCAATGTGATAATGACCAGATAATCTGTTTTTGTTATGTTGATTGAGGGATAAATATTGGCCCGGACACCGGGGATAACTCCCCTGCTCTTCTTCCAAATAGTGCCACGGGATATTTTCTGTCCACCTGAGAAAGCAGACGGGGCCTCAGTTTAATGTCTCATCTGAAAGACGGCACCTCCGACAGTGCAGCACTCCCTCAGCACTGCACTGGAGTGTCAGCCTAGATATATGTGTTCAAGTCCCTGGAGTGGGACTTGAACCCACAACCTTCTGACTCAGATTTATGATGGTGACTACTTCTTTCACACTGTCATGTTCAAAACTGAGCTTCAATCCCAATGTAGGTATACCCACTGGAGACATTCCTGACGATCTTATATCTGGAATAGTTTTTATGAATATGCTTATGAATATCATTGTGGCTAAATTCGCTAATTCCATGCACGGTTGGTCAATCATATGTTGTAGAAGGTGGATTTCATTGCACGTCCTCAAGTTTCACATCTTCCTCACTTGCTTGAGGGTCTTCACCCTGGACAGATACTTCCACCTCCTCCTCCTCAGATATCACAATAACATTTTCTGTTGCTCAGACTTTAAGCACATCGATGTGGCTGAACTACCTGTGGAGATATAGGACAATGCATAATCTGAAGTTATAGAACATGTTTCACAAAATAACATAATATTAACTCGAATCACTAGATTTATAGGAGGGGTTTGATTCATATTGCACAAAGTGGAATATTTGAGTCACCCTTGGTTTTCCCCTTTGGCACATTGGTGCGTTGGACTGTAGCTGTGGTTTTTTATTAAATGCAATTTCTTGACAGGCTTTGAAATTTCACTGTAAATAGGGGCATTATTTCTAAGGTTAACACCATTCTCAGGGTGCAATCTCTGACCTGTTTCTATATTTCTACTGTCTTCAGACCGAGCAACTTACTGAAATTAAAAACTTTGGTAAGTAAGTGGAAGCTGATATCCTTAGTCGAGGAATGGGCAATTTAAACAAAACAGCAAATGCCATCAGTAAGGAGCAGATTGGGTGGTGATGTAGATTCATAGCATCTTCTAAAGCAGCAAAATCAGCTTCAGACTTGGAAAAGAGTTCACCGAGATCATGCCAGATGACAAAAACTGCAAAACAACAGTGACAAGCTCATTCATGTTCAGAAATGGAGTGGAAGGGGAAATACATTGTCAAGGAGATCAAGGATGGCAAAATCATCGTGCCTCTCACATTTGGAGATGTTATTGCTGGTTGTATCAATGAGAAGGCAGTCCATGTCTTATCAGATCAATCAGATCTGTTTATTGGATTCAAATACGGCATGTGACATCTGGGACAATCCTATCTCTGGCACGGCTGTCATTCCTATATGAAGGTTGTAAGGATTTCAATGGAAGTTATCTTTTTAGTCACAATAACAAATTGAAATGGATAATTAAAGTATTGCTCTGAAACTGTTAGTTGTGGTATTTATAATACGTTGGTGCATCTTTAAACGTCCAATGTCTTCTTGACTCAACTCTTTCTTGTCTCCCTCAGGCA
Source organism: Somniosus microcephalus (assembly GCF_052327205.1). Taxonomy (NCBI): domain Eukaryota; kingdom Metazoa; phylum Chordata; class Chondrichthyes; order Squaliformes; family Somniosidae; genus Somniosus; species Somniosus microcephalus. The sequence goes on from NC_140996.1 coordinate 198,019,793, forward strand.
TATATAGCAGTGACACCCTGGCCTAGAAATGCAGTATAGCCACTTTTGGGGCGTTAAAGTCGGGCGGGCGCTAAAGTTTGCGCCCGCCGGAAAGTGGAGGCCACTTCGCCAATATTCAGTAGCTTTGGCCAAGGAGTTTGCTCGAGCGCTAAAACTGGCGTTGCACGCCTATCTTTAGGCGCTAAGCCGGCGGTGCAGACTGATACCGCCGAGGCCGGGCGCAGCGCAGGTGCGGTCATGTTTTGATTGACAGCAGACACCCTGGCGCCGGCCAGCTCTTAAAGGGGGAAGGGTCGACTTGGTCTGCTGCCACGCCCTGGATACTGCAGCCCTCCAGCTAGGCCTAAACACTGCTGCTGGAGAGAAATAGCGCCAGCAAGGATGCAGAGGGCCCGTGAGCAAGCGCAGCACTTCTCTGCCCATGATTTAAAGGTGCTGGTTAGGGCTTTGGAGAGGAGAAGCCATATCTTGTTCCCGGACAGTGGCAAGAAGCCTCCCAAGAGGGTGTACAGGAGAGCCTGGAGGGAAATCGCCCAGAGGGTCACAGCCAACAGCGATGTCCCCAGGACTGCTGACCAATGCCGGAAAAAGTTTAACGACCTCACTCGGGTTGTCAGGGTGAGTACCCTTTCCAGTGTCCTCCTCATCCTTGCATGTGCACCTCACATTATGGGCAAAGGGACCTCAAAGGCCTAATGGCCAGCCCTCATCTAGCAGCTATGGCACTGGCATCAACATCAATTGCACTTTCTGCACTTTACACACTGGCCAAGCTATTCGACCATGGGAGGCAGTGCACACAACAACAGGGCACCACACTGGCCAAGCTATTCGACCATGGGAGGCAGTGCACACAACAACAGGGCACCACACTGGCCAAGCTATTCGACCATGGGAGGCAGTGCACACAACAACAGGGCACCACACTGTACTTAGAGGCCGTCCTTTCTCTTGCAGGCCAAGCTGGCCCAGAATCTGAAGAGCCGGACTGACACCGGGGGAGGCCGTGCCCAGTTCCAGCAGCTCAGTGACCTGGAGGAGCGCGTGGGTCGACTCATGGGTGCCCGGGTGATTGGCCCCGTTGCAATTGGAGATGCCGACCCTGTGCTGGGCCCCAATGGTAAGGACATGACCGTTTGGACCTCTCTCGTTCCCCTTGCGCTTCAGATCTACATCCTTTGCCACTGTCCGACCAATGCGCAGAATGCCACCACTCATGCCTCCCTCGCTGACGCCCTGTCCTCACTCTAAAGCTACTCTTGTGCCTTCCTGCTTTCAGCTGGTGAGGAGGAGGTCCCTGAAGCTGCGAGTGTCAGTCCCTCGGAAGAGGAGGACGAGGAGGAGCAAGAGGAAGGCGGCACATCGGGGGAACCCTCATCCGCGCCAGGGGATGGCAATGGAGGGGACACGTCTTCCCTGGAGGAGAGCCAGGGGGAAGTGTTGCAGGGGGGTGTAGCTCCTGTGCCCAGTGGCGTCCAGCCACGCGGGAAGGGTCGGGCAGCTCGGCTGCCTTCTCCCCAGAGGGGGGACGTGTTGCAGGGGAGTGTAGCTCCTGTGCCCAGTGGCGTCCAGCCACGCGGGAAGGGTCGGGCAGCTCGGCGGCCTTCTCCCCAGAGGGGGGAAGTGTTGCAGGGGAGTGTAGCTCCTGGGCCCAGTGGCGTGCAGCCACGCGGGAAGGGTCGGCCAGCTCGGCGGCCTTCTCCCCAGAGGGAGAGTCCGGCCTCCAGTCCGGAGACGGTCCTCGCCCAGGAGGTGCGCCTCCTTGATCAAATGTCCGCGGACTCGGATCGTCGGCACACCGAGTTCATGGGGGTTGTGGGACGGTTGCCTGAGGCCATTGAGTCCCTGGCTCATAGTGTGGCCGATTTCGGGGCCTCACAGGCCAGGGGTTTCGAACAACTCGCGGCAGCACAGGCCAGGGGTCTCGAACAATTCGGGGCATCACAGGACGCGAGTCGGGCACAATTCGGGGCATCACAGGACGCGAGTCAGGCCGAATTCAGGGCAGCACAGGACGCAAGTCGGGACGACTTCAGGGCAGCACAGGCAGCGAGTGGAGAGTTGATCAGTGGTGCCGTGCAGTCACTGGCTGGTCTGATGCGGGCACAGACCAGGGCAGTACGGGCACTCACTGCTGCCACACTCGCTGTGTCACGCACGCATCACCAGGGCACCCGCCGCGCTGCTGCAGCACAGCGGTCTGGCCTTCACCAGATTGCTGCGCTTGCTGCAGTGCCAGCCCGGCCGAGTGCCAGTGTCTCTGGCGACCAGCGAGCGCCTGGCATCAGCCAGCTTGCCCCCATTGCTGCAGCCGCCACTGCCACTCCCCCAGCAAAGCTGCGATGAGCTGCTGGAGAGACTGATGCTGCCCAGCCACAGCTGCAGCAGTCAGCAGCCGGCCCCTCGAGGGCCGGAGCTCGTCTAGGCCGACCCCCAAGGGCATCTGCCGTCACGCAATGTGCCCCTCAGGAGCCTTCCCCCAGCCTTGCAACACCCACAGGGCCCAGGTTGAGGCGGAGCAGCAGGTCGGCCAGGGGCCGGAAAAGCCTGGACAAGGACTCGCCCTCTCGGCACACAAAGTAGAGTGTGTTGCCAAATGTTTTTTTATCTGGGGGTGTTTGTGTTCTCTATGGGGGGGTTTATTTTGGTAAGGCCGAGGATGAAGGCAAATGTTTTTTTATATGGGGGTGTTTGTGTTCTCTATGGGGGGGGATTCTTTTGGTAAGGCCGAGGATGAAGGCCATTTGGATGGACAAGTTTTGTTATTCCTCCCCAGGTTGTGGGAGTGAGATATGTTTTTGACTGTTTTTTGGGGGTGTTGTCTGTTTTTGGGTTTCATGTGGGAAGGGCCCTGAGTTTGTTCAATAAAGCTTTTTATTTATTCAGCTTGTCCATGTGTGATGTTTCAAGTGGTTGTTGCGTTAACCGGCTGAGGGCTTGCGGAGCGGCTGCATTCATGTGCCTTCATTGCCGCAAGCCATTCCCTGACAGGGGGCCTAGAAGTGTCGTTCAATAAGCCGCTGACGGACGGCCCTTGGACCTTGTGGCTCCCTCCTGGGCTGGTACTCCTCCTCCTCCTCCTCCTCCTCATGGTCCTCCTGCTCGTCCTCCTGAGGTGGTGGTCCAACGTGAGGTGGCAGTGCCTGAGTCCTGCGGATAGCCAGGTTGTGCAGCATGCAGCAAACGACGACGAACTGGGAGACTCTATCCGGCGAATACTGGAGAGATCCGCCGGTGCGATCCAGGCAGCGGAACCGTTGCTTGAGGATGCCAATCGTTTGCTCTATGATGTTCCTTGTGGCTTGATGGCTTTCGTTGTATGCCTCCTCAGCAGGGGTCCTGGGCGCACGGAGCGGGGTCATGAGCCATGTACACAAAGGATAGCCTTTGTCCCCGATAAGCCATCCTCTTGGGGGAGGCTGTGCCTGGAACATGTCAGCCACAGTAGTCTGGTGCAGGATAAATGCATCGTGGCTGCTGCCTGGAAAGCGGGCATTGACAGCTAGGATGCGCTGCCTGTGGTCACACACCAGCTGTACATTGAGGGAATGGTAGCCCTTCCGGTTGCAGTAATCCTCGGCATTGTCGATAGGTGCCCGCATAGCCACATGCGTGCAGTCAATGGCGCCCTGCACCATGGGGAAGTCGGCGATCCTTGCAAATCCGACTGCACGCTGCTCCTGCCTCTCTAGGGTCATGGGGAAGGAGATGAATTGGTGTCTCCTTGTGAAAAGGGCATCGGTGACCTGCCGGATGCAGCGATGCACAGCGAACTGGGAGATGTTCGCTATGTCTCCAGCAGCGGCTTGGAAGGAGCCGCTTGCATAAAAGTTCAGAGCCACCGTGACCTTCACTTCCACCGACAGAGATGTCCTGCACATCAGCTGTGGACGCAGATCTGTGTGAAGCAGCTGGCAGATCTCTGCAACCACCTCCCTTCTGAAGCGTAGCCTCTTAACACAATGCGCGGCAGTCATGGTGAGATAGGACACCTGCTGGCGGTATTCCCTGAGTGGGTAAGGCCTACGTTGCTGACGCCTGATGGCCCCTCTGCGTCTAGGCATGGCTGCCCCTCTCACACAGCGTCTGCGAGCCCTTCGCACATAATGCTGGAACTGAGGGTTGGAACCCCATGCAGCCCCCATAATATACTTGCAAACAGTGAAATCACAATGAGTCAAATTTCCAAGCTCTGGCCAGAAGCCAAAAATACCTCTCCTATGTTGGCCCAAATCAGTAAGGTCTCTTCCTTGGTCTCTGTCCAGAAATCCGTAGCACTAAAGTCATTGCAGCAAAATGGCAGCCCTTTATAGTTCAGTCTAAGTGCCCTTTAATTAGCGCTCCCCGAGGCCCGCAGGGCCTCTGCTGCGTTCCACATCACAGTTCTTAACAGCGCCACGCCCACATTGGGCGGGCGCCACTGAAGTTCCGGTTTGGGGCGCACAAACGGCGTTGCACGACGAAATGACGTCATAAGTTGCGCGTGCAGCTGAGCGCGCGCAAACACTTTGCGCCGGCGCTAAATGTCAACTGAAGTTGGGCGTAGGCGCAGATCGTTCTGCGCCCGGCCGCTAAGTGCCTAGCGCTCGAGATCTACTCCTCTTATGGCGCTAACGGCTGGCGAACGCAACTGAATTTCTAGGCCCCTGTGTGCCAAAGGAAAGAGGTTAAGGAGCAGTTGGGTCCAAATAACTACAATATGCCCACCTTCAATATATCGATCGACTCTGGTGGGTAGCAGGAGTAGAACACTTGCTTGCCATTCCTGTCTAAAGATACACTGTAAGTCACCGATACTCTCTCAACAGTCTTCAGGAGTTTTGAATAACTTTGGAAACTGCTGAGGTTTTTCCAAAATTAGCCAACCACATGGTTGCCCTTCAAAGACAGACATTTTACTTTTTGTGCTTAAAAATATGCGCTGTAATTTTGCCAATTATTTTACAAGCAGTTATAAAGCCAATGTGGAGAATTGAGGTTTATGCCATCTGGGCTTGGCACCATTGACCTCTGTTTACCACCTGGGTAAAATAGGGAAAAAACTGTATAGAACAAGTGCTTACAAACTATCAATTATTACAACTGGAAACTCATTGGCTGGCTTGATCTTTCTGCTAGCATATATTTTAGGGTGATAGAATCATAGAAATTTACAGCACAGAAGGAGGCCATTTTGGCCCATCATGTCCACGCCGACCGACAAAGAGCTATCCAGCCTAATCCCACTTTCCAGCTCTTGGTCCGTATCCCTGTAGGCTACGGCACTTCAAGTGCACATCCAAGCACTTTTTAAATGTAGTGAGGGTTTCTGCCTCTACCACCCTTTCAGGCAGTGAGTTCCTGACCCCCACCACCCTCTGGGTGAAGAAATTTCCCCTCAAATCCCATGGTGGTGGATGAATTGCTAAAGAAAGCATCTGAATTGCTGAAAAGTGCTCCTTCACTCATAAACAGAAGCATCATCCTCTTTTAGTTTCTACGATCTTCCCAGTGGAAATGAATCTGTCAGCAAATATTTAATCATGTTCTTTTAAACTAACATCAATTCTGCTTAATTTATACAAATTCCTGATTATCTTAACCGCAATCAATTTCTATTCTAAAGAAAGTAGTAAAGCATGAAGAACTTTGATACGCTGTCAATATTTGTATATTGCTTTACAGTACCTGATCATTTCCAATCCTAATTAAAGTGGCGGTAATCTAGCTATTTTAAAAAAAGTGCTACATGGCCTGTGTGCCTGTGTTGCAGTCTGCTGTATCATTTTTTTTCTCAAAACTAGATGCTATTAAATGTTGCCCAGCAATTTTATTTTCGTTCCACATGAAATGGTTGTGCATTCATGCAGAACTGCAGCTAGCAAAGTGTGAGCTCAGGTGCTACAGAAATGGCAGGTGGCTGGACTTGACTTGACAGCAATTAGATGTACAAATCTTTGATTAGGCTTCTGGGAATAGTGTCATTAGCAACACTGAATAGGCCTACAAGCTTACCACTGCCTCATTAACTACAGTGCTTATTTTACATTACATGGACGGAATGTATTGTACACAGGATTAAAATGGCCACATAAGGAACGAAGAAGCTGGAGTAAGCATTTTCTGGATGGTTAGACATGTCCAGGTATTTTTTCCACTGCTAGAGCCCATGGAGGTTGGTAATAAAAGGGGCAGAAAATGAAAACAGCACTAGCAGCCTAAGCTGATAGCTTTAGCCCCGCCCTGTGAAAAAAACTGTCATTATGTTAATGCAAAGCGCGTAATAATGCCAATTAAGGGATTATTAATTGTCTTAATGCTGATTGCTGTTAGTTTCTGTTCGGTGCAATAAATTCTTCCCTGCACTATTACTGCTGACTCGAGTTGGAATTATTGTTTCTCCAGGATAGGCAAACATGGTGGTGAGCATTAGAGTGAAAGTAAGTGCTTCTTGCATTACCACAAGTGACAGGATGAGCAGGAGAAATGGATTCATAACTCTGGCAACCATTTGCACCAACTACCCCCAGATCAATAAGAAACGATCTTTCCCTAATGGAAGAGTAGTGTGTACCAAGGTTCAGAGGCTCAGTGCACTTATAGTCACATACACTAAGACTGCTAGAGCACATGCCACAGCAGGTGCCACTTGCTGCACATCAATTGTTAGACACAGGCTCTAGCAATCAGAGCATCCGCACATTGCTGCAAACAATGCTCCACTGATACTTGTGCTAGGACCTGAGAGCCAACTAGCAAAGTCTGCACACAGTCTTGCCTCACATTGCCCATCTCTGTAATCTCCTCCAGCCCCACAACCCTCCGAGATCTCTGCACTCCTCCAATTCTGGCCTCTTGTGTACCCCGATTTTAATTGCTCCATGATTGATGGCCGTGCCTTCAGCTGCCTAGGCCCTAAGCCCTGGAATTACCTCCCTAAACCTTTCCATCTCTCTACCTCTCTCTCCACCTTTAAGACGCTCCTTAAAACCTACCTGTTTGGCCAAGCTTTTGGCCACCTGTCTTAATATCTCCTTATGTGGTTCGGTGTATAAAGGACTTGAAACATTAACTCTGTTTCTCTCTCCAAAGACGCTGCCTGACCTATTGAGTATTTCCAGCATTTTCTGTTTCTTTATTATAGGCATTCATGACTCCATTTCAAACACAGGGGGCTGGATTTTCTGAATGGGAAGCTTTTGGAGGCGAGACTGCTGCTTGCCGGGTTTCAGCCCCGCCTCCATCAGCTTCTGGCCAACCAGCGGGAATTTCCCCTGATTGACCTTGTTAAGCCCGCCCGGCGGGCTCAGCAGGCCAATTAGGAGGAAGTCAGTGACGGAGCACATCAACGTATGGCGTGTCATCTGTCAAGAACAGGCAGTTAATAGGCTTTAATTCCTTCCCGCCTCCAAGGAGACGGGACCCGGGGCAGGACGGCTTCCCGCCTCCTGGCAAGAGGGCACGGAGGCGGGTTTGCCACCCGCCCCCAAATTCTGCAACTTTCCTGGCAGTTCTGCCTCCATACCCGCCTCCTCGGGGCTGAGCAAATCCAGCCCTCGGTGTGAGTAACAGTGAAAGCATGTATTGCTTGTTCATATAACACATCCCTGCCCATTTCCTGTGACTCACCTGTCTTTATCAGACAGTCCATGCTTTCTTTAAAAATACAAATTTATAATTGTAGTGGGGCTTTTTTCCCATATGTGTGAATGCAATATTTGTAGCTCATTTGCACACTAATTTCAACTATCACACTATATTTGCATCACATTATGATGGCAACATTAACAGTTACACCACATACAACTTGCCATAGATGGCCTTACAATCCATCGCTGTCCTTCAACCTGTTGTTTATGTAGAAGTGTTGGCTTACCTTTGCACTTTTGCTCAAGTCATTGAACCTTTTCCCGACTTCATTTGGGCTCTGGGGATCGGTGACCCAGTGTTCCCGCTCCCAGTGACACCCACTGAGCCCAGGTTTAATCTCAAAAGGTATAGAACATAAAAGCCAAGAAGTAATGATAAGCCTAGATGAAACCTTAACAAGACCTCAGTTAGGGAACTGCGTGCAGTTTTGGGCCCCACACTGTAGGGAGTATGTTGAGATTTTAGAGAGGGTACGATGCAGATTCACTAGGATGCTGCCAGCTATGAGGAAACACAAATACGAAGAAAGACTTGCAAGATTGGATCCTTTTTCATTAGAAGTGTTTAAAATTATGGAGGGATAGGACAGGGTAAACAGAAGCAGAATGTCACCAGTAGTTGAGGGGCCAAGAACAAAGGGCCTCGGAGATAAGATTAAATGTACAAGATATAGAACAAAAGGCAGGAGGAACTTCTTTATATATGGAAACGTGAGGCTATAGCAGAAACTTTGTCAACATTCAAGATTAGATAAAGGAAAAGGGGTTGTCGGCATATGGCAACAGGGTGGGTAAATGTTTGCGTGGAGGATAAACGACGAGATGGACTGGTTGGGCAGAATGGCTCATTTCTGTGTTGTAGCTTCTCTGTATTTCTGTGCATTTCTATGGAAGGAGCCTCTCTCCTCTCCAGGACTGCATCTCCAAGTTCAGACAGAGACGTGCCTATGAATCAGTTTTTTTGCCTGCGCGTGGCTGAGACATACTAGCCCTGGAATTACACTCTCTGCAGATGTCTTAATATGGCTCGGTGTTACATCAGCTAGATTAACAGTAAGACCAAAAGAGGTAGAAGATTGCAGAAAATGTGCAAATTCACACGGTAGAACCTTAGGGTTAATAAAACAAACAAAAAATAGGGACATTAACACTCCGAGAACCAAAACTGTAAAACATGTCCAGGCAAAGTTCTTAGCATGTTAGAAATTCCTGTTTTGAACTTGTGTAAGCTGGGAGTTCGTATATAATTACTTCTCAACATGCTGTTCTGCCAAGGAATTCAGTTCTATATTTTGTATTTTTAAGGCATTTCACCACTCCCATCATCTCACATTATGTTGTGATGAACGCTGAAAACATGACTGCGCTCTCAGTCCAACATTGTCAAACGTTGTGCAAAAAAGAAAATCACCTTGGGAATTTAAAAGAGGGTGTTCCTTATTATCCCCAGGTCAGGACTGCTTTCTTGGGTGATGGCCAATCCTTCGATAAAATCAACACAGTAACTGCCTCAAGTGTAAGAGCAACAACTCAGCTCCCAGCATAGCTGCCAAGTCAGCCTCCACTTGTACATTCTCTGTGTCTGTGAATTGTAACAAATGATTGAATTCAGATGGAGAGCCAGTGTGTAAAGTCTGTGGTTTGTGCAGTTAATAAATACACAGACTTCAGAAGTAACAAACAAAACAGGTCTTTACTATTCGAAGGTCCGGGCGAATCTGCCCCAGAAATCCTGCTACAACACTTATATACTGGTGTGGTCACTATCGGTATTACAGTATACAGAAGCCAAACAAATAGTGCCACACCTAAAGTAGTTCCCTTAAAGGTGAACGGTTACATTCAATAGTTCCCTTAAAGGTAGACGGGTACATACACTACACAGTGGTGGCCAATTCACTGCTTCACTACAAATGCTAACACTTGTTTCCAAAGGGCCACATGCTGGAATTTACCCTGGATTCACTATCCATGTATTACGTGAAGGATTTGTAATAATGGGTACATCCTTTCTGGGAAGATGAGTGATGCAAGTCCTTTTAGGCATCATCTGACATGCTTTGCCCATAGCACCACCCGTGTGATAGATGATCACTGTCACACTTTTTCCTAGAGGGGCTTTACGTCGGCGATGTAGCAGTGACATTGTGATGTGTGGATACAGATGGACTTGCTCCCACGCCACTGTGTCCTGTGCAGTAGCATTGCTCCCAAAGCCAGACTGAGGGAGCTTGCTCACTGTATTGCAATAAGTCACCCAGCTGAGCTGCTCTTTCAGTGACACCAGACTGACGCTTTGGCTGTCAAGCCCTTCCAGATACTTATTAAGTAACACTGCAGCACTCATAACTGAACGAACCATGTCATATTCTTCTACTGCAACGTCTCTTTTTGACAAATAAATGATACTAGATTTATACAGTAAAAGCCAGGATAAATTAGAAATATGCTGAAGGCATCTAAAACCCTAGAAAGTAAGGTTAATGATTCGGGTGAGACCCTCAAGCTCTCTTTTTCAGATGCTGACTGATCTGGCATGTATTTCCAACACTTTCTGCTTCAATTACAGATTTCCAGTATTTGCAGTTTGTACCTAGATTTATGGAATGCCTGCAAATTTAGATAATGAAATCCTACAGAATTTTAGTTGATGAAGGAGATACTTTTGTGAACAAAGTCTTATAAGAAACAAATTTGCAAATAAATACAAAATGTGTACCTGTCAAATGTAAAGTTTTCTTTCCCATTGGTTTTTTGAATGCACCATTTATGCGTCTTCTTATTTTGTCTGATTGCAGATCATTTGGCTTTTGTATCTGATTAATGACTTCTGTCATTTTGGCATTGAGGCTATTCGCCTTTATTGTTGATTTATGTAGCAATGAATTTATTCCAAATGGAAGATATGCCAAAGTACTAAATGTCAAATAATTTTCCTTTTATTTATAAGATAATGGGGCAAACTTTGTTAGTAAAAAGCAATTTGGCTAATATCCCTTGTATGTACATCAATCAATGGGAAAAGATGCCCTATTAACATTAGCCAGTTTATTAGACAAGGTTATTTTATGCTCCCCAGTGACAGTGGAATATAGGTGTGCTGTATCCATTGGGTTTATGGAAGTCTTTCGCACTATTGGGTACTTCTTGATGCACAGTGCATCTCATGTTCAGCCTCCACATCTAATTTGATTTATTTTTGCACGGCTGATTTTTATTTCACTTATGTCTAGCCCATTTTGTCTCAGAGTTTTTCCCCTTGGGGAAGGGGGAAAACACTTAATAGCAATCATTAGGATCCTGCTAATTAATATAAAGTGGCATGTTCTAGAAATAGAAGCAGCTTGCTAGCAAAAAGTTGGGTGAATCAGAGGGTCAGTGACAAATTACTTGCGAGAATACAAAAATGTGCACTTTTAGAAAATGGGGGAAAATTACCATTTGACAATAAAGAGGACAAATAGCTTAAAGTGTTGCTGTGTCTGTATCTCGTGGTTGCTGAAAACCTCTAAATGTCATCATCTCCAATTATTGCTAGCTTTGAGAATCAGCTTGGCTCTGTTGGTAGCACTCTTGTCTCTGAATCAGAAGGTTGTAGGTTCAAGCTCCACTCCGTGACTTGAATATATAATTTAGGCTGATACTCCAGTACAGTATTGAGAGAGTGCTGTGTTATTGGTGGTGCTGTCATTCAGATGTGGCCCACATAACAACAGTCCCTATATTTCAGGGTAATTTGTTGTATGTGAAATGCATATAGTGTGAGTTGCCCAGAAATTTCAATGATGCTTTTTAAAAAAAAACAAGCAAAAGACAGCACCCAGAGGAGGAGGAAGGAGTGCAGGCTAGCAACTGAAAGTGGTAATCAAAGAATAGAGAAAGTAAGGCATATTTAATCTGGGAACTTTGAAATGCATACTCTACAGACTGTAGTGTCTGCCAATTGTGTCGTTGTAATAACAGATGATAATGGCTAAGTAATAAATATTTTTATCTAGCAATTGAAAAGTTAAATTGCACGACCACAGATGTCATTGCTCACTTCAGTCTATGCTTATTAAGACCAATTTATTGCTGATGTGGTCATGGACATGATATGATGCACTGTTAATATTGCATGTGCTGTTCTCTCCACAGATGAACATGGACCATCTGGAGTTCACCACAGGCAGCACATCACACTACAGCAGCAGCCACACAAACCACAAGAACTACTGTAGGACAAAGGCTGAGACACCTGCACCTACACATGTTACTGGGTCGCCACCAACTGCACACTCATCTGGCATAGAGAACATGATGCTTCCACTGTTCTAAAGCAAGCCAGATGCAGGTTGCAGGCACTGTAAAGTTAAAGAGCTGATAGAGCAGCAGATGGCTACAGAGCTCAACTGGCCAGTCTTCGCAACAGAAAACTTCAGTATACTTTGGATAAGCTCAGACTGCAAAGTACTCACTGATTGATTCAGGCAATAAAATTCTGTCTGAGCACACTTACCAAGGTCCTTTGCACCACTATGTGTGCTTGATGTTACCTCTGCTCTGCTGGGCTGTCCAGTCTTTTTTTTCATTTTTTTCCTCTCTCTCACATGGCAGCTGTCTTTCATTCTGCCAGCGCCATTTACACCTCATCTAGACTCATCTTTTGTTTCTTAACTTGTCCCATTACCATCTCCTTTTGCCTTGCACCATCATCCCTTTTGTCTCTCAATCTCTCCTGCCTTCCATCCTATCACAGACCTTCCCTTTTGTTCTTTCCTCCCCTCACCCCTTTCCCTGCCCCTACACTTGCTTAAAAACTTGTTACATCTCCAACTTTTTCCAGTTCTGATGAAGGGTCATCGGCCTGAAATGTTGACTCTGTTTCTCTCTCCACAGATGCTGCCTGACCTGCTGAGTATTTCCAGCATTTTCTGTTTTTGTCCAGTAGGGTATGGTTTCAAACTGCAGCTATGATTCCCCCTGAAGTTGACCCATAAAATGTCCTTCTCAACAGGACACAAAGGGGGCAATTATAGGTTTGACCGCGTATTGGGCAGGCGGTGGGTGGGCATATGCTACACCCGCCCAAATAAATCTTTATGGAGCCTGCACTATTGTCATGGCCGGGCCTCATTTACATTAATTTGGCAAGCTGCCAGCACAAACCACTCTCCCTATAGGCAACTCATCAATCTGGGAGTGGGAAACCCAGTGGGCCAGCTGTTTCCAAATGGCCTGCACCAGTATCTCAAAGGGGTGGGATGGAAGCATCAGGAGGGAAAGGAAGCACCAGTTTTGATGAGCAGGCAAAATTGTTGCAGCACCTTTACATCTCAAAACCCACAAGTGACTCTCATTAAATATAGTACACCAAACCTGCAACCAACTTTCCCTGACTGCAGATGATGAACCATTTAATGGATGCTGAAAATGGCCACCTCCCAACTTCTACTGCCCATGATTGGTGGGTCAGACCAGGAACTGGCAGTAATCCAGCAGGCAGAGATGCAAATGGCACGGGAGTCGTAACTATGTCATCTGACTCCAATTCATGGATATTCATAAGGCTCCTTACTGTTTGGAATGATTGATAGCTGATGATGAACTAGCACTACTCTTCATTCAGTAGTTTTGAAGAAAGAACCATTTGATATATTTCCTACAAACTCCTATTTTCAATGTATAGGTTGCAATATATATAAAGATTGTTCTTACTTGTTCAATGATGCACGCGCAGTGGCTACAAAAGCAGCATTTGTGCACTCAGAGATAATCCCGTACCTGATGCACTTCAGATTCAGTGGGAGTCAAGCTAGGCTAAGGATATGAGCAGGAATCAGTTCCGGGCAGTCAGCTGCAGCACCTCCTGAAATCAGCAACTCACTGCATCTGCCCATGTTCTGCTGAAACTTTGAATACTTGCCCTTTGTACAACCAACGTACAAGGTCTGATTATGATTAAGAACTTATTTTCATATTTCCTCTTCCCATCGTACTCTGATGCATGATTTTTCTCTTGATTGCACTTTCTTGTGAGCTAACTTTCATAAATGGGAATAAGAGTGAGGTGTAATGAAAATGCCTTGTGTTATTTTGGCCATGCTCTAGTAGACTATTTATGTGGGTTTGTCATTCTCATAGGCATTTATTTTGAATAATGATATGAACCGTGACTATGGAGACAAAGCACTAAAACTTAAAATGTCGATGATATAATGTCAACTGACTCCTAATGTGGGAATTCTCAGTCATGGATTTCCTTGACGAATTATAACACCTTTAGCCTACTTCTTATTGCCTGCAGCGCTCCAAGGTTTGGAAGCAGTGTTAACCAGCTTCGTAGCACACACTAGCATATTGTGCAGTAAATCCATTTTTGACCTCGAGCAATTCCAGTAAGCTCACTGTGAGTAGAAGACTGACGGCAGCAATCTTTACATAACACCAGGTGGGGCCAATTGAATCTTACCTGAGGGCCCGGAGAAAAGATGACACACTGTACATTTTGACAGCCCATGCAACTATAAATCTGAGTCTTAGGCATAGCCGTACAAAAAATGAGTGAGGAAATGATGGGACCCAGACCAGCCATCCCCACAAACAGCCTGTTTAAATTTAACACTCAAGGCACAAAACATGGATTAGGAAGGGAAGGCCCTGCAATCCCGCACCTATGCAGCATTATGCTCATCGGGATTCCAAATACCCTGTTACATTTTTAAAGTTAGCCAACAGCACAGTTGGATCATTAGTGACACTAAAAAGTTTTAAAATAAAGCATTTGTGAAGTGTTGAAAGAATAGACGGGGGAAACCATTTCCACTGGCAGGAGGGTCGATAACCTGAGGACACAGATTTAAGATAATTGGCAAAAGAACCAAAGGGGGAGATGAGGATAATTATTTTACACGTCGTGTTGTTATGATCTGGAATGCACTAACTGAAAAGGTGGTGGAAGAAAACTCAGTAGTAACGTTCAAAAGGGAATTGGATAAATATTTGGAAAGGAAAAATTAGCAGGGTTAGGGGAAAGAACGGAGGAGTGGGACTAATTTGATAGCTCAGGCCAGCACAGGCACAATGGGCCGAATGGTCGCCATCTGTAAAATTCTATGATTCAATGATATGAACTTTTTTAAAGTTTGTTTTTACACCAATGCAGCTGGTGTGAGGGTTCATTGTTTGAAAGCCACCCCTCAAGCTGCCATCCCACCGCTTGCCAGGTTTGACGCATGATCAGAGCAGCAGCTTCACTCCCTAATCACGCTGGAGTTTTTGCATCAATACATGAAAACTGCACTGCACTGATGAAAAGCTACAATATAGGTTGACCAACAGAAAACAGCGGCAAGAAAGAAAAAGCCAGTCATAAAAAAATGATTAAAAGGAAGCACATCGAAAAATCAAGACAACAATACAAAGAAAGAAATTGTGGTGCACGGGGAAAGTCCAGTCATGACATTATGGGATCATTCCGAAGAAGCATGTCGCTGTTGCCTGGAGACATTAGAGTAGGTTAAAGACTATAGGACACAAGTGCAACATTCACAAGCCTCTAGCAAGACTAGGGAATAGATGACATTGGTTTCCTTACAGTCGATATATGGAACAGATTCCCACCTAACGCCGTTACCCTATGCTGATCAATTCATCTAAAAAGGAGCTGACAAATATCTGGTTCAGAACAGGACTGCACTGACTCTCCTGGTGCAACCATGAAAACATCATCTGTGAATTGCAACTAATAAGAGCTGAGTTAGATACTCTGCAAAACTAAACTGAGCTTCAATAATAGAAACATAGGGCTGGATTTTGCCAGCTGAGACGAGTTGGGGCGGGACTGCTGCCTTCCGGGTTCTAGTCCCGCCCCCAGTGACGTCTGACGAACCCACGCTATTTTCCCTTGATTGGCCTTGTTAAGCCTGCCCTACCGGCCAATTAAGGGAAAGCCGGTGACAGATGACATCAGTGTATGACACTTCATCTGTCGAAAAAATTTTGACAGATGGATTGAAAAGCTGTCAAACACTGACAACCTCTGTTCTAAGGTGAGCCCTTGCACAAAGGCTCACCAAGACCTCTCGCCTCGGCAGAAAGCAGATGGCTGCAGCATCTGAGAATGCAACAGCCAGTCTGTCATCTCTGCCATTGAGATGAGGCACCTCCGGATCCTCAACGGTTGAAGCCTGCAGAAAGAAGCAAAGGTAAGGAATCGTTTTCCAACAGTTTACACTCATCTCTCATACTTACCTATCCACACTTACACCTATCACTCACCTTTACATCTCTCTCACCCCCGCAGACCCACTGCTTGCCTTGCTGACCCTGGCAAGGTTCACAGCCGTCGGGAAGCCCGCAATTGCAGGTGTAAAATGGGGAAAAGCCTCAAAACTGCCTGTTAACTACCTGTTAACAGGCAGTTAATTGACTCTACTCCCCTTCCTGCCTCGAGGAGATGGGTCCCTGCGCGACTTGGGGACCCGCCTCCCGGGAAGATGGCACGGAGGCGGGTTGGGAGCGGGGTCGGTACCCACTCCCAGTTTCTGCCATTTTCCCGGCAGTCCTGCCTCCAAACCCGCCTCCTCAGGGCTGGAAAAATTCCCCCCATAGGGACAGGAGGCCACTCAGCCCCTCGAGCCTGTTCCACCATTCAATTAGATCCTGGCTGATCTGTATCTTAACTCCATTTACCCACCTTGGTTCCATATCCCAAGATGCTTCTGTGGCAAATAAAGATCAAATGTGTTATGTTTAAATGTATTTAACTTGTTAGCACAGCTCTGCAATAGCATGTGCATGGGTGGGGGGTGGAAGCAAGATCCATCAGCACATTGCGATAGCAAAATACTGCAGATGTTGGAAATCCGAAATAACAACAGAAAATGCTGGAAAAACTCAGCAGGTCAGGCAACATCTGTGGAGAGAAATTTGAGTTGACGTTTCGGGTTTGACCCTTCTTCAAAACTGGAGAGAAAAGGAACTAGATCGAAGGCAGGGCTGCGATCGGACAAAAGAATAAAAGAACCAAAAGAAGTAAAAGAGATTAGAAGCTAGACGAGATGGTAATAGGCTGGGATTAGGTGTAAAGTGTGCTGGCAGGGCAAAAGATAGCTGCCAGGTGTGAGAGAGAAACAAAAGGAAAGGGGGGGGGGAAGGAAAGGAGTGGAAAAATAAAAGTAAAAATGAAATAGGGGCCGAGGTTATGATCTGAAATTGTTGAACTCGATATTGAGACCGGAAGGCTGCAGAGTGCCTAATTGGAAGATGAGGTGCTGTTCCTCGAGTTTACGTTGAGCTTCCGTGGAACAGTACAAGAGGCCAAGGACGGTGAGGTCCGAGTGGGAATGGAGCGGTGAATTGAAATGACAGGCGACCGGAAGCTCGGGGTCACCCTTACGGACTGAACGGAGGTGTTCCGCAAAGCGGTCACCCAATCTGCGTTTGGTCTCCCCAATGTAGAGGAGACCGCATCGTGAGCAGCGAATACAGTATACTAGATTGCGAGAAGTACAAGTAAATCGCTGTTTCACCTGGAAGGGGTGTTTGGGGCCCTGGACAGTGGGGAGGGGGGAGGTATAGGGGCAGGTGTTACATCTCCTCCGCTTGCACGGGAAGGTGCCAGGCGAAGGGGAAGGGCTGTTTGGGGTGATAGAGGAGTGGACTAGGGTGTCTCGGAGAGAGCGGTCCCTGCGGAATGCTGAAAGGGGAGGGGAGGGGAAGATACGTGCTTCGGATCCACCCAGGATTACAAATATCTCCAAGATATTCATCGTTCCTCGAACTACTGCTCTCGCCGCATCCTGAGATCCACGCTCAACGCCATGCAGCGCCACATGAACACACTCGACTTCTCTCTTCAGCAACACCGGCGCACTCTATCTCAAAGCTGTCCGGGTCCTCAGTTCCACTTCATCCTTCGACTCATCCGACGCTTCAACAAAAAACTTTTCTTCTTCCTTTCCGATGTCAAGGATCGCAAGCTTCATCAACTCTTGGACACCAACGCCCCTCCGGAACCTTCTTCCCCTTCACTTTCCTCTGACCCCCCTTCTCCCAATCTCACCCCCTGCCGTGTGTTCACTATCCCCTCTGACCTTCCACTCTCTGACCCTGAACGATCAGTCCTCAGCAAAGGCCTGAGCTTCATCCCCTTACGCCCCCACCTCAATGAATTTCGAGCTCGGCACGATGCTGAGCTCTTTTTCCGCCGCCTTCGTCTCCGTGCCCACTTCTTTGGCCAGGAGTCTTCCCCCCGCACAACTGACCCTTTCTCCCGCTTGCAGAATTCCCATTCTACCTGGACCCCTCCCCCTGGCCTCTTACCCTCTCTAGATCTTTTCATCGCTAACTGCCGACGTGACATCGGCCGTCTCCATTTCTCTGCTCCCCTCACTCACTCCAACCTACCTCCCTCTGAACTTGCAGCACTCCATTCTCTTAGATCCAACCCTGACATTGTCATTAAACCCGCTGACAAGGGTGGTGCTGTTGTTGTTTGGCGTACTGACCTCTACCTAGCGGAAGCTGAACGCCAACTCTCCGACACCTCCTCCTACCTCCACCTGGACCATGACCCCACTACCGAACATCAAACCACCGTTTCCAAGACTGTCACTGACCTCATCTCCTCTGGAGATCTTCCCCCCGCTGCCACCAACCTCATAGTTCCCCAACCCCGCACAGCCCGCTTCTACCTCCTTCCCAAGATCCACAAACAGGACTGCCCTGGTAGACCCATCGTTTCAGCCTGTTCTTGCCCTACGGAACTTATCTCTTCCTATCTTGACTCTATCTTTTCTCCCCTTGTCCAGTCTCTTCCCACCTACATCCGCGACTCTTCGGACGCCCTCCGCCACTTTAACAGTTTCCAGTTTCCTGGCCCCAACCGCTTCCTTTTCACCATGGACGTACAATCCCTCTACACCTCCATCCCCCACCCGGATGGCCTGAG
Organism: Somniosus microcephalus; assembly: GCF_052327205.1. Taxonomy (NCBI): domain Eukaryota; kingdom Metazoa; phylum Chordata; class Chondrichthyes; order Squaliformes; family Somniosidae; genus Somniosus; species Somniosus microcephalus. Next base: position 198,038,354 of record NC_140996.1, read on the forward strand.
GGCACTCCGCTTCTTCCTTGAACAGAGGCCCGACCAGTCCCCATCCACCACGACCCTCCTCCGCCTGGCTGAACTTGTTCTCACATTGAACAACTTCTCCTTTGACTCCACTCATTTCCTCCAAATCAAAGGTGTTGCCATGGGTACCCGCATGGGTCCTAGCTATGCCTGCCTTTTCGTGCGTTATGTGGAACAATCTTTGTTCCAGTCCTACTCGGGTCCCCTCCCTCACCTCTTTTTCCGATACATTGATGACTGTATCGGTGCCGTTTCCTGCTCTCGCCCCGAACTTGACAATTTCATTCACTTTGCCTCCAATTTCCACCCTTCCCTCACCTTCACATGGTCCATCTCTGACTCTTCCCTTCCCTTCCTCGACTTCTCCGTCTCCATCTCTGGGGATAGGTTATCGACCAATATTTACTACAAGCCCACTGACTCCCACAGCTACCTGGACTACACTTCCTCCCACCCCGCTTCCTGTAAGGACTCTATTCCATTCTCCCAGTTTCTCCACCTCCGCCGTATCTGCTCCGACGATGCCACCTTCCACACCAGTGCTTCAGACATGTCTTCCTTTTTCCGCAACCGAGGATTCCCCTCTACCGTGGTGGACACTGCCCTCGACCGTGTCAGTTCTATCTCCCGCACCTCTGCCCTCACCCCTGCCCCTCCCTCCCGGAACCACGATAGGGTTCCCCTTGTCCTCACCTTTCACCCCACCAGCCTCCACATTCAACGGATCATCCTCCGGCATTTCCGCTACCTCCAAAGTGATCCCACCACCAAACGTATCTTCCCCTCCCCTCCCCTTTCAGCATTCCGCAGGGACCGCTCTCTCCGAGACACCCTAGTCCACTCCTCTATCACCCCAAACAGCCCTTCCCCTTCGCCTGGCACCTTCCCGTGCAAGCGGAGGAGATGTAACACCTGCCCCTATACCTTCCCCCTCCCCACTGTCCAGGGCCCCAAACACCCCTTCCAGGTGAAACAGCGATTTACTTGTACTTCTCGCAATCTAGTATACTGTATTCGCTGCTCACGATGCGGTCTCCTCTACATTGGGGAGACCAAACGCAGATTGGGTGACCGCTTTGCGGAACACCTCCGTTCAGTCCGTAAGGGTGACCCCGAGCTTCCGGTCGCCTGTCATTTCAATTCACCGCTCCATTCCCACTCGGACCTCACCGTCCTTGGCCTCTTGTACTGTTCCACGGAAGCTCAACGTAAACTCGAGGAACAGCACCTCATCTTCCGATTAGGCACTCTGCAGCCTTCCGGTCTCAATATCGAGTTCAACAATTTCAGATCATAACCTCGGCCCCTATTTCATTTTTACTTTTATTTTTCCACTCCTTTCCTTCCCCCCCCCCTTTCCTTTTGTTTCTCTCTCACACCTGGCAGCTATCTTTTGCCCTGCCAGCACACTTTACACCTAATCCCAGCCTATTACCATCTCGTCTAGCTTCTAATCTCTTTTACTTCTTTTGGTTCTTTTATTCTTTTGTCCGATCGCAGCCCTGCCTTCGATCTAGTTCCTTTTCTCTCCAGTTTTGAAGAAGGGTCAAACCCGAAACGTCAACTCAAATTTCTCTCCACAGATGTTGCCTGACCTGCTGAGTTTTTCCAGCATTTTCTGTTGTTATTTCCATCAGCACATTACTGTGCTTCGCCTCTGGTGGGGCAGTTTTGACTCAATCAATTTTTGGGGACCAAGGAAAATTTTGAGTTTCATATTCATAGAAATGTTTTTGAGATTTTCTCATTTTTATCTGATGGTGAGCCTGTTGGTGCTCTGATGTGTCCTACCATGGAGCTAGTTGTGCCTGGAGTTCACCACATGGTGTGTTTCTGTCATAGGCACAAAGAGAAACTTTGGCAAAGGCTTCAGAGAAATCACGTGTCTATCCTCTTGGATTGGGAATGTTGTGTTGATGTGTTGGAGGAAAAGCAAAAAGCAGTACAAAGATAATTAAAAAGGAAAAGGAAGAGCAATCTGTACCAGGTTCCTACAAAACTCATGGGCCAAATCTGTTAGTTCCAAGCATAAATCCAAAGATGTGCAGGTTCGGTTGATTGGTTATGATAAATTGACCCTTAGTGTTAGGGGGATTAAATACGTGGGGTTACGGGGATAGGGTGGGATATGTGTTGGTGTAGGGGTTACGGGGATCGGGTAGGATATGCCTCGGTGCAGGCTCGATGGGCCGAAATGGCCTCTATCTGCACTGTGGGGTTTCTGTGATTCTGTGAAATGTTACAAGCAGTTGCCGAATGGCAATAATGGCTTCCATGTTTATATTATTTTCTATATTAATCCTTAGACTGCTGGCAAGTGTAGGGAAATGATTGTCACCCTGGGCCAACTGATTTTGTAAGTCTTCAACTCATTCACTGTGATGTTCAAACAAACGCTGATATTACAGGAATAAAGTTACCTAAATGTCAGAAGTAGCTTTATTACTGTAATTATTAACCCTGAAGAAAAGAAGAAAGTCTTGCATTTATATAGCACCTTTCACGATCATTGGACGTCCCAAAGCTCTTTACAGCCAATGAAGTATAGTGACTGTTGTAATGTAGGAAACGCAGCAGGCAATTTGCGCACAAACAGCAATGTGGTAAAGACCAAATAATCTGTTTTTAGTGATGTTGATTGAGGGATAAATAGTGGCCAGGACACCGGGGATAACTCCCCTACTCTTCTTAGAAATAGTGCCATGGGACCTTTTATGTCCACCTGAGAGGGCAGACGGGGCCTCGGTTTAACGGCTCATCTGAAAGACAGCACCTCCGACAGTGCCGCACTCCCTCAGCACTGCACTGGAGTGTCAGCCTAGCTTTAATGTGTTCAAGTCTCTGGAGTGGGACTATGAACCCACAACCTTCTGACTCAGAGGCGAGGGTGCTGCCAACTGAGCCACAGCTGACACTGCTGAAACTATTAAATTGAACAGTTAAAGTACTTTTTATTAAAAAATTACTCTCTTGATTCTACTAATTCTATTATCCCTTTCCCACATATTCTATTTTTCAATACTTCAATTTTTTGTAAACTTTACTCTTATTCTATTTCCAGGATCAGTTATTAATGTACAGCCTGTTAAAGGAATTCATTCTTTTGTTAGTGTGCTAAAGTAATGAACACATTCATCTATTCAAATTGAGGATTAACTGGACAACTCTGCCTAGAATAACAACCATGGTGTGGAGATGCCGGAGTTGGACTGGGCTGGACAAATGTAAGAAGTCACACAACACCAGGTTATAGTCCAACAGCTTTATTTGAAGTCACAAGCTTTCGGAGCGCTGCTCCTTCGTCAGGTGAAGTGGAGAGATGCATAAAGACACAGCTTATATAGCAGGCCAGGCAACATCCGTGGAGAGAAATAGAGTCAACGTTTCAGGTCGAAACCCTTTGTCCACACCTTTGTTTTGGCCCTCCCCCCCTTCCTTTTTTTTTCTCTCCCACATGGCAGCTGTCTCCCATTCTGCCAGCGCATTTCACACCTAATCTAGAGCCGCCTTCTGTCTCCACCAGTCCTATCACCATCTCGTCTCATTTTGAATACCTCTTAATGGCCTAGAAATTGGGTTGGGGCGCCAAAGTGGCACAAAAGTCGCCTGAGCGCAGGATTTAGCACAGCAATTGGAGTGATACCAATCACCAGAGATTCAGTTTCAGTGCCCCTCGAGGGAGACGGGGCGAGGCTCGAGGCACTCCGCGTCCCTCTTAGGGCGCTGAAACTGATTATCGCAGCGCAACGTGCCGCAGTGCCACATGCTGCGGCACGGCAGGCTGCGGTACTGCAGGCCTTCCTCCCACTGTTAAGGGGGAGGTGCCTGCAACAGCGCGATCCCCGCTCGCGAGTGCCGGCAAATGAGCCCGGCACCAAGGAGAAGTGCCGGGCTCTCGGGAAACAGCTGGCAATGCCGTGGGGGGGGTGGGGTTAGGAGGCCGAGGACGGAGGTGCTGGCAGGCGGCCGCCGAAAAAGCGGCCGCCCCGCACCTCCACCTTAACTTGCGCCGCTGCCGGCACAGTAAGGCCCCGTGAACCAGGCGCGGGTAGCGAGCGGCGCAACTGCGGCGTTCGCTACCAAATATCGCGAACGGGGCATGAATGGGGTGCTGCGCACACCGATGATGTCATCGGTGGCGGCGCAGCGCAAATGCCTAACGCCACCATTAGCGCCCCTACTGAATATCGCCGGAGACGCAGCCAGTGGCGCTACAGCCACTGACTGCCTCTTTAGGCGCTAACAGGTGGCGCTACTCACCCAATTTCTCCCCCAATGTCTCTTCACTTCTCTTTTGTTCTCTCCCAGCCCCCAACCTGGTCTTTTAATCTGATCATTTCCTGAGCTTCTTCAGTCTTGACAAAGGGTTTCGACCTGAAATGTTGACTCTATTTTCTCTCCACGGATGTTGCCTGGCCTGCTGAGTTTTTCCAGCATTTTCTGTTGTTATTTCGGATTTCCAGCATCTGCAGTATTTTGCTATCGTATCTGCCTAGAATATCTTTTCTATAAGTAACCAAATACATCTTTCTGTATCTTATTTCTCTGAGACAAAGTTTGAACTGCACAAAAGTTTACCATTCAAAATGTTAATTTGTCTTTTCCCCTTTTGGCTGCTCATGGACCTCCTAAGTATTCCCAGACTTTTCAGATTTTTCATTTTTGAGCTGTTTACGTCCCTTCATCAGCGTTGTTTATACCATTCACTTTGGAGGTTGGAGCAACTTTGCAAAGAGTTGAGGATTCACTGGCTTACAAGGCTAGTTTTAAACACTATTTTCAGTTCATCAAAAGCTCAGAATGTAAATATTGAAAGAGGTGGTGAAGAGGCAAAGCTGGATGTCCTCAGTGTGCTCGTGGAAGTGGAGCCCCCATATTGCACAGGTTAAAATAACCTGAAAGATTGCAAATATAACCTGTCCTTTATTGTCATTCTTCAATCATCCTGTTTATCCTCAATTTATACAGATATAAGTGCCAACATACATCTATTGTCTTAACGTACTAACAAAATAATGGGTCTTTTTAAATGGGTTTTATATTAACAAGTAACCTATGCAATTTAAAAGTAATACGTATTTTAGCGTAACAATCTTGAAAGATAGCAAGTTACTGTTCTTCTATACTGTATACATTACAGTGCAACACCAAACTCCTAAACTCAATGGGGTCGCTATATGATTAAAAAAAATATACTTGAAACCACGCTACAAGTCCTCCTTTTAATTTCTGAGACATCTTATTCATTCAGAGACTCATGTGTGCCAAAACCACAGGAATGAGCAGGAGTCATCCCCTCCCCTGCACAGATACATTACATGCAAAGTTTTTTCAAGTTCATTATTACTGGATGACTGGCCAGCGTTACTCTTCAGTTCTGCTCCTTTATCTAGCAGCCCCGCTTGAGGTAGAAAAGTTAATCAAACTGACTTTCAAAGACTGCACAGAACAACAGGCGTAACATCACATGAGGATTTGATCAGTAATGCTAAAATACATCATTTTCTGCGCTGCTGCGTCTATGTGAGATGCAAAAATAATGCATAAAGCATTAGCTTGATCAAGAGAACATGAATATCTCTCCCAAAGAACCAGTGAGAAGCCCCATTGTGTGATTTCTCAGAATTGCCAAATTCCAAAGGTGTTTTTCAGTGAGATCAATGGGGACAGTAGGCCCCAATCTCAGTCCCTCCCACATTCATCCTCATTCTCCAATCAGATTATGCTCCAATTAGATCAATCTGATAACGCTCTTGTGTAGCACCTTGGGACGTTTTACTACATTAAAGGCACTATATAAATGCAAGTTGTTGTTGGCGTAGATACTAAAATATCATTCAAGTACTTTACAAGGAAAGGGAAGGGGAGGGAACCTATATTAATAAACTGTATTTATTTACTTCTATTTCCTTGCTAATTTTCTCCACTCCCCTCTCCTGGAAGTTCTGATTCCTTGCTAGGATGCAGTTCCACAGGTATCGGGCACCCTCCTTTACCTCGCCCAATTCCTGTACCTCATTCAGTGGGTTAGGACAGGTTTAGGCTCAGCTATTAGATCTACCATGACTAAATGAGTGACTAAGTGAATAATGGCCATTATTCATATCTGAGCCTTGACAGTAAGCATTGGCATTCTATTCAAGCACAGTAGCCTCAAAGTTGAGACCAATCCTATCCTCACCCCATATCCGTACAAATGCACCTCTGCTCGGAATCGCTGGTTAGCAATTAGGAGCAGGAGCCCTGGCCAATTTAACCCTCCAGGCCTCCACAAAAAATGGGTGCTGGTGTCAATTGGATCACCACCACTGGCACTCCAGCTTAGAATAACTAACTCAGCACAAACCAAGACCTGGAACCAAAGATCAAAGCCAAAACCTCCCTGGTCTGCATAACTCAGCTACTCATTGGGCCATCTCTGAGCCATCAAATACAAGTTAAACCACAAGCATGTAATTCCATGCAGAAAACTAGTGAAAGTGCTCTGCAGAACAGAATGAGCTAATGCCTTCAGGAAGTAAATTCCATAGTCTCACAATTTTCTGTGTAAAGTTTCTCCGGCCCGCTGCTCCAAATCTCTTAAATTTAATCTTGTATCTATGGCCCCTCATTCTTGACTCAACTATTGGAAATAGTCTGCTGCTATGTACCCTGTCCCAAGCTTTCATCATTTGAACGCTTCTATCGTATCACCCTGTAATCTACATTGTTCTAAGAAAAAAGTTCCAGGCCGAGAAATTCAATCGCACTCAAAAACGGGTGCACAGAGGGGTGGGGCGTGCACTGCACGTGCCTGTTGTCCCAGACAGCACATAATATTTATGCTGCCTGCTCATTCTCATGATGAGAATGATTCAGGCATCCAACCAGCGCTACCCGCACTATTCATTGGCAGCACACCTGTTTGGGGGTCGGATATCGGACGTCTCTGACGATACTTAAAGTCGGCAGGACCTCATAAAGGGGGGGTGCACTCTGGCTGAAGAAGGAAGGAAACATGTCTCAGCACAGAAATGGCATTTTTTTAAATTTTGTTTATGGAATGTGGGCGTTGCTGGCAAAGCCAGCATTTATTGCCAATCCCTAATTGCCCTTGAGAAGGTGGTGGTGAGCCCCCTTCTTGAACCACTGCAATCAGTTTGTTGAAGGTACTCCCACGGTGCTGTTAGGTAGGGAGTTCCAGGATTTTGACCCAGTGACGATGAAGGAACGGCGATATATTTCCAAGTCAGGATGGTGTGTGACTTGGAGGGGAACTTGGAGGTGGTGGTGTTCCCATGCGCCTGCTGCCCTTGTCCTTCTAGATGGAGGAGGTCACGGGTTTGGGAGGTGCTGCCGAAGAAGCCTTCGCGAGCTGCTGCAGTGCATCTTGTAGATAGTACACGCTGCAGCGACAGTACGCCAGTGGTGGAGGGAGTGAATGTTTAAGGTGGTGGATGGGGTGCCAATCAAGCGGGCAGCTTTCTCCTGGATGGTGTCGAGCTTCTCGAGTGTTGTTGGAGCTGCACCCATCCCCCATCCAGGCAAGCGGAGAGTATTCCATCACACTCCTTACTTGTACCTTGTAGATGGTGGAAAGGCTTTGGGGAGTCGGGAGGTGAGACACTCGCCACAGAATATCTAGCCTCTGACCGGCTCTTGTTGCATTGCTGGTCCAGTTAAGTTTCTGGTCAATGGTGACCCCCCAAGATGTTGATGGTGGGGAATTCAGCAATGGTAATGCCATTGAATGTCACGGGGCGGTGCTTAGACTCTTGCTTGTTGGAGATAGTCATTGCCTGGCACTTGTGTGGCGCGAATGTTACCTGCCACTTATCAGCCCAAACCTGAACGTTGTCCAAGTCTTGTTGCATGCGGGCATGGATTGCTTCATTATCTGAGGAGTTGTGAATGGCGCTGAACACTGTGCTGTCAGGGTTGGGGAGCCACGGGGCCGTATAAATACGAGGCCGTGCTCTCCAGGCAAAGGTAGGATCTGGACCCAAGTGCAGAAACCAGACAAGAGACACATATACAGTACTTTGTTTGAACTTTACTAAATTCACACATAACTGGATTAACACAGCAATATACATAAGAACTAGAGACAAGAGAACTAGAGACAAGTTACAAGACGGCTAGTCAAGATAGGAACTCAGGACAGCTTCCATGAGGAAGCCCACTTGTCTATACTGAGCTTGCGACAAGCTACCACAAGGGGCAACCAGCTTGCCGAGGCACAACTCCAGACAAGCTACCCCAAGGGTAATCGGCTCACCAATGCAAAGCTCAAGACAAGATCCCAACGGCTCCCACATAGCAACACGCTAGTCCAAACAGCACCTTACCAAGACAAGCAGCTCAACAGAACAAGACTTAAATACATCTTAAATCCAGAGACAAGAACACAAACTTAGATACATAGCTCAAGAGAACTAGAACACAGATTTAGGTACATAGCTCGAGAGAACTAGAACACAGACTTAGATACATAACTCGAGAGAACTATGGCACAGACTTAGATACATAACTCGAGAGAACTATGGCACAGACTTAGATACATAACTCGAGAGAACTAGAACACAGACTTAGATACATAGCTCAAGAGAACTATGGCAGCCAGCTTGTGAAGGCAAGCTGCCATAGAGGAAAGGCTAGTCACACAGAGAACCTAGTCAAGACAAGGAACATTGTCAAGACTAACTCCCTGGTTCACCCTAGTGAGAACTGAGCACTGAGTGAAACAACAACAGAACTTATATACCAAGAAAACCAGGTGCCACCCATAAACAGCTAACAGGCTGATTAAAAACCTAACACAGGGTTAGGAACAATTAACACCAGAGAACGAGAAACAATTAACAAAGGAACAGTGAAGGTGCCATCTAGAGATTACAAAAAGGAACTGACTGGCACCCTCACACTGTGCAGTCATCAGCGAACATCCCCATTTCTGACCTTGTGTTGGAGGGAAGGTCATTGATGAAGCAGCTGAAGATGGTTGGGCCTAGGACACTGCCCTGAGGAACTCCTGCAGTGATGTCCTGGGGCTGTGATGATTGACCTTCGAACACTACAACCATCTTCCTTTCTGCTAGGTATGACTCCAGCCAGTGGAGAGTTTTCCCCCTGATTCCAATTGACTTCAGTTTTACTAGGGCTCCTTGATGCCACATTTGTCAAATACTGCCTTGATGTCAAGGGCAGTCACTCTCACCTCACCTCTGGAATTCAGCTCCTTTGTCCATGTTTGGACCAAGGCTGTAATGGGGTCGAGAACCGAATGGTCTTGGCGGAACCCAAGCTGGTTATTGGTGAGTAAGTGCCGCTTGATTGCACTGTTGATGACACCTTCCATCACTTTGCTGATGATTGAGAGTAGACTGGCGGGGCGGTAATTGGCCGGATTGGATTTATCCTGCTTTTTGTGGACAGGACATACTTGGGCAGTTTTCCACATTGTCGGATAGATGCCAGTGTTGCAGCTGTACTGGAACAGCTTGGCTAGAGGCACAGCTAGTTCTGGAGCACAAGTCTTCAGCACGATAGCCGGGATGTTGTTGGGGCCAATAGCCTTTGCTGTATCCAGTGCGCTTAGCTGCTTCTTGACATCACGTGGAGTGAATCGAATTGGCTGAAGACTGGCTTCTGTGATGGTGGGGACCTCAGGAGTAGGCTGATATGAATCATCCACTCACACTTCTAGCTCAAGATGGTTGCAAACGCTTCAGCCTTGTCTTTTGCACTCATGTGCTTGGCTCCACCATCATTGAGGATGGGGATATTCATGGAGCCTCCTCCTCCCATTAGTTGTTTAATGGCCCACCACCATTCACGACTGGATGTAGCAGGACTGCAGAGCTTTGATCTGATCCGTTGATTGTGGAATTGCTTAGCCCTGTCTTTGGCATGCTGCTTCCGCTTTTTAGCATGCATGAAGTCCTGTGTTGCAGCTTCCCCAGGTTGGCACCTCATTTTTAGGTACGCCTGGTGCTGCTCCTGGCATGGTCTTTTACACTCCTTATTGAGCCAGGGTTGGTCCCCTGGCTTGATGGTAATGGTAGAGTGAGGGATATGCCAAGCTGTGAGATTGTGGTGGAATACAACTCTACTACTGCTGATGGCCCACAGCGCCTCATGGATGCCCAGTTTTGAGCTGCTATATCTATTCTGAATCTATCCCATTTAGCACGGTGGTAGCGCCACACAACACGATGGAGGGTGTGCTCAGTGTGAAGACGGGACTTCATCTCCACAATGACTGTGCAGTGGGCACTGCTACCAATACTGTCATGGACAGATGCATCTATGACAGGTAGATTGGTGAGGACGAGGTCAAGTAGGTTTTCCCTCATGTTGGTTCTCTCACCACCTGTCACAGGCCCAGACTGGCAACTATGTCCTTCAGGACTCGGCCAGCTCAGTCAGTAGTGGTGCTGCCAAGCTACTCTTGGTGATGGACATTGAAGTTCCCCACCCAGAGTACATTCTGTGCCCTTGCTACTCTCAGCGCTTCTTCCAAGTGGTGTTCAACATGGAGGAGTACTGATTCATCAGCTGAGGGATAGGTGGTAATCAGCAGGAGGTTTCCTTGTCCATACTTGGCCTAAAGCCATGAGACTTCATGGGGTCCGGAGTCAATGTTGAGGACTCCCCCGCTTCCCTTCACTCTCTTACAATCACCTAACCACACTTCACTACACTTCCCTTCTTCTCATACTCACACAATCACCATGATTGCAACCCATACTTCCCCATATCTCAAATCTTACACACTGCATACCTGCTATTCCAATACAATAGGCACATTCTCTATTTTCTTTGCAGAAGAAGGTTACACACAGCCAGCGGAGGAGGCCCAGCCTCCTCCATGCTAGCCATCACAGGCCGGGGCAGGGTCATGGCTGTGGTGACTGGCAATACTGGAGGAAATGTTGTGCAGTGTTTCTTCACACCTTATCATCTTTTGCTCTTATTACTTCTATTACGTGCTTCATGATAGGCTGCAGGTGCTAACCCTTCTCACTCTTTATCATTTCAGGCGTTAATAATGTGGATGCACCTCTGTCAGTGGAGGAAGAGGAGGCCAGCCTTCCTGAAAATCCAACGTCACTCGATCTTACCTTTGCAAGCTCCAGATATTGGCACCACACGTACTTAAGAGGCTAGTCTAGAGGGGGCAGGGTGGGGGGGTGGTGGGGGGGGGAAATCACCAGGCACAAGTGTGCAGGAGCTAGGGCAAGTGGATTGGACATACCAGGTGCCAGCTTGCCAGAGTGTGAAATCACATACTAGCTCTGCTGCAGAGGACTCAGATACTGACTTCGAGGGCCCAGCCTACCAAAGAAGGCTGATGGGTGTACACCAGGAAATGCTAGATGCACTGGACCATCTGCCAGCGAGCTTGTGCGCAATGTCACAGAGCATGGTGGAGTCCAGCTCCAACTTATGTCAAGGGTTCGCCCAGAACATGGACATCATTCTGTCCAACATGGATCAAGTAGTTAGCTCCATCAACACGACAGTGGCGCCCCTTGGAGCCTCTCATGACAGCTCTCACAGCTGCCATGGCAGCTCAGTTGGCTGCCATCTTGGCTTTGGGAGCCACTGTTGACAGGGGATTCCAGAGCATCACGTTCTCTCGCAGAGCCGCAGGAGTGCTGAGGCACCGTCCCAGGAGAGTGACCTTGATTCCATGGGAGAGGCGCCTGCTGTCATCTCTCAGGACGATAACAGGCCCATTGCCCCACCACCCACTCTGCCAGTGCCCTTGTTAGTGCCACACAGTGAGCTGGGCTTCACTGCCTCGGCCACGCTGAGATACTGCAGTGTGCAGTCGGGCCCTCAAAGCCCAGAAATGCTCAAGGTCACCCACCACAGCCATCTGAAGTGTTCTCAAAGGATGCTCCCAAGCTGTAGTCACTGGGGAAACATTTCATAGGAGCACTAGGATAGGTAAATAAGCACACAAGCTGAATTAGATAAATGAGATTGCAACTTAAATCTAACAATAATGTACTCATGATTGTAGACCTACAAAGATAGTAGGAATATGTAGTTTTTGTATAGTTATTCCATCTCTCTTTGTTGGTTTTCATCCTTTCTTCCCTTTCTCTCTGGGAGGCAGTGATTTGTGCTGGAATACAATTCAGCCCGTTGGTACCTTTGAGGCCAGACGATGAGTGTTGGCATGTTGTTCCTGCATGGGGGGCATCGCAGCTGCGTGTGATTCTGTCCAAACCAGACACCCACATGTAAGCTCTTCCAGCAGGGAATCATTGAACAGTGATCAGGAGCAGGAACCTTGGCTGATTTTTCCCCTTCCTAGCCTGCTAATTGAAGAGCCTCCAGTCGTGCCCCTGCTAAGATCAAGTAATTCAGTCCAGACCAGAGATCGAACTTGGAACCTTTTTGATTAATATGGCTCAGTACCAAACCAGGCAGTACACTAATCCACTAAATAATTATTTATTTTTATCTGCCTTTTCTGATTTTCTAGAGTAAGCTATGAATACTAAGTCATTTTTCAAGACACATGCATATCATAATGCTTTCTAATCCTGCACAGATGGGATTTTATTCTAGCTAAGAGATCCTGTCAAAACACAATAAAATAAATTTAAATTAATATTGGGATGTCTATTCTCACATTAATTTACATAAATTTTCTTCAGAATTTCTTCAGTAAATTTGATAAATGAGATATGCACAATATAAAGACAGTTCTCTTCCATGGCAATCAAAAGACAAATAAAAAGATTATTATTTTTAATGGACTTTGCATTAACAGATAATACTAAATCCGATTATCATTAATGTCTACAAAAGATTACAAAATACTTGTTGAAGCATAAAATTTGTTCAGAATGTACTGGAACTGCTGTTATCATACACTTACTGTCCTGAAAAAAGTCACATTGTAAATAAATTTATGGTTCAGTAAAGACGAAGATGCAAATTGTGTGACTGACTATAGTTGCTGATATAAGGACATATGGACATAAGAATTAGGAGCAGGAGTAGGCCATACGGCCCCTCGAGCCTGCTCTGCCATTCAATAAGATCATGGCTGATCGTCGCCCTCAACTCCACATCCCTTGATTCCCCATGAGTCCAAAAATCTATCTATCTCAGCCTTGAATATACTCAACGATTCAGCTTCCACAGCCCTTTGGGGCAGAGAATTCCAAAGATCATTCTTTGATCACTGGTGCTTCTTTCTGTAAATTGTTTTACACAATGAGAGTTAGATCTGCATGTGGAGGGTGAGTTGTTACCTGCCCCCAATGCTAGCTGACATTGTAAATGGCTCTCTCCCCTCAGGTACTGCCCCCCTCCCTTTCAAAACTGCCATCATCTCCTCCCTCCTTAAAAAAATCCACCCTCCAGGAAGGGAAGTTGAGTGGTCAGGAGTTTAGTGGGAATGTGGTCAAGGGAGCAGGAGGTGGGTCTCATGGACGGCATGAGTGGAGATGGGAGAGAAACTAGAGAGAGAATGAGAGAGAGAGAGACGGGGATTCAGCGCTAGGACAAGATAGAGCACAATGGAGGTTTGGCTTGATGGTCAAGGGGAAGGGGGGGAAGCAACAGAGGCAGCTGAAATGGATGGTCGCAATCATACTGACAAAGAGGTCCAGGAGCTTCTCGCACTTGTTGGTGGAGGGGACAGGGGCTAAGGAAATGGGATGGGTGGCAATGCAGAAAAGAAGCTGGGGTTATCTTTGTTCCCCAAGATAACCCTGAATTAATGGGTGGTTTTGGCAGAGGAGAGTGAAGCCCCATAGTGCTTGATGTGGTCCAGCTAGATCTGCTAATGAATGGCTAAACCAGATGCATACCAGATACACTTTGGAACTGAGTGAGCGAAGATGGGAGCCAAATCATGGGGAATGGCCAGGATGGGAGAGAATAAAGGTTTTGCTGAAGCAAAGGTCATCAAAGGTGGAGGTGATGTAATGGCTGGGCAAACCAACGGCTATAGAGATATCATGGCAAAAGGAGAGCCAAAGGCTAGGCGGTGGGAAATACTGAACCAAATGTAGAATATCTGCATAAAACCCCCAACATGTACTGGGAGACAGTAAGGTCTTTCTGGGTTAAAAACAGAAAATGCTGGAAATACTCAGCAGCTCAGGCAGCATCTGTGGAGAGAGAAACAGAGTTAATGGGCAGGATTTTCATTGGGCCGTGGAGACGGAATTGGAGGCGTGTGGGAGGTTAAAATCCCGAAATCGGGGGGCACAAACCCATCCCGCCCCCAACCCGCCTCCATGCCAGTTTCAAAGGAGGCAGGTACCCGACCCACACTGGGACCCGCCTCCCCGAGGCGGGAAGGGGATTAGTGCCAATTAACTGCCTGTTAACAGGTAGTTAACAGGCAGTTTTTAGCCTAATCCCTATTTTCATTGGTGAAATGTGGGATTCCCGACGGCTCCAAACCATGCCAAGTTAGCGAGGCGGGCCGTCGGGATGAAGGGCTTGGAGGGGTCGAGATATCCGGTGTTCAGGTGAGTGATGGGTGCATGAGTGCAGAGGTAAGTGTGTTTGGTGTGTGTAAAGTGTTTAAAGAAGTTTTACTTACATGTACCTACCTTTGCAGCCTTGCTTCCTTCAGGTCTCGGGAGTCCCTCATCTCACCGGCACAGAAAGCAGAATGACTGCGAGCTGCCAAAAGTTCTAGCATTCAGCTTTCTGTTCTGGAGAGATCGCTAAATCATCCTGAGAGGAAGGAATTAACCTGGAGTACAGATTGTCAGTGTTTGACAGCTTCAAACAGCTGTGAAACGCTGATATTTCATCTGTCAAAAGGTCTTGACAGATGAAATATCAATCTGTGACATCACCTGTTGCCGGGTGGCCCTTAATTGGCCTGCTGAGCCCGCTGGGCGGGCTCAACAAGGTCAATCAAGTCAAAATCGCGTGGGTTGGCTAGAACTCGATGGAGGCGGGACTACAACCCCGAAAGTTGTAGTCCCGCCTCCTACCCGCCTCCACAATGAAAATCCAGCCCAATGTTTCAGGTTGATGGCCTTTCATCAGAACTGGAAAAAGTTAGAGATGGAACAGGTTTTAAGCAAGTACAGAGGCAGGGAAAGGGGGGAGGGGAGGAAAGAACATAATGGAAGGTCTGTGATACGGTGGAAGGCAGGAGAGATTAAATGATGAAAGAGATGATGGTGCAAGCAAAAGGGGGTGGTAACGGGACAAGTAGAGAAACAAAAGATGGGTCTAGAGGAGGTGTAAATGGGAATATCAGAGTCATCAGCAACAGCTGCCATCCAAAAAATAACAATGGGGGCAGAGGTTATGATCTGAAATTGTTGAACTCAATGTTGAGTCCGGAAGGCAGTAAAGTGCCTAATAGAAAGATGAGGTGCTGTTCCTCAAGCTTATGTTGAGTTTCATTGGAACAGTATAGGAGGCCTAGGATGGAGAGGTCAGAGTGGGAGTGGAGCGGAGAATTAAAATGACAGCCAACCGGAAGCTCAGGGTCACGCTTACGGACTGAACGGAGGTGTTCCGCAAAGCAGTCACTCAATTTTTGTTTGTTCTCCCTAGTGTAGAGGAGACCGCATTGTGAGCACTGAAAACAGTATACTAACTTGAAATAAGTACAAGTAAATCGCTGTTTCACCTGGAAGGAGTGTTTAGGGCCCTGGACGGTGGGAAGGAAGAGGTAAAAGGGCAGGTGTATCATCTCCTGCCCTTGCAGGGGAAGGTGCCATGGGAAGGGGAGTGGGTGTTAGGGGTGATTAATTGAATGTGGAGGCTGGTGGGTGGAAGGTGAAGACAAGGGGGTCCTAATGCGGTTCTGGAAGTGAGAGGAAGGGGTGAGAGCAGAAGTGCAGGAAATGGAACAGACATGGTCTTCCTGGATGTATGTGCTAAAATAGAACGAAAGGCCTACCTAATCTATATCTATTCTTTGATCATTTTTGGTGAGATTACAGAATTTCTGGATGTTAGAAATGTTTTACTGGTGGCCTTGCCTGATAGTACTTGTGTGAATGCACAGCTCACAGATGAAAAATGTATAAATGATGGTAGAATGCATGGGGTGAGGAATAGTTTTTGTTTCAAGGTTCAGAAGGGTGGAGGACACTGTGGAGTAGAACAAAAGGAGTTTGTTGAGACACAGCAAACAGGTTTTCAGTCACCACACCTGGCCATATGCCACCATTGAAGAAATCTTGACAAAACACATGTTAGCCTATTTCAACAGGCTCCACCCTGCACACAACTGAACAAGACAACTTAATATCAAATGATTACTTCTGTTCCACACTCTACCATTTTAGCTATTAGCTTGCCAAGCATACAGAATCAGCATGTGATTATTTAAAACATCTTCCAGCTTGTTACTATGGCCTTGAAATGATGTGCGATTGTTAGCTTACATACATTTAACAGGTTCATGCACAATTTCTTTGTCCAGTATTTTAATGGAGATGTTTGTTATGTCCGTGTATCTTAATGTTGTGTCCTTCAATAATCAGACAACAGACTGCAGGGGACGATTCAACAGGTGTTTACTGAATGAGGGTTACTCTAGAACTACTATACAGATCACTACTCAGGGTTTATATACAGGTGTGGTCACTGCTGGTACTACAGGATACAGGAGCTGTAAAAAGTAGTTCTCTCCCTTAAGGTATATATACATTACATACATTACAATTCCTCCCCTTTTAGATTAACAGTACCATAATACTCATTTAACAATTAACATTTTTAATATACAATGTTATATGAAAATAGTCCATTCATATATTCAGTCTCTGGGGAGGCTTCCTGATTCTTTCTGGATAACGCCTTTCCCGAGTGTCTCACTATTGGTGCGGAGGCGATTCTAGCACCCTGTCGTCAGTTGATTCATCAGCTTCCAATGCTATTGTTTCTGAGGTAGATGCGACCTGTACATCGGGTTCCTCACCAGGTACGTATGGCCGAGACATGGGGTTGACTCGTTCCTGTGACTCTAGGATCTGGTCAGCATGGCGTCTCACAATGTTCTCCCCAACATCCACTGTGTACATTAGTGGCCCCTGCCGTGTGCATATCGTTCCTGGTTGCCATTTCTCTGTTCGGTAGTCGCGGGCCAAGACTGGTTGCCCTACATTGAAGCTCCTTGTCGGCTTCTCATTGATGTGCTGGAATTGCTTACTCTCAACATCTCTTCATACATTTGGTCTGAGCAAATCCAGACGAGATCTCAACCTTCGGTTAAAGAACATCATGGCCGGGGCCTGGTTGGTGACTGCATGTGTCGCATTTCTGTAGGCTAACAGGAAATTGTCCACCTTATGCTGCAGTGGAATGTCGTCATCACACATGGCCTTTACTGCTTTTTTAAAGGTTTGTACGAACCTCTCAGCCAATCCATTTGTGGCTGGATGATACGGGGCGGATGTGTAATGCCTTACCCCATTCCTTTTCATAAATCTTTGAAACTCTTCGGATACAAACTGTGGTCCGTTATCAGAGCAAATCTGCTCTGGCAAGCTGTTCCTGGCAAAAATGGTCCGTAGGACTGCAATAGTTTTCTCCGTGGTGGTGGAGGACATTTTGATCACCTCAGGCCATTTCGAGTGCGCATCCACGGCTATTAAAAACATTGAGTCCATGAATGGACCAGCAAAATCAATATGCACCCGTTGCCATGGAGATGAGGGCCACTCCCATGGGTGTAGAGGGGCATGTGGTGGTGCATTTTGGACCTTCTGGCATCCTGAGCAGCTCTTTGTCAGGTCCTCGATTTGCTGATCGATCCCCGGCCACCACACATAAGCCCTAGCAAAGCTTTTCATTTTCACCCCTCCCAGATGACCTTCGTGAAGCTCATTGAGCATCCTCTCCCTTAACTTGGGTGGAATTACCACTCGGGATCCACACATCAAGGTCCCCTGGCATACTGACAACTGTTCTCTTCTGGATGAGAATGCTGGCAACAGTGAGTCGCCATGTGCTGGCCATCCCTTCACCGTCAAATCATACACCCGAGACAGTGTCGGGTCATTTTGGGTCTCCTTCTCTATACCAGCGTTAGTTACTGGCAAGCATTCAATTATAGTCGAATGAAATATTTCGACAGGATCCTCTGCTGGTGCTTCCTCCGCAGTAGGCAGTGGCAGGCGTGATAGCCCATCAGCGTTTCCATGCTGTTTCGTGCCCTTATACTCGATTTCATATTGGTGCGCCCCTAGAAAAAGGGACCATCTTTGTAGGCGTTGCGCAGTCATCACTGGAGCGCCCTTCTTTGGATTAAAGATGGAGACAAGTGGTTGGTGGTCAGTCAGCAAGGTCAACTTCTGCCCGTGCAGATAGTGATTGAACTTTTTCACTCCCTACACTAGGCTGAGGGCCTCCCTGTCAATCTGGGCGTAGTTACGCTCGGCTGAGGTTAGTGACCGAGACGCAAAGGCTACTGGCCTCTCCGAGCTGTCCGGGAATTTGTGTGACAGCACCGCTCCAATGCCATAGGGTGATGCATCACACGCCAACCGAATTGGTAGTGCTGGGTTGAAATGAGCCAACACCTCTTTTGATGTGATCAATTCTTTGCTCTTCTGGAAAGCTTATTTACATTCGTCACTCCACTTCCATGGTACCCCCGTTTGCAGTAGGGTGTTCAGTGGGTGTAGTACGGTAGACAAATTCGGCAAGAACTTATGGTAGTAGTTCACCAGCCCGAGAAACGACCTCAGTTGTGACACATTTTCCGGTGCTGGAGCCTTGACTACTGCCTCAATCTTTTCAGGGGACTTATGTAACCCCTCTTTATCAATAACGTGGCCACAATACGAGATCTGCTTCTGGAAAAACTTGCATTTGTGGCGATTAGCTCGGAGCCCATGTTCCTTCAATCTAGTGAGCACCTGCTCCAGGTTGGCGAGGTGATCACTGTCATTTTCGCCCGTGACCAGGATGTCGTCCAAATAACACTGGGTCCCTGGAATCCCTTGCAGGACTTGTTCCATTGCCCTTTGACAAATAGCCGGAGCTGATGCTACCCCGAACACCAGCCGGTTGTATTGGTAGAGACCTTTATGAGTGTTGATCGTGAGGTACTGTTTCGAGGCTTCTTCTACCTCCATTTGCAGGTACGCCTGGGCCAGATCAATCTTAGTGAAGCGTTTCCCTCCAGATAGCAAGGCGAAAATATCTTCAATCCGTGGAAGCGGATATTGTACGGTGTGAAGGACTGGGTTCACTGTTTTGGTTCCCCAGGCGTATTACTCAACGACCTCTTCATTACAGGAACGATGGGTGTAGCCCACTCACTCCAGTCCACTTTGCACAGTACTCCTGAATGTTCCAAACCTTCCAGCTCTGCTTCGACGGCTGGGCGGATCGCATAAGGTACCGGTCTGGCCTTAAAAAACTTTGAGCTTGCATTTTCCTCTATTTTGATCATCGCTGTTATGCCTTTTAGTGTTCCGAGTCCCTGCTGGAACACTTCTTGTGCGTCAGTTAGCATTTTTGACAGTCGTCCAGGTGTGACGTCGTCATCCTTTTTGGCATCTACAGTCAGTGCTTGTATGGAATGCCAATCTAGCTGTATCTTCCGGATCCATTCACGTCCTAGTAGTGGTGGTCCTCCATCTGGCAATACATATAGGTCCATTTTTGGTGTTTCCTTGCCGTTATATATAACGTTCACCCTTATTTTTCCTTTGGGGTAGACTTTTTGCCCCGTGTACGTCTTCAAGACAATCTTTGTATCTCTCAAGGGTATATGTGAGAATAGCCGCTTGTAGTCCCTTCAGTTTATGACTGTTAGGGCTGATCCTGTGTCCAATTCCATTTTCACTTGGACTCCTGCTATCTTGAGCGTGACCCAGATAGTTTGGTGATCCTCCGTTTTGATCACATTATGTAGCTTCAGACAACCCAGCTCCTTGCTTCCAGAGTCTGTATCACTCTTCTGTTCGTCTGAACTACTCTCCGCCACCTTATGTACCTTCTTGTACTTCTCCTGTGGAGATTTCTTGCTGCTGGTTTTCTTTCCTGACCTGCAGACCCTTGCTATGTGTCCTACTTTTTCACACTGTCTGCACACTTTGTCATTGAACCAGCAATCATTATGGTCGTGTGTTGTTCGCAGCGATAGCACTTCACTGTTCCGTATGACATTTCATTTGTGCCATATTCTTGCGGCCTCCGTTGTATCTCTGCAGCGCCCCGTGCTGCTGCTTCGTGTGATACTGCAATGCTGAAAGCCTTGTCCAGCGTAAGATCCTTTTCTGATAGAAGCCGTTTCTGGGTTCCTTCACTTTGAAGCCCACACACAAACTTGTCCCTTAAAGTATCTGCTAGTCCCGTTCCAAACTGGCAGTGTTTCGATAGCTTGCGCAGTTCCGTTAAATACTCAGCATTACTTTCATCTTTATGCTGGTTCCTTTTGTGAAACTTAAATCTTTCTGCTATCAGCAGCGGTGTGGGGTTTAAGTGGTCCTGTAGGATTGACACTATGTCTTCAAAATCCTTTTCTACTGGCTTCTCTGGAGTTACTAGGTTTTGTAGTAAGCCATACATTTTTGCAGCCATTGAATTCAACAATACCAGCGCTTTCTTGTCATCTGGCACTTCATTCGCCTTGCAGTATACTTCTATGCGTTCGACATATGTCGTCCAATCTTCGACTTCATTGTCGAACGCTGTGATACTGCCACTCTTCGGCATTTTTGGGTGTGGTTAGACTGGCTTAAAATGGCGTCTCCCGCGCTTTCCTTTCTTCCCCACTGCGGCTTAAAATGGCGTCTCCCGCGCTGCTGCCAACGCCGCTCTCGGCGGTCCTCGTGGCAAATGGCGACGCCCTGTGGGTTTTGTGCGCTGCTCCTGCGCTGCTGCCAACGCCGCTCTCTGCAGTCCTCGTGGCAATGGCAGCGCCTCGCGTTTTCCTGTGCACCTCTCTCCCCCGTTGACGCTGCTCGGCCCTTGAACACCAGCTGCGCTCTGCTCTCTCTCGTCTCTCTCCCCCGTTGACGCCGCTCGGTCCTGAACACCGGCTGCGCCCTGTGCGCTCTGCCCTCTCTCTCTCCCCCGTCGACACTGCTCGGCCTTTTTCTGTGCTGCTCCGTCGGGCTCTAGCCCGCCGCTGTCCGGGAAGGGTCTGCGCAGTACCTGTTGCCAGCCCGTTTCGCTGGACCACCGTGACTGGAAAGCCAAGCCTGGCTCTCGACAGCCTCCCCTGCGATGCTCAAATCTCCACTGGATGACTGGGCAGTTGCCCGTGGTCGACGCCCGTGCTTCTGGACTCGACCTTCTTCCACTGTTCTCCAGGAGCGAATCCCTGGGAGGTGATGCAGAGTTGCAGGTAGGTTCAAATCTATCTCGTCGCCAATGTTATGTCCGTGTATCTTAATGTTGTGTCCTTCAATAATCAGACAACAGACTGCAGGGAACGATTCAACAGGTGTTTACTGAATGAGGGTTACTCTAGAACTAACTGTACAGATCACTACTCAGGGTTTATATACAGGTGTGGTCACTGCCGGTACTACAGTATACAGGAGCTGTAAAAAGTAGTTCTCTCCCTTAAGGTATATATACATTACATACATTACAATGTTAACCCAAAGTAAATTGATTATTGCCTCAGTTAGAAGTCCCCTCAATGGAATTGCAAACAAACCCGCAGGCCGAAAACAGGGGCAGTTTAGCAATGGGATGTGAACACGTTGCTATCTCTCAGCATATCTGGATCTCAACCAATGCCTGCCCTGGTGTCGGAAGCCCAGCTGGGCCAGACTACCCTGGCAGCTGCAGAGTTGCTGCAGTCTACAGCTGGGCCCTCATAGAGCTGGCCAACCAGGAGCATCTCAAGAGTCTCCAACTGAGCTACCGCAGTCTCTCACCTCCCATGTTGCAGCCAGTTGGGAAGCCATAGGAGCACTCGACTAGGTAAGAGAGCACTTAAGACCGGTAGCAGGGGCTCACGCCAGGGTGATAATTAGTGTTAGGCATTTGTATAAAGCTGTAAAATTATAATCCTTAGTGTGCAGAGAGTGCTCCTGCAGTAGCTGGTGCAGTTTATTTGAGGGTGGAAAGTCTGGGAGAGATGTTGGACATCACTGTTTGTGCAGGGAATCAGGGAGAATTGTTTAAAGGCTTCATATAGGATGCATATTCTGCATCAGACAAAATACAAGCTTGGAAACAATCCGCTACAAATAACTCATATCCAGGCACTCAGTGTGGTATAAAACGTCATAATCTGCAAGGACATAGTTGAAGTAGTTTATGTTCCACTAAGTCCTGAGGTTGGGTTAGTCCCTTCATACAGCATTCATGACCTGTTATTGTCTAGAATATTAATACATTTTCATTTAATGGGTCTTATCTCTGTGGTCCAATTTTTGATCTATCGGTTTTCTGATGCCATTTGAAGATGATGATAGTAGTGTGGTGGCGTAAGAGAAAGGGTATTGCCAGCTTAATAATGCCAACCTTGAACATAAATAGATCACGTGACAAGACCTGCATTATTATCCATTTCCCCATCACCCTCATCTGCCATATCACTTACAAGAATATTCTCAGGCTGCTGTATCTTCAAATCTTACTGTCATCAGCCTGTCCGGTCAATCTAGAAATAGTACATTTGTAATTTTAGCATTCGTGCATTTTTCTATTTCTTTTTTAAAGTTACACTGAAAATTTGCATAGGCTAATTCCTGCAGATGTTCGAATTACAATCAAGAATATACATCCTGTAAAAGCTGCAAAAGCACTGAAAGGGTTAGCACACTTCCTGTGTGGTTGTGACGAGCAGTTGTATCTGTATCTGTTCGAGTCACATCAAACTGCATCCTGCACAAACCAATTTGGGTGTAGAAAAAGTCGATGGGTTGCTATACCAGAAAGCACAGTACAATAGGTATCCGTGCAGTCAAGAGGCATATTATCCTTTTCATGTCTGATCAAGAGGACATTTAAAAAGGTTTATTTTTAGGGTTTCTTTCTGTACTTATCTGTAAATGCTCCCCAGCAAACACAATCAGAGTCTTGTGTATAATCGTGAGATATTGAAACCTTTGCTTAGATTTATGGAAAAAGTTATACAAAATCCTCCAAAAGGGGTCCAGTCGTGATTTTAGCAAGCCAGCAGTCTTAAAGTCAGCAGGAGACAATGAGACTGAAATTACGCCCACTCAGGTAGTCAAAGACTAAAATTGAGAATTGACAGCTCATTGTTCTGTTCACTAAGGGACCATTGAGGTAAACAAAAATGCAGAATTTATTACCATCAGCTAAAAGCTTTTTGTACTTCTGTACGTCTTTATGTTCAGTTTACATTTTCGATTTGAGGGCTGCTTAAAGCTATATACATTCAAAAGACAGGCTTTCTGAAGTACAAGTAAATGAGAAGCAGGTAGGTCTAGAGGAAATTACATGACGCGTGGTCTACCACAGAGAATGATAAGGTAAATGCCTAAATTCTTGTATAGATCTTATGCACATTCTATGAGATTGCACACAGGTTTTATCACTCCATTACTGGAACTGGTTACGCTATACAGGAAATCAGGTTCCAATTAATTAACCCGAGCTTTTTTAAAAAATTGATTCCCCTTGCTTTTGTGTCCACCCTGTATTCATTTAAATTGTGGGTATGGTAGTAGAGAATGAGTTCAAAATTAACAAGCCTCAAGCAAGACTTGGAATTAGAAAGATTTTCCTCTCACTGAGTAGTGACAATCTCAAGCAAATACCCATTTTGCAGTACTGAACTATTTCCAATAGAAATCGTTCAGTTATATGTCCTTTGTGCCAAATCTGCCCTTTTTCTATTGTGCGGTGGAACTGGCAAAGGCAATTGTGTACACACGAAATTTGCACCTTGACAATTGCTCTGAAGGTACCAACATGAGCTTAATTATGATTCAAATCTCCTACATAGAATCATAGGGGGAGAAATTCGGTATCGCCCCGCTTGGGGTGTAAGTATCGGGCGGGCGCGAAATTTCGCGCCCGGCGCAAATTATCGCCACCTACTGGTAAATTGGCCTGCCTCGCCCCAGGAGGTGCTTGGAGCGCTAAAACAGGCGCTGCACGACTGTCTTAAGGCGCTAAGCCGGAGAAGCGAGGCGCTACCACTGAGGGCGGGCGCAGCGCAGGTGCAGCCAGTTAGCGATTGCACGCAGACACTCTGGTGCCGGTCAGCTCTTAAAGGGAAGGTTCGATCTTGGATTGCAGCCACACCCTGCGCATCGGTGCCCTGATTCTCGGCCTGGACAGACCTGCTGCCACATTCTAAAGCCTAGGACCATGGAGAGGGCCAGGAAGCGAGTGCAGCGGTTCAGCGAGGGGGCCTTGCAGGTTCTGGTTGGTGCGGTGGAGCACAGGCGATCTATCCTGTTCCCGGGCAGTGGCAGGAGGCCGCTGCCCAACGACTATCGCAAAGCTTGGAGGGAGGTGGCTCACCGAGTGACCTCCAGCAGCATGGTGCCTAGGACCCCTGTGCAATGCAGGAAGAAGTTGAACGACCTCACTCGGGTTGTCAGGGTGAGTGCCCTTTTCAGAATCCTCTTCATCCCTGCATGTCGACCTCACTTTATGGCCAAAGGGTCCTGAAAGCCCCAATGCCCAGCCCTCATCCAACACCTATGGGCCTTTCAGGAAACTCACACACACATTCAGCACTTTACACACTGTAAGGGCTATTCGACCATGGGAGGCAGTGCAGCCAGATCAGGGCTTCACACTGTACTCAGAGCCCGTCCTTTCTCTTGCAGGGCAAGCTGGCGCATAACAAGAAGCAGCAACAACAGACCGGGGGAGGCCGGCCTCACCTTCAAGCCCTGACCGATCTGGAGCAGCGAGTCCAGCGGATTATGGTAGGCCGGATGATTGGCCCCGTCGCCACTGGAGATGCCGATCCCGTTCTGGGCAGCAATGGTAAGGTCATCCCCTTTTTGACCTCTCTCCTTCCACCAGCATCCTTTGCCACTATCATAGGATCATAGAAGATAGGAGCAGGAGTAGGCCATTCGGCCCCTCGAGCCTGCTCCGCCATTCAATGAGATCATGGCTGATCATCCAAATTCAGTACTCTGTCCCTGCCTTCTCCCCATATCCCTTGATCCCTGGAGCCTCAAGAAATATATCCAACTCTTTCTTGAATATATTTAATGAACTGGCCTCCACCGCCCTCTGTGGCAGAGAATTCCACAGGTTCACCACTCTCTGGGTGAAGAAATTCCTCCTCATTTCAGTCCTAAATGGCTTACCCCTTATCCTTAGACTATGACCCCTGGTTCTGGACTCCCCGGCCATCATAAACATCCTTCCTGCATCTAGTCTGTCCAGACCTGACAGAATTTTATAGGTTTCGATGAGATCCCCTCTCAATCTTCTAAACTCCAGTGAGTATAAGCCCAATTGACACAATCTCTCCTCGTACATCATTCCTGCCATCCCAGGTATCAGCCTGGTGAATCTTCGCTGCACTCCCTCCATGGCAAGAACGTCCTTCCTCAGGTAAGGCGACCAAAACTGCACACAATACTCAAGGTGCGGTCTCACCAAGGCCCTGTACAACTGCAGCAAGACATCCTTGTTCTTGTACTCGAACCCTCTTGCTACGAAGGCCAACATACCATTTGCCTTCTTAACTGCCTGCTGCACCTGCATGCTTACCTTCAGCGACTGGTGCACAAGAACACCCAGGTCTCTTTGCACTTCCCCTTCTCCCAATTTTTGCCATTCAAATAATAATCTGCCTTCCTGTTTTTGCCACCAAAGTGTATAACCTCACATTTATCCACATTATAGTGCATTTGCCATGTTTCTGCCCAATCACCCAACCTGTCCAAATCGTTCTGGAGTTTCATGACATCCTCCTCACAGCATACCCTCCCACCCAGCTTTGTGTCGTCTGCAAATTTGGAGATATTACATCCAATTCCCTCGTCCAGATCATTAATATATATTCTGAACAAACTGTTGAATCTGTGATTCTTAAAGTATGATGTTTTCCAATAACTACACGGAGGCTGTAACTTAACAATCAACAGGTGTTTACTGGAGGAGGGTAGTCTAAAGACTGACAGTACAGAGGCATGCTCAAGGCTTATATACAGGTGTGGTCACTGCCGGTACTACAGTATGCAGGAGCTGTAAAAGTAGTTCTCTCTTAAAGGTACATACACTACACAAACAAATACAGTATATTGCAGCACTCATGCCTCCCTCGCTGCCACCCTGTCCCCACGCTAAAGCCACTCTTGTACCTCCCTGCTTTCAGATGCTGATTCGCCAGGTGAGGAGGCAGGCCCTTGTAGTGTATGTACCTTTAAGAGGAACTATGTTTTTGAAGCCCCTGTATACTGTAGTACCAGTAGTGACCACTCGGGTATATAAGCCTGTGTAGCGTCTTGTGTTGTTAGTTCACCTCCAGACTTTGTTCAGTAAACACTTGTTAAATCAACTCCTGCATTCCGTGTCTCCATTAACACACGGATCTAACAGTGGCGACGAGTTAGAAATGAACTTACCTGCAATTCGGCAGCACCTCAAGGGGATCGATTCCTCAGACGAAGGTCGAAGCCAGAAGCAAGGAAAAAAATATATATATATAACTCGAAGAAACTCGAAAACGAGGGCCAGGCTTGGTCTCCAGTCTGTGGTTTCCCCAGCTAAACGGGCTGGTGGCAGGTAGTGCACTGATCCTGTAAGATTCTCGAAATTTTCATTAAATAATCACGCAGGAAATTAGGGTTAATAAAACGGCTTTATTGACCAAAAGAAGCTTGTACAGAGAAACCTTTGATAAAAGGGCACACAAAATGGCCGCCAGACCTCGTGACCAGCTTCTGGGACCATTTGAATTTCTGTTACTGCAAGCCAGACAGGCTTGTGGATTGAGGGCATTAAACGCCCGCGGAAACCAGTTTCGGGAAACCGAAACTCATGGAACTGAGTATACATATTGATTAGATTATAAGTACAGGACAGATTTGGGTAGCAGGATGAGACCCATCAAGAAATGGGCGGACAATTGAACGAACACTTTAACCCATTTACTGTACAAAGAGAAGCCGTTTAACAGCCATCCAAGGCAATCTCCAGACCGATCAATATACAAACCAAGTTACGGTAACAAAGCAAAGACATTATCGGCCCAGGAAGGCCAGTTAAGCTATCACCGACTCCCGTTATGAAGACAAAACACCCCTGCAGAGAGTTCTGCCCGCCAAAATTATTACAAAGACAGGACTATGATTTGGCGGGAGATAAGAATGTTCCAAAAGGTATAACTGTGGATTAAGTAAAGTCCATCGAGACCTTCAGAAGTACTTCGGTAAAACGCTTCAAGACCATCAGAGACCTTCACACAGCACTTCGGTTCGGAACGTGTTCGGTGTTCGGGCAGGCAAGGCCCGGCCACGACGAGAAGACGACGAGAAGATTTCGGCTTGGAAGCCAGCTCGGCCAGGCAAGGCCCGGCCACGACGGGAAGATGACGAGGGTGGCCCGGGTACTTTTGTCGGGAGATCATCGACGACCCAGGCCGAAGAAGAAGACACCCAGTACTCCAGTTCTGCCCCACCGAATCAGAAGGACAATTATGACTGCATAAAAAGTCATTTCGGGACCAGCGTCCCGCCCCGGGGAAGACCATCGGGAGATCGACGACCCAGGCTGGAGAAGAAGACACTCAGGGCCAGGTACTCCAGTTCTTCAACATCACATCGGCGAGCGCTCATCGCAGGAGAGCCAAGAGGAAAACAAGTTGCGCCAGAACCTTCCAAACCCATGTGACGACGGAAAGCTGTGTCGAAAGGCTGCAAACCCCTTTTCGCAATTCTTAAAGTGGTGAGCATGATCCCGAGTCCCTCAAATCGAAACTTAGTTAGGTCTAGGGGAGGGGTTTAAGGGTAATTGTAATGTGTTACCTCTTTTACGATGTGCCGTGTGTTCCCCATTTCTATAGAGTTAAGTTTATAGATGTGTGCATGCTTGTAGTTGCTTTAATCTGTGCTTATGACATGTATTTTATAATGCTGCAAACTGTTCAATAAAGGCATCCATTTCGTGCTATTCGACCTGGTCTATTGAGTTTTTCTGCACTACAGCTCCCTGCACCTAAGTCCAAGGTCTAGAACTGTAGGGGCGAGTGGGTCGAACCACTCACGGGTAATTATTGCAAGAAGCCTGGCAGGAGACCAGAGCAAGCAAGAGAAACCCCCTACATCCTTCCTGGGCTGCGGCGGGCTAGAGCTCGATCGGGTGGCTCTGCAACGGGGCCGGGCAGCGAGTCGGGAAGCAGAAGCAAAGAGAGAGAGAGGGTGGAGCACTCAGGGCGCGGCCGGTGCTGCAAAGCAGGTCGGCGTTCGGACCAAGCAGAGGGAGGGGAAAGTCCCAGAGAGTCCGCTCCACGACGGGAACGGTTCTCCAAGTAACGGAGAAACTATTGAAGCGATATATAAAAATTTTAAAAAATTCATCGCCAGCAACAGCGTTGGCAGCAGCGGCAGTGGCGGGAAAGCACGGGAGGCACCATCTTAACTCGGCGGGGAAGAAAGAAAAGCGTGGGAAGCGCCATTTTAGATTTTCAAGATGCCGAAGACTGGCAATATTACTGCTTTCGATAGTGATATAGAAGATTGGACCACATGTGTGGAAAGAGTGGAGGTATATTGCAAGGCGAATGAAGTAGCAGATGATAAAAAGGCATCGGTACTTCTAAATCTGATGGGCGCAAGGACATACGGGCTGTTACGAAACTTGATCACTCCAGCCAAACCGATGGACAAGAATTTTAAGGAGATTGTTGATACCTTACAGGAGCACTTAAACCCAACACTGCTGCTGATAGCGGAACGATTCAAATTCTTCAGGAGGAATCAGCACAAGAATGAAAGTAACGCTGATTACCTCACCGAATTACGAAAGCTGTCAAAGCACTGCCAATTCGGGGCAGGACTGGCAGATTCTCTACAAGACAAATTCTGTCTGCGGTCTCCTAAGCGAAGGAACACAGAAAAGACTACTTTCTGAGAAAGATTTGACACTGGACAAGGCTTTCAGTGTGGCTGTATCATACGAAGCAGCAGCAAGAGGAGCTGCAGAGATACAGCAAAAGCCACAGGACTTCGGCACCCATGAAATGACACGGGGTTTCGAGAGATGTTATCGCTGCGGCAGATCCACCCATGACCAGAAGGACTGCTGGTTCAAGGACAAAGCATGCAGGCAATGCGGAAAGATGGGACACATTGCACGTGTATGCAGATCTGGAAAGAAATCCGCTGACAGTAAAAAGGTCAATAAGGAAAAATACAGAAAGGTACAAATGATGACGGACAGTAGCTCCGAAGACCAGAAGAGCGATAGCGACTCTGGAAACAAGAGACTAAGCTGTCTCAAATTACATAATGTAATTGCCAAAGAAGATTACCAGACCATTTGGGTTACCCTCACGATAGCAGGGTCCCCAGTCAAAATGGAGCTCTGACCGTCATGAGTCGACGGGATTACGAGCGGCTATTTCCGCATATACCTTTGAAAGACACATCCATTGTCTTGAAGACATATACGGGGCAGAAAGTATACCCCAGAGGGAAAATAAGGGTGCCTGTTGTATACAACGGCAAGGAAATACAGAAGTTGTATTTATACGTTCTGCAAGATGGTGGTCCACCGTTGTTGGGGCCTGAATGGATCAGAAAGATACGTTTAGACTGGCACTCCATTCAGGCACTGACGGTGACCAGTAAGAAAAAAAACGATGATGACGTCATACCTGGACGATTAAAAGAAATCTTGGCTAACGCCAAAGAAGTGTTTCAACAGGAACTAGGAACCCTGAAAGGCGCCACCGCCTCAATAAAAGTGGAAGATGCGGCAATTCCCAAGTTTTTTAAGGCAAGGCCGGTGCCATACGCAATTCGTCCAGCCGTCGAGGCAGAGCTGGAGAATTTGGAAAAAGCAGGCGTGTTATCCAAGGTAGATTGGAGCGAGTGGGCAACACCCATCGTTCCGGTCATGAAGAAAACGTTGAATCTGAAGAACAGAGAAAAGTTCGCATCTGTGGGGACTTCAAGGTGACTGTAAACCCGGTTCTTCGCACGGTACACTATCCTCTTCCGAGGATAGAAGATATTTTCACCTCACTATCCGGAGGGAAACGTTTCACCAAAATTGACTTAGCACAGGCATATCTACAGATGGAGGTTGAGGAGGCCTCTAAAAGGTATCTCACGATAAACACACACAAAGGCCTGTACCAGTACAATCGACTGGTTTTCGGAGTGGCATCAGCTCCGGCTATCTGGCAAAGAGCTATGGAGCAAGTCCCGCAAGGGATTCCGGGGACTCAATGCTACCTAGACGACATCCTTGTAACAGGAGAAAACGACAATGAGCACCTTGCCAACTTGGAGCAGGTGTTCACGAGGCTGAGAGAACGGGGCCTACGAGCAAATCGCCCCAAATGCTAATTTTTCCAGAAACAAATATCATATTGTGGCCATGTCATTAACGAAGAAGGGATGCATAAGTCACCTGAAAAAATTGAAGCGGTCGTAAAGGCCCCAGCGCCTGAAAATGTCTCACAATTAAGGTCGTTCCTGGGATTAGTAAATTACTATCATAAATTTTTACCAAACTTGTCGACGGTTCTGCACCCGCTTAACGCACTGCTACAAACGGGAGTAGTTTGGAAATGGAGCGAAGACTGTAAACGTGCCTTCCATAAATGCAAAGGCTTGATCACGTCCAGGGAAGTGTTGGCTCATTACAACCCATCACTGCCAATCAGACTGGCGTGCGATGCATCCCCTTATGGCGTGGGAGCGGTATTATCGCATAGATTCCCTGATGGCTCGGAGCGGCCGATAGCTTTTGCATCACGCTCATTGAACTCAGCTGAGCGTAACTATGCCCAGATCGACAGGGAGGCACTCAGCCTGGTGTGGGGGGTGAAGAAATTCAACCACTACCTACACGGACAAAAGTTCACCTTGTTGACTGACCATCAACCCCTCGTCTCCATATTCAACCCTAAAAAGGGCATTCCCATTATGACAGCGCAAAGGCTACAGAGGTGGTCCCTTTTCCTAGGGGCACACCAATATGACATAGAGTACAAAGGAACAAAACAGCATGGGAATGCTGACGGGTTATCGCGCCTACCGTTGCCAACGGTGGAAGATGCGCCTACAGTGGACCCAGTGGAGATATTCCACTCGACCATAGTGGAATGTCTACCGGTGACAAATTCTACCATTGAAAAGGAAACGCGAAATGACCCGACTCTCTCACGAGTCTATGATTTAACGGTGAAGGGATGGCCAGCACATGGCGAACCACTGTTGCCAGCATTCTCGCAAAGAAGAGAACAGCTGTCAGTGTGCCGAGGAACCTTGATGTGTAGATCCAGAGTGGTGATTCCACCCAAACTCAAGGATAGAGTGCTAAAGGAGCTTCACGAGGGGCATCTGGGTGGAGTGAAAATGAAGAACTTAGCCAGAGCGTTTGTGTGGTGGCCAGGTATCGATGGAGACATCGAAGAAATGACCAAGAGCTGTCTAGGATGCCAGAAGGTCCAAAACGCCCCACCACAAGCCCCTCTACATCCATGGGAGTGGCCCTCATCTCCATGGCAAAGGGTACATATCGACTTTGCTGGTCCATTTATGGACTCAATGTTCTTAATCGCGGTGGATGCACACTCCAAGTGGCCGGAGGTAATAAAGATGTCCTCCACCACCACGGAAAAAACCATCACAGTATTAAGGACCATATTCGCCAGGAATGGGCTGCCTGAACAGATCTGTTCTGATAATGGACCGCAATTTGTATCCGAAGAATTCAGGAAGTTCTTAAAAAACAATGGGGTTAAGCACTACACGTCCGCCCCATAACATCCCGCCACCAATGGATTGGCTGAAAGGTTTGTCCAGACCTTCAAGAAGGCCATAAAGGCCATGGGTAATGAAGACATAAATCTACAACATAAGGTAGATAACTTCTTGTTTGCGTACAGGAATGCAACACATGTGGTTACAAACCAAACCCCCGCCATGATGTTTTTCAATAGAAGACTAAGATGCCGGCTGGATTTGGTCAAGCCAAACGTCAGAAGGGACGTAGAGAACCGACAATTTCAAAGCACGAATGAAAGGCCAACTATAACCTTCCATATAGGTCAACCAGTTTTGGCCCGGGACTATCGTACCGAGAAATGGCAGCCTGGAACTATTTGCACACGACTAGGACCGCTGATGTATACCGTGGACATTGGAGAAAGCATAATAAGGCGCCATGCTGACCAGATCATAGAGTCATCCGAAAAAGGACAACCTACACCACAACTCTATACGCCTAGTGATGAAGCAGAGATACCCATAGTATTTACCTCCAATCCGGTGATACTGGAACCAGATGAAACCGACACTAGCATTGAAGCCGAATCGACCTTGCCAAAAGAACCTACTACACCACCGAGGCATTATCCGGACCGAGTCAGGAAGCCTCCAGAGAGACTGAATTTGTAATTGATTAACTTCAGCAAATGTGTATATTATTGTTCTTGTAAAAATGTTATTTAATGATTACTTAAAATGTTATGTACTATTTATCTAAAAGGGGAGGAATTGTAGTGTATGTACCTTTAAGAGGAACTATGTTTTTGAAGTCCCTGTATACTGTAGTACCAGTAGTGACCACTCGGGTATATAAGCCTGTGTAGCGTCTTGTGTTGTTAGTTCACCTCCAGACTTTGTTCAGTAAACACTTGTTAAATCAACTCCTGCATTCCGTGTCTCCATTAACACACCGATCTAACAGCCCTCAAGCTGCCACTGTGAGTGACTCTGAAGGGGATGACGAGGAGGAAGCCAGACCATCAGTGCCACCCTCAGCCGAGGCAGCCCATGGCCATAATGGGGACACGTCTTCCCTGGAGGGGAGCAGGGGGGAATGGTCTGAGGAGGGTGAAGCTCCGGGGCCCAGTGGGCTGCAGCAACGCAGGGGGGGGAAGGGAAGCTCGGCGGCCTTCTCCCCGGTGGGAGAGTCTGGCCTCGAGTCCTGCTACAGTGAGCGCAGAAGAGGTGCGGCTCCTCGCTGAAATGAGCGACCAGGCGGAGCACAGGCACACTGAGCTCATGGCTGCAGTGGCAAGGATGCCCGAATCCATTGAGTCACTGGCAAGGAGTGTCCAGGACTTCGGCGCAACACAGGCAAGGAGTCTCCAGGACTTCGGCGCAGCACAGGCAAGGATTGTCCAGGACGTCGGTGCAGCACAGGCGGCTGCCACGCAAGTGCTTAGTGCTGCAATGCAGTCAGTGGCTGGTCTCATGCAGACGCAGATTGAGGCCACACGAGCACTGACTGCTGCCACCCTTGCTGGATCGGGCATGAATCGTCGCACCGCAGCAGGCCAGCAGTCTGTGCTTCAGCAGATTGCTCCGTATGCTGCAGTGCTGCCCCGTAGGAGTGCCAGTGTGTCGTCCTAACAGGGAGTTGCTGTCCTCTGTCAGGATGACAGCATTCCTGCTGCCAACACTGTCACTTCTCCACTGCAGCTGCCACCACCTGTAGGACAGACTGCTGCCGCCCATGCAGAGTTGGAGCAGTCAGCAGCCGGGCCCTCCAGGCCCAGAGCTGGTCCAGGCCGTCCCTCAAGGGCATCTGCAGTCTCAGTTTCTGACACTCAGCAGCCTTCCCCTAGCCTTGCTGCAGCCACTGGGGTCCCATTGCGGAGGAGCTGCAGGGTGGGAAGGGGCGAATCTCGCAAGCGAAGCAGATCACCCTCAAAGGGCAAAAAGTAGGAGGTGTGGCAAAATGCTGTTAAATGTTTAATTGAAGGCCGAGGATCGTGGTCATTTTTTGGTTACTGTTTTGTTCATTGTCTCCAGGTTGTGAGAGCCAGTTATGTGACTGACTGCTTTTTTTGGTGTTTCTCTCTATTACTTTGTCATGCGGGAAGGGCACACAGTTTGTTAAATAAAGAAGTGTCTTTATTCAGAATGTGCATGTTTGCTCTTTGAACTATTTGTTGCCTTGACCGGCTCAGGGGTTGCGGCACGGTTCCATTCATGCTCTTTGAATGGCAGAAGCCATTCCCTCAGAGGGGGCCTAGAACCAACTTGCTATAAGCCGCTGACGGACGGCCCTTGCACTTTCTGCCTCCCTCCCGTCTTGGTGCTGCTGCTCCTCCTCCTCCTCCTCCTCCTCCTCTGCTGGTGCTCCAATGTCTGGTGGCAGTGGCTGAGTCCTGAGGATTGCCAGGTTATGCAGCATGCAGCACACAACAACGAAATGGGAGACTCGCTCAGGTGAGTACTGAAGGGCTCCTCCGGAATGGTCCAGACAGCGGAACTGTTGCTTGAGCACGCTGATTGTGTGCTCAATGATGTTCCTTGTCGCTTGATGGCTCTCATTGTATCGTTCTTCAGCAGGGGTGCTGGACGAACGGAGCGGGGTCATCAGCCAGGTGCACAGAGGATAGCCTTTGTCCCCGAGAAGCCAGCCTCCTGGGTGAGCCGGGGCCTCGAAAAGATCTGCCACAGAAATCTGGCGCAGGATGAAGGCGTCCTGGCTGCTGCCTGGAAAGCGGGCATTGACAGCCACTATCAGCTGTCTGTGGTCACAGACCAACTGGACATTCAACGAATGGAACACCTTCCGGTTGCGGTAATCCTCGGCATTCTCTTGCGACGCCCGCAAAGCCACATGCGTGCAGTCAATGGCGCCCTGCACCATGGGGAAGCCAGCTATTTTGCAAATCCCATTGCGCGCTCTTGCTGCTTGTCCGGGGCCATGGGGAAGGAGATCTACTGACGTCTCCTTTTAAAGAGGGCATTCGTGACTTGACGGATGCAGCAATGCACCGCGAACTGGGAGATATTGGCAATGTCCCCAGTAGCGGATTGAAAGGAGCCGGTGGCATAGAAGTTGAGAGCCACTGTGACCTTCACTGCCACTGACAGAGACGTCCTGCTCCTCAGCTGAGGCTGCAGATCTGGCTGAAGCAGGTGGCAGAGCTCAGTAACCACCTCCTTGCTGAATCGCAGCCTCCGAAAACACTGCTCCTCAGACATATTGAGGTATGAGAACTGTTGGCGGAAAACCCTGGGACGGTATGGTCTCGTGTGCCGACGCCTGTTGGCCCTCCTCTGTCTGGCCATGATTGGCACTCTCTCTCGGCATCTCTGTGCCCTCTCAATGTAATGGAGAAGCCCAACGTTCCCACCCATTGCAGCCCCCATAGTATGTGGCCACTCAAGGTTATGCCGGTGAAAAAGCAAACCAACTACAAAGTTCTGGTCAGAAGCCAAAAGTACCTCAGCGAGCGCTGACTCAATGCAGAAAGCTCTCTCCCTTTGTCTCTCTGCAAATCTCTCTCTCACAGAAGGAGTGGTCCAAAAATGGCTACCACAAAGAAGCCAGGAAGAGCCCCCTTTAAATAGCACCCCCCCAGCCCCACAGTGACTGGGAACCGTTCCAGTCAACCAGTTGCTAGGAGCGACAGGCAGAAAGGAGGGGGGCGCCACTGAATTTCCGGTTCGGGGCACCCCAAGGGCGTTGCACCATGAAATGACGCAGGATCTGCGTGCGCAGCTGAGCGGGCGTTGTGGTTTAGCACCACCGCTAAATGTCCGCTCAATTTCGCGAGAGGCGCAGGTCTCGCCGCGCCTGGGCGCTAGCTGGCTCGCACCCCACTTTTCGCCCTCTTAAGGCGCTAACGGGTGGCGCAACCAACTGAATTTCTCCCCCTGATCTTACAGCACGGAAGGATGCCATTAGGACCATGTAGCCTGTGCTGCCTCTCTGAAAGAGCTATCCCCTTGTTCCCGTTCCCCTACCCATTCCCCACACCCTTTTAATTTTTTCTTTTTCAACTATTTATCCACCTGCCTTTTAAAAGCTACTGTAGATTCTGCTTCCACCAAGGCATTCCACGTCTGAACAAGATGCGTAAAATAATTCTCCTAAACGCCCCTTTCCTTCTTTTGGTGATGATCTTAAACCAACTCACTGACCAGTCGAAATAGTTTCTCCCCGATTCATCAAAACCTCTCATAATTCTGAATCCCTCTATTAGATTTCCTCTTAACCTTTTTTTATTCTAATGAGAAAATCATCCAGTCTCTCTTCATAACTGAAGTATCTCACTCAGGGATCAGCTTAGTGAATTTCTTCTGCACCCTCTCCACGGCCTCGCTAGCCACCTGAAAGTAAAGCACCCAGTACTAGACACCCGATGCAAAATTATGGTGGCTAGTATGGCAATGAACCTTCCCCTATAAAGGAAGAAGATCCATACAGGACAGCAGTGCACTGGATAGCATGCTGAGAGGTCAGGTCCAAATTGGAGATCAGATGCAAAATGTTGGTGGTGTGTGCTATTTATTTACCATCGTCCAAGGCTAAAAGTGAGACTTCCGTTCCAGGAGGGCTTCAGTGCCCTATTGACACTCTTGCCATCAGAGACAGCTCTGTAGTATAAAGGGAACATACAACATGTTCTGCTGTATTTAGTAACACCTTTAAAAAGAAATTAGATGAATATCTGGTTACGGACACAATTGAGTATCATAAGGATAAATATAGATGGAGATCAAATATTGTGTGGAACATGATATTTCCTGAGCTGCTAGGACTGTGAAAATGAAATGCCAAAGAAGGCTACCAGTCAAGGATTAATCATGTGAAATGTAAGGTCCAATAGATATTCTGGAGTTGGGACAGGGAGAACCTTTGCAGCTGTTTTCCTAGGAAATGAAATAGTTTGGACAGATTCCATGCGACAGCAGACTCTAAGTGGTCTGTGGACGGACCATGTCTGTGGAAGGAAGCTTAATAGGCTATATGATTTTTTTTTTTCTCATTCCATGTTCTTGTAACTAGGCCAGGTTGCTTAAGCAACAGAGCGCAAACCTCCCAACCAACCCCTGAATATTCTTCAGGTAAGTTTTCTGCCCAATTAGGAATGTCACCCTAAGTGAGAAAGCTACCAATTGAACAGCTTGCATGAAAGTAAAGTAGTAGGAAGAAAATTGCACTGTTCTGTTTCACATTATACTGAAGTATCAGAGCATCTGGCAGCATCATTGCTGCTGCTCCTTGACAGAGGGGTCCGGAAAGGAAGAAAAGGGAGAAAATGTGTAGTTGCACTCGATCTTCACTGAGCTCCTGATCATACTCTTGGAGACCTCCTGGGTCCAACTCTAGTACTGAACCTCTTAGACGCTATACCTATGACCTTATAGGGCTGGTGTTGCTGGCCCTAATACCTCAGAAGTGCCTGCAGAAGAGGCACAGTGCATCAGAAATTTGGGCAGGGACCTCTGATGCTGGGTGGCCAATCCCAATGTGCTGTCCCCCAACTTATCACTGTGGTTTTTTTTTTAAAGATGCCCATTGTGCTGTGCCAGAAGCAGGCACTGGAATGTAAAATAACAACAGAAAATGCTGGAAAAACTCAGCAGGCCAGGCAACATCCGTGGAGAGAGAAATAGAGTCAAGGTTTCAGGTCGAAACCCCTAAATTCTTTATTTGATCTGTTAGTGACCATTTTATATTTATGCCTCTTTGTTCAGGACTCACCTACAAGTGGAAACAGTTTCACCAAATCCATCCTATCAAACCGCTTCAGAATTTTAAAGCCCTTTATCAGGTCTTCTCTTTTCCAAAGAAATGAGCCCCAGCCTGTTCAATCCTTCCTGATAGTTGTATCCTCTGAATTCTGGTAACATCCTTGTAAATCTTTTACGCACTTTCTCCAGTTCTTCAATATCCTTTTGTAGTATGGAGACCAGACTGTGTACAGTACTCCAAGTGTGGTCCAACCAAGGATTTATATAAATTTAATATTACCGCTCTGCTTTTCTAATCTTTATCTCCAGTACTTTGTACTCTTTATGGCTTTATCAACTTGTGTTTCTACTTTCAATGATTTATGTATCTGTATTCCAGTTCACTTTGCTCCTCTATCCCATTTAGTTTCTTATCTGCCAAGGAATAAGTGGCCTCCTTATTCCTTCAACCAAACTGAACCACCTCACACTTTGCAATTTTGAATTTAATTTGCCATTTATCTATCCATTCCGCAAGCCTGGATTATTTGGTATACCCTCTAATTTGGTATCATCTGCAAATTTTGACTCCACACCTCCAAAGCTTGAGCTTTTATGTATATGGTGAACAACAGCGGTCCCAGCACAGATCCCTGCAGGACACCACCTCCCACTTTCTACCATTCTGTTGAAATCTACCTTAACCCCTACCCTCTGTTTTCTGATTTGTAGTCATCTTTCAATCCATTCTATTAACTGGCCCTCATTCCATATGTCATGAGTCTCTTATGTGGCACCTAGTCGAAGACCTTCTAAAAGTTTATGTATGTCACATCCACTGCATTGCTCTTGTCTACTCTTTCTGTTACTTCTTCAAATAATTCAATAAGGTTAAACATGACCTTCCTTTTAGAAATCCATGCTGTCTATTTTTTTATTATATTCTTCTTCCTTAGATTTTTTGTTATCTAATATTTTAACAAAGATCCAAATATCTTTCCTACCACTAGTATTAAGCTAACTAGGCTAGAATAGTTTTATCTCCCTTTTTGAAGAAAGGAATTATATTTGCTGCCCACCAGCCCTTTGGCACTGTTTCTTTTTATATGTGGATATGAGTGTCTCTGCTATCTCCTCCCTAGTTTTGTTTGAGTATCTGTGGGTGCAATCCATCTGGACCCGGGGTTTTGTCCTCCTTAAGATTAGTTAGTTTGTCTAGTGTCTCCTTTCTTTCTATCTTAACTGTTGTAATTTCCCTCTTGACTTCTTCTGCTATTGTCATTTCCTCTTTGTTAGCCTCAGTTTACACTGAAGAGGCTAAGAATCTATTCAGTATCCCTGTCATTTCAGTATCATCTCCTGTGTGTTTACTATGCTCATTCTTTAGTGGTCCTATCCCTAACTTATTCCCCTTTGTCATCCTCTCCTTTATTGATTATTCAAATAGCAATGTCTATTTTTATAAGGTTATTGCAAATAT
This sequence comes from Somniosus microcephalus, assembly GCF_052327205.1. Classification (NCBI taxonomy): domain Eukaryota; kingdom Metazoa; phylum Chordata; class Chondrichthyes; order Squaliformes; family Somniosidae; genus Somniosus; species Somniosus microcephalus. Next base: position 198,077,360 of record NC_140996.1, read on the forward strand.
TCAGAAAAACTATATAAGTTGATCCATGGGAACAATTATTTAACCACTAAACTCGTACTTGAGTTCTTGTCGTTCAGTACGGTCAAGCTCATAGGCTTTTTAAATGCTATGCCTGCTACCAATATCTACATTAATTGGAGTCTCCTGGTAGATAATTTATCAGCACTGTGTGAACACAAAAAAGCAGAATAATGCAGAGCCTAACAAGGAAAATTTAATCGTCATGCCACTAGTATAGTGGAAAGGTCCATTTTCTCAGATGAAGAGACTTATGATAGGTTTAATTGAGGAGAGTCAAAATGCAAAAATATCACATTTAGATTACAGTAACATGATTCCACAGAATTACCAAGACTTGCCAGCTATTAAGGAGTTTAGCACAAAATCCTGTGCTCTTTACTTCCATGGTTTCAATCATAGACAAGGCCATCTTCTGAACACTTCCTTGTATCCCTCACCACCCACATTCTCCTACCCCCTTCCTTCTACGTCCACCCCAGAAAAACTCTACCCCAAGGCACTTACAACTGCACTTTCAAACTCCCAATTGTCTAGCCTTTGGCCTTCCATTTTCCATAATAATTCTTCAGCCGTTGATCTGCTCAACCACTCACTCACCTCCACTTTTGATGGCCTTGTCCGCACTAAAACCTTTACTCTCTCCCATCCTGGTCAGTCCCCTTGGTATGGCCCCCATCTGCACTCCCTCAAATTCAAGGGGCACAGACTTGAGCGCATCTGGTGCACGACTAGTTTAGCCTTTCACCATCAGATCTGGCTGGACTGCATCAAGCCTTATCTGGCTTCACTCCCCTCTTCCAAAACTAATCACTGCTCTTGGATCATCTTGGAGAGCAAAGATAATCCCTGGCTTTCTTTCTCCACTCGTGGACTTGTTTGTCACTAAGATTGAGATCATCTGTGCCATGTGCAGCTGACCCTACTGTTCTCCTTACCTACCACTCTTCTCCTTACCTACCAAGGCAATCTTCCCCTAGGCTCTCTCTTGTCCTAGTCCTGATCTGGCTTCTTTCTCTAGTTTCTCTCCTATCTCCTCACCTCATGCCCTCTTCAAGCTCATCTCATCCATGAGACCCACCTCCTGCTCCCTTGACCCCATTCCTACTAAACTGCTGACCATCCAACTTCCCTTCCTGGTCCCAAGTTAACTGACATTGTAAATGGTTCTCTTTCCTCAAACACTGTCTCCCTCACTTTCAAAACCACCTTAATGACCTCCCTCCTCAAAAATCCACCCTCCACCCCTCTGTCCTCGAAAACTACTTTTCATCACCCCATCTTCAACCTCCCTTTCCTCTCCAAAAGTCCTGGAACCTGTTGTCGCCTCCCAACTCCATGCCCATCTTTCCTGCAACTCCATGTTTCAATCTCTCTAATCAGGTTTCTGTCCTACCACATCACAGAAACAGTCATCATCAAAGTCAAAAATGGCATCCTCTGTGACTGTAACCATGGTACATTTTTCCTCTTTGTCCTCCTCGACCTCCTTGCAACCTTTAACAAAGTTGATCGTACTATCCTCCTCCAACGCCTTTCCTCCGTTGTCCAGCTCAGTGAGACTTCCCTTGCTTTGTTAAATTCGTACCTTTGTTAAATTCACACAGGTGTCAGCTGTGGCTCAGTTGGTAGCACACTCAACTCTGTGTCAGAAGGATCATGGGTTCCAGTCCCACTCCAGGGACTTGAGCCCATAAATCCAGGCTAACACTCCAGTGCAGTGCTGAGGGAGTGCTGCTCTGTCAGAGGTGCCGTCTTTTGGATGAGACGTTAAACCGAGACCCCATCTGCTCTCTCAAGTGGATGTAAAAGATCCCATGGCACTATTTTGAAGAACAGTCGGGAAGTTATCCCCGGTGTCCTGGGGCCAATATTTATCCCTCAAGCAACATAACAAAAACAGTTTACCTGGTCATTATCACATTGCTGTTTGTGGGAGCTTGCTGTGCGCAATTGGCTGCTGCGCTTCCCACATTACAACAGTGATTACACTCCAAAAGTACTTCATTGGCTGTAAAGCCCTTTGAGACGTCCAGTGGTCGTGAAAGGCGCTATATAAATGTAAGTCTTTCTTTCTTTTTACCTATCCAATTGTAGCAAAATCATCTCCAGAAATGGCTTCGCTTCCCCGCCCTGCACTATTACCTCTGGAGTCTCTCAAGGATCTATCTATCCTTGGCCTCCTCCTTTTTATCATTTACTTGCTGCTTATTAGCAACATCATCTGCAGACCTGGGGTCAGCTTCCACATGCACGCTGATGACACCTAGCTCTACCTTTCTACACCCTCTCGTCACCTTAGATTTGTTGCCCGACATCCAATCTTGGATGAGATGTAATTTCTTCCAGTTAAATATTGGGAAGACTAAATTCATCATCTTCAGCCCCACCACAAACCCAGCACCCTTGGCACCAGTTCTATTCCCTTCCCCAGCCAGATTGAACTAGGCTGTTCACAACCTCAGTGTCCTATTCAACCCTGACCTCAGCTTCCAACCCCCTATCCTCTCCATCACAAAGACTGGCACTCAATAACATCACCCGCCAAATGCAAGTAGTTGTTGCCCTGCCTTAGCCCATCTGCTGCTGAAACACTCATCCATGCTTTTGTCACCTCCAGACTCGACTACTGCCCGCCTCACATCCTTCACCTCTCTGTAACCCTGTACTCATCTTCAGCTCATCCCAAACTCTTCTGGCTCTGTAACCTATCCTACACCAAGTCCTGTTCACCCATCAGTCCTGTCCTTGCTGACCTAAGTTGGCTCCCAGTCTTCCAACTCCTCCAATTTAAAATTTTCACCCTTGTGTTTAAATCCATTACTGGCCTTACCCCTCCCTATCTCTGTAAGCTGCTCCAGCCCTACAACCCCCCAGAACTCTCCGTTCCTCTAGCGTTGACCTCTTGTAAACCCCCCTTTGCTTTCATCCCACCATTGGTGGCCGTGCCTTCAGCCATCCCTGGAATTCCCTCCCTAAACCCCTCTGCCTCCCTCTCTTCCTTTAAAATGGTCCTTAAACCCTACCTCTTTGATCAAGTTTTTGGTCACTTGTCCTAATGTCTCCTTCTCTGGCTCGGTGTCAATTTTTATCTGATTATGCTACTGTGAAGTGTCTTGGGATGTTTTCCTACATTAAAGGCACTATATAAATGCAAGTTATGGTTGTTGTTGTAACACTTCCTTGGGCTTATTAGATAGGAGATTGTATTCCTATTATATTACTTGTATATTTTGTGTTAGAATAAAGCTAATCTGTAGCAGTGACAGACTGGTTTCCCAAAAGGATTCGGGAATTGTCAGATGAAGTGGGGGCACTGATTTGAGGAGGGCATCATACAGGAAACAATGTGACTAATCACTGTAATCTAGAAACCTATGCCTAACGAAGATTATGGGTGCTGCAAGGATCACAAAAATCAGAAGCAATGTAAGTTTGGTTTTACTTTAGCCTATAAGGTCTTGGTTGTGATGATGCAAAAATAATCCACATTTTAATACTGATACCTTTAAGTTTAATATTTTCATGAATTTTTTAAACAACCTAATTCACTTCAAAGAAATGGCTCTCCCCATAATTATTCAGCTTTAGATAATTGAAAGATTTTCCTGCAAAAAAGATGTTTATCTCCAATTTGGTTGTGCAATGCAAGCTTTTCAACAAATTCAAAAGCAATTACATGGTGATATTTATTTTATTCCTAGTTAAGTCATCCCAAATTAAATTTGTGTTTAGCAGCAGAATTTAAAAAAAAACTTTGCTATGAGGGAGGTTAAACCAGAAATCTCAAAGCCTGCAGGGCAAATGTGCAACAATGCAAGCTTTGGGCCATGTTGGCATATTCTAGCCAAAAATTCACACAAGCTATTAAAGAGGGAGGTGAGGCCAACATTTGATAGTGACATATTATAGGCATGCCAAAATGATCATTGACAAATAATTTCCAACATTATGCTCCCAAAATACTTCAAAAGAACCTGGTATAGTTGTCACTTGTTGAGAAGTTACTTACAAATTTACAAAAAGTCTTCAGAGAGTACTGTGGCACGGTGCATTGGAACCATACAGTGGTTCAACGCGAGTTCACATCTACATCTACAAACAGCCACATTCCAGAGATTCCAATCAGCTCTCGTGGGACAGTGGCCAGCAGAATTCAGAAATCAATGGCATTGCAAATGGGGCGGTTTCTATAACGGGCGTCCGATCCGCAACTCCAGTTTTATGTTCGGGCAGCAAGTTCAAAATCTAGTGTGCCAGTAATTTCACAAATACAAAATAAACATAAAACATAGATGGGTATGAAACGCTTAGGATCCAGGGATCCCAGTTTGAAAAGCTACAGATTAGAGAGAGCCTTACTCAGTTGAGTATTGCGGTACTTGGATTGAAATTACTTGACGCTCAGACTAGGTGCTTAAAGTGGGAAAGTTCTGTGTCTCAACACTGACATCCCTCACACTGATCAGCATAAAGTCATCCCAAACTTTTTGGAAAGCAGCAATTTTTAGCATGTTGTGGAAGGTTAGAGTGAAACTCACTTTAGACGGTGTACAAAAAGGAAATAACTAATTCCCAGAAATGCAAATCACTCACTGGTAAGTACAAGCTACAAGACTGAATACCAGATGTATGGAATAAGTAAGAACAGAACCGTCCACGTGGAACTGTACTGACTCTGAGCCAGTTAAAACAAAGAACAGCTCTTAAGAGTTAGATTCTTGGAAAAAAGACATCTGACTGCAAGCAAGTAGACCAAAGTGCACATCTGTAATGGTAATGCAATGTGAGTGCGCAGCATCTTTTGACTAATCGTAGATTTGAAGATAAGATTAAACCTGAAATTATTTGAGTACCATATGATTAGGGCCAGCGATTTCCATTTTTATCACATTGGATGACAGGATTTTTGACAACATTTTTGGGATCCATGGGCTTGATATTAACTAAAATAACAACAGAAAACACTGAAGAAAAACTCAGCAGGCCAGGCAGCATCCGTGGAGAGAGAAACGGAGTTAACGTTGATATTAACTCCCCGTTTGGCAGAAACCAGGACGGAGTGTAGTTAAAATGGAGCAGGGGACTTGCCCACCTCTTTTTTTTAATTAAACATATTTATTTAAATATGGTAGTACTTGTTACAACTCATCAATTACATAATAAATCCATTACATTCATTAGCTGCAATAGAACAAAGCCTTAAAAACAGCTTTAGGGTTAACAGTACAAATGCAGTGGTAAATTTTACAGATAAACCAATAATATTAACAGTACAGGTACCCATAGTGAAAAACAATTTTACACCAGTCCTATTGGCAACCCACCTCTTTTCTGCTCCGAGCTGGCCGACAGCAATTATAAATTGCAGGTGGCAAGGACGCCCACCCCAAGCCGGCCGGGTCCTCTTTAAATATGATGTGATCGGGGCCCGATCTGCCATTTTAACCTGCGGCCTGAGTGAGGGAACATATAGTGGCTTCGCTCCAAGGCTAAACCTGCCAGGAGGCCCAGTAAGGTAAGTTATTTTTAATCCTGGCCTCTTAATCTATTTCATTTCCTGTGCTTCTTTAGTCTTGACAAAGGGTTTTCACCCAAAACGTTGACTCTATTTCCTCTCCACGGATGTTGCCTGGCCTGCTGAGTTTTTCCAGCATTTTCTGTTGTTATTTCGGATTTCCAGCATCTGCAGTATTTTGCTATCGTTTTAAGTTTTTTTTTAAATGTTTGTTTTGTTTCCTTGTAGGCCAAGAGGAGCAGGAGTGCTCCTTCGGGCCCCATACGGAAACCATGGGCCTGCCCTGCCCTGGGGTTCCCATTCCTCCCCTGACCAGGATTTCCCGCCCTGAGGCCACTTATCTTGTGCCGGACATCATACCCCTGGGTCCCCCGGCGGCGGCCGCCTCCCGAGCAACCGCTTCCCAACAACCTCCCAGCCGTTTTGGTCGTGAAGCCGGCAAGCGATGTATTAATGAAGCCCAGCCGCCACAAGCCGCCGCGTCCACCTGCTGCCGTTCATTTTGCCACGTTCCCATCCCCGAGTTAAAATCGAGCCCACTGTACATTTCACCATTCCGTGCATTTTTTCCATGAAAGGCCCTAATCAGTGACCTTGATTACCAATTACAACCATTCATAACTAGCGCCACTAGTCATGGATGACTTTCAAGTTCCGTTTTTATGATGGGATTTTCCAAGAATTTGACTGAGGGATTACATTCTGTGATTGTGCCCATTTTATCATGAAAACGACAAACCAGTTGCCTTGTGTAAGATTTAAACTCTTCAGTTCTACCACAACTGTTAAAAATTAGAATAAATTTGCTATCCAGATTATTGTACATCATAACATTGCCATGTTTGTTGAAAGTTAAATAATGCACCCACAAAGTTTAATGTAACAAGACTGTGTCTGTTAGCTGACAGCCCTATCATTGCAGGTTTTCCTTAATTTGATACTAATATTGATGGCTCACTCGTATGTGATCTCCCTCTATAAGATGACAATTTATGCAATCATAAAATATTAACGCTTAATTTTCTGAATAAGAGGTTGGGAAATGTTGGTGTTCAGAGGGACCTGGGTGTCCTTGTACACGAATCACTGAAAGTTAATGTAAAGTCCGCGCCTCAATAATACACGGACTTCGGGAGAACAGTTTAACAGGTACTTTACTGAACAGGAGGCAACGTCAGACTGAAATACAGAAGCCTGCTAGGGCCTTTTATACAGGGCTGGTCACTGCCGGTACTGCAGTCTAAAACCAGTTATTCCCTTAAAGGTACATACACAACAATTCCTCCCCTTTTTAGATAAACAGTATATAACATTCATTTAACAACTAAATAATAACTAATTACAGTTACAATTTTCTCTGTACTATAGACATCAACTGAAATAATCATTTATAAGTTCAGTCTTTGAGGAGGCTTCCTGATCCTGACTGGATAGCGCCTTTCTCGAGTATCCTGTTCTTGTGGTGGAGTTGATTCAGGCTCATTGTCATTTGTTGGTTCGTCAGCTTCCAATACCACTGCTTCTGAGGTAGACGAAATCTGTACTTCGGGCTCATCACCAGGTGCACATGCTTGTGGTATAGGTTTGGCTTGTTCCTGTGACTCTAGAATCTGGCCAGCATGGCGTCTCACGATGCCCTCTCCAACATCCACTGTGTACATTAGTGGTCCCTGCTGTGTGCATATCGTTCCTGGCTGCCATTTTTCTGTTCGGTAGTCGCGGGCCAAGACTGGTTGCCCTATCTTGAAGCTCCTGGTTGGCTTCTCATTTATGTGCTGGAACTGCTTATCCTCAACATCTCATCTTATGTTTGGTTTGAGCAAATCCAAGCGACATCTTAGCCTTCGGTTGAAAAACAGTACGGCTGGAGTTTGGTTGGTTACTGCATGTGTCGCATTCCGGTAAGCAAACAAGAAATTATCCACCTTGTGTTGTAGTGGTATGTCGTCATTATACATTGCCTTTATGGCCTTTTTAAAGGTCTGAACAAACCTCTCAGCCAATCCATTTGTGGCTGGATGATATGGGGCAGATGTGTAATGTTTCACCCCATTATTCTTCAGGAACCTCTGGAAATCCTCAGACACAAACTGTGGCCCATTGTCGGAGCAAATCTGTTCTGGCAACCCATTCCTGGCGAAGATGGTCCTTAGGACTGCAATAGATTTCTCCGTGGTGGTGGAAGACATTTTAATGACCTCTGGCCATTTCGAATGGGCGTCCACAGCGATTAGAAACATTGAGTCCATAAATGGACCAGCAAAATCAATGTGTACCCATTGCCATGGAGATGAGGGCCACTCCCATGGATGTAGTGGGGCCTGTGGTGGAGCGTTTTGGACCTTCTGGCATCCTGTGCATCTCTTGGTCATATCCTCGATTTCTTTATCGATTCCCGGCCACCACACAAACGCCCTGGCTAGGCTCTTCATTTTTACCCCTTCCAGATGACCCTCATGAAGCTCATTGAGCACTCTATCTCTCAACTTGGGTGGAATTACCACTTGGGACCCACACATCAAGGTCCCCCGGCACACTGACAGTTGTTCTCTCCTTGGCGAGAATGCTGCCAACAGTGACTCACCATATGCTGGCCATCCCTTCACCGTCAAATCATAGACCCGAGAGAGTGTCGGGTCATTTCGGGTTTCCTTCTCAATACTTGCGTTTGTAACAGGCAAACATTCGACTATGGTCGCATGGAATATCTCCACAGGGTCCACTGCAGGTGCTTCTTCCGCCGTAGGCAACGGTAGGCGCGACAGGCCATCAGCGTTCCCATGCTGTTTCGTACCCTTGTACTCTATGTCGTACTGATGTGCCCCTAGGAAAAGTGACCATCTTTGCAGCTGTTGCGCCGTCATCACCAGAATGCCCTTCTTTGGGTTAAAAATGGAGACCAGGGGCTGATGATCAGTCAGTAGGGTGAATTTCTGCCCGTGCAGATAGTGGTTGAACTTCTTCACCCCCACACCAGGCTGAGGGCCTCCCTGTCAATCTGGGTGTAGTTACGCTCGGCTGAGGTTAGTGAGCGCGACGCAAAGGCTATTGGCCTCTCTGAACCGTCACGGAATTTGTGTGACAGCACCGCTCCAATGCCGTAAGGTGACACATCACATGCCAACCGAATCGGTAGTGTTGGGTTGTAGTGGGCCAATACTTCTTTTGAAGTGATCAGGCATTTACATTCCTGAAAGGCACACTTACACTCATCACTCCATTTCCATGTTACTCCAGTTGGGTGCAGAATTGTAGATAAATTCGGCAAGAACTTATGGTAGTAGTTCACCAACCCGAGGAACGACCTCAGTTGCGACACATTTTCCGGTGCTGGAGCCTTGACTACAGCCTCAATCTTGTCCGGCGATTTATGCAACCCTTCCTCATCAATCATGTGGCCACAATACGAGACTTGTCTCCTGAAGAACTCGCATTTGGGGCGGTTGGCTCGTAGCCCATATTCCTGCAATCTCATGAGCACCTGCTCCAGGTTGGCAAGGTGTTCATTGTCATCTTCGCCCGTAACCAGAATTTCGTCCAAATAACACTGGGTCCCTGGGATCCCTTGCAGGACTTGTTCCATTGCCCTCTGCCAAATAGCCGGGGCCGATGCTACCCCGAATACCAGCCGATTGTACTGGTAAAGGCCTTTGTGAGTGTTTATCGTGAGGTATTTCCTAGATGCTTCTTCCACCTCCATCTGTAGATACGCTTGAGCCAGATCAATCTTTGTAAAACGTTTCCCTCCAGATAGTGAGGCGAAAATATCTTCTATCTGCGTCAGATAGAATTTGTGACAGACGTCCAGGTGCGACATCAGCATCCTTTTTGTCAGTCACAGTTAGCACCAGAATGGAATGCCAATCCAATTGTATTTTTCGGATCCATTCACATCCCAATAATGGTGGTCCTCCATCTCGTAGTATATACATATATAGTTTCTGTGCTTCCTTGCCGTTATATTTAACTGGCACCCTTATTTTTCCTCTGGGGTAGACCTTTTGCCCCGTGTATGTCTTCAATACAATGGACGTGTCCTTTAAGGGTATGTGTGAGAATAGCCGCTCATAGTCTCGTCGATTCATGACAGTTAGGGCTGATCCTGTGTCCAATTCCATCTTTACTGGGGACCCTGCTATCATGAGAGTGACCCAAATGGTTCGGTGATCTTCCTTTGCGATCACGTTGTGTAACTTTAAACAACTTAGTCTCCTGCTCCCGGAGTCGTTATCACTCTCCTGATCTTCCGAACTACTGTCTGTCAGTTTCTTTACTTTCCTGTACTGTTCCTTAGTAGTTCTTGTCATGCTGGTTTTCTTCCCCGACCTGCAGACTCTTGCTATATGTCCCATTTTTCCGCATTGCCTGCATACTTTGTCTTTAAACCAGCAGTCCTTCTGCTCATGGGTTGTTCTGCCGCAGCGATAGCACTTTTCTGCTCCACACGCCATTTCGTTAGCGCTGTATTCTTGTGGTTTCTGTTGTATTTCTGCAGCTCCCCATGCTGCTGCTTTGTAGGATACTGCCACGCTGAAAGCCTGTTCTAGCACCAGGTCCTTTTTTGAAAGTAGTCGTTTCTGGGTTCCTTCACTCTGGAGCCCACAGACAAACTTATCCCATAAGGTGTCTGCCAGTCCTGCTCCGAACTGGCAGTGCTTCGATAACTTGCGTAGTTCCGTAAGATAGTCAGCATTGCTCTCATCTTTGTGCTGGTTTCTTTTATGGAACTTGAATCTTTCTGCTATCAGCAGTGGTGTAGGGCTTAGGTGTTCCTGTAAGATATGAACAATCTCCTCAAAACTTTTCTCCATTGGTTTAGCTGGGGTAATTAAATTCCGCAATAGGCCGTACGTACTCGCACCCATCAGATTTAATAATACCGATGCCCTCTTTCCATTGGCCACCTCATTTGCCTTGCAGCACACTTCAATTCTTTCCACATACGTGGTCCAGTCTTCTACCTCGTTGTCGAAAGCAGTGATACTGCCACTTTTCGGCATCTTGGGTGATTTAAAATGGCGCCTCCCGCGCTTTTGCTTCTTCCCCTTGCTGCCACGCTGCTCCTAGCGTTCTACAGGGTAATGGCAGCGACCCGCAGCTTCGGCGCGTCTCGCTTTCCTTCCCCCCATTTATTTTCTCTCCGCTGCCCTGTTCTTGAGCACCGACCGCGTCCTGTGCGCTCCGCCCTCTCTCTCTCTTGTTTTCTTTTCCCGGCGACGCTGCGCGGCCCGTTTTGTAGAGCCGCTCGATCGAGCTTGAGCCCGCCGCAGTCCGGAAGGGTCAAGCCGCTACCTGCTACCAGCACAATTTGCTGGAACACCTTAACTGGGGAGCCAAGCACAGCTCTCCACAGTCTCTCCCGCAATTCTCCGAACACCGATGAATTCTTTGGGCGGTTGCCCTCGGTCGACGCCCGTTGCTCAGACTACGACCTCCAAGAACCCTTCTCTCAGGGCGAGATCCCCGTGAGATGATGCCACACTGCAGGTGAGTTTGAACTTACTCGTCGCCACTGTAAAGTCCGCGCCTCAATAATACACGGACTTCGGGAGAACAGTTTAACAGGTACTTTACTGAACAGGAGGCAACGTCAGACTGAAATACAGAAGCCTGCTAGGGCCTTTTATACAGTGGTGGTCACTGCCAGTACTGCAGTCTAAAACCAGTTATTCCCTTAAAGGTACATACACAACAGTTAACATGCAGGTACAGCAAGCAATTAGGAAAGCAAATGGTATGTTGGCTTTTATTGCAAGAGGATTTGAGTATAAGAGTAAAGATGTCTTACTGCAATTAAAGTGAGGCCACACCTGGAGTATTGTGTACAGTTTTGGTCTCCTTACCTAAGGAAGGATATACTTGCCATAGAGGGAGTGCAACGAAGGTTCACCAGACCGGTTCCTGGGATGGGGGGTTTGTCCTATGAGGACAGATTGAGTAGACTAGGCCTATATTCTCTAGAGTTTAGAAGAATGAGAGACGATCTCATTGAAACATACAAAATTCTTACAGGGCTTGGCAGGGTAGATGCAGGGAGGATGTTTCCCCTGGCTGGGGAGTCTAGAACTAGGGGTCACAGTCTCAGAATAAGGGGTTGGCCATTTAGGACTGAGATGAGGAGAAATTTCTTCATTCAGAGGGTGGTGAATCTTTGGAATTCTCTACCCCAAAGGGCTGTGGAGGCTGAGTCATTGAGTATATTCAAGACAGAGATCGATAGATTTTTGAATATTAAGGGAATCAATGGATATGGGCAAATGTAAGAAGTCACACAACACCAGGTTATAGTCCAACAGCTTTATTTGAAATCACAAGCTTTCGGAGCGCTGCTCCTTCGTCAGCTGAAGTGGAGAAATGCATAAAGACACAGCTTATATAGTCAGAGAATCATGTCAGATGTTTACAGGTAGAAACATTACCTGTAAACATCTGACATGATTCTCTGACTATATAAGCTGTGTCTTTATGCATTTCTCCACTTCAGCTGACGAAGGAGCAGCGCTCCGAAAGCTTGTGATTTCAAATAAAGCTGTTGGACTATAACCTGGTGTTGTGTGACTTCTTACATTTGTCCAGCCCAGTCCAACTCCGGCATCTCCACACAATGGATATGGGGATAGTGCAGGAAAGTGGAGATGAGGTAGAAGATCAGCCATGATCTTATTGAATGGCGGAGCAGGCTCGAAGGGCCAAATGGCCTACTCCTGCTCCTATTTCTTATGTTCTTATAAACTGGAGCTCCATCAGCTCCTGAAAAATGTGATTAGCCAATTATAATTACAGCTAGAAACTGATGTACTTTATAAATAGTGTGTACAATATTTTTTAATAGCTTTCTAACCGAATGTGTGTTAGGAGATTGAGCTGTGCCTAGACTCCATTATACCAAATATGAATAAAAATGGTCACGATAAGAAAGCTAACTTCTAAGTTTAGTTTGAAGGCACCACTATCAATGTAATGCTGTGTGTGGCTTCAATTGACATCAGCGCGAGGTGTACTGCACTCAGAATGGCTTCTTTCTGTTAATCCATGTAAGTGGTACATTTCCATTTCCCAGCCTTGACTTGTCCCTTTAATAACTGTTGTTCACATGGCGTTATCGCACAATTTGTACTTGTTGACTTAAAAAGATAAGGGAGCTGGGTGGGTTAATAAACTAACAGTGGCAACTTGTAGAAGTGTGAAAGGTCAGACATTGTTAAACAAAGTAAATATCATTTAGCAGTGCGGTAGGAAAAAATCAAAAGGAACTGTAATTAACAGCTGGTTTCTTTTTCCCTGCTCGTTCTCAATAAGATCTCTGTGAATTAAAATGGACTATTGCCATGGGATCAAACAAAACTGAAAATGCAACTTGCATTTTAGAGTGAGGTTAAAAGTCGTCGTCTGGGAGACTAATTCATCATTGTCACTTCACTTTTACATAGAGTACCTACAATCAGCTTCTGTCTAATATCTCTTCCTTGGCAGACAGCCTAAGTCTCATAAATTCTACAGGAATCCTCTGGCTTGGGATACAGTTCTCCAGTGTCCAAGAAAAAGCCCTTAAATCTCCTGAAACAAGCCTTTTTAAACATCACTCTATCTCCCAGAACGCAGGTGAAGAATGCTACACAAGCAAATGAAATGACACATGTGCCAACCCAGCAGTAAAAATAAAGCCATTCTACCAAAGTACCCCCTGCAGTTGGCTCCCACTTTTTGAATGATTTGGCTGCCTGCTTTGGCTCCTGAAGATGGTGTAGTGCGCCAGACCAACAACAGTTGTTTCTGCACCAGCAAAACCGGTCAGAAATTTAAAAAAAATGTTGTGGCATGAAGTGGATAAGTCCTTGTCTAATATATATAGCAAACACCTTGGAATGGACTAGGAAGAGATTGAGGAATAGGCCAGTTTCTTCAGGGAGAATATTTATTGGTCGTGTAGGCTAAGATTTCAGCTGCTATGCAAGAACTTTGCTTCTTCTCATTTAATTTCTAGATACCACGAGAAATCATGTCCACAGTACACTGGAAAAGCCCAGGGAGGGGAGTCGAGAGGAGGCAACAACCTCAATCTGGCCCTCCAGCAACCCCCCCAACACCACCTAAATAGCCCAGAAGAGTCTTGCTTCGACAAGAACTGTAACTCAAGAAGGAATGGGCTGTGCACAGTGATGTTTTCTTTCCTGTGTAACTTAACTGTGAATAATGAATGGCTAGTCTTGAAACAGATACTATTGATCATTTAGCAAATTCGCCCCACAATGCCAATGTTTCCATACCTTTATTAGGGTGTATTTAATTTTGGACAGTGCACAGGAAAAGCACAAAGGTAGATGTTTACAGACACAAAAGAACAACTGGTAAAAGACTATTCATCAGAGTTCAAGGATATAAAGCCAAGTATGTGTCTGCAAGCTTGTTACAAAATTAAACACAAACTATTGTGAAAATGTGTTGTGGATTGTTTAGGATCTGGAACAGATTATCTGGTCATTTGCCTCATCGCTGTTTGTGGGAGCTTGCTGTGCACAAGTTGGCTGCTGTGTTTCCCTACATAACAATAGTGACTACACTTCAACTGTACTCCATTGTCTGTGAATCGCTTTGGAACATCCTGAAGTAGCGACAGGTGCTATATAAATGTACGTTCTTTCATTTCTGTGGTGGGCCTGGTAGACCATATAACTAAATGAGTGGATTACACTCAACACCATCTTGGCTAGGATGATGCCAACCATTCTGTAACCACCCTGTAGAAAGTGTTCAAGTGTACCCTATGGCGACGCTTCCTCTGATTTATTGGCCCGGATTTTGCGGTGGGTAATGACGGCACACTGCCGTCATTACCCCTCTGAAACTGACCGTAACTTCAGGATTTAGGGAATGCGCATCTAAACGCGGAAATCCTGAAGTTGTGGTCAGTCATTCACTGTTCCGACACTGGCTGCACTGTGGAGCCCCCCTCTCCCCGTAGCCGGCAATCAATGTAATCAAATGGAATTGACAAACTTGAGCTTTTCTGTGCTAATATTGCTGTTAAATACCCCATTAAATGTTAAGCCTTGTTGGAATAGGTGTAATGGGGGGCGTTTAACAATGTATTGACTGCTAAGCAACAGTTCTGGCCCTGAAAAACTAATTTTTACATTTGTGGAATGTCAAATTTCTGCAATATTATAAAAATTACCAGACTTTAAAAAAAAAATTTAAACTTTTTTTAAAGTCTGTTGATTGATTTCAACTTCTACCCTTAACCCACATGTATGTCCCAATTTTTATTTCACACTCTAAAATTCTTAAAAAGTGCAGATAATCAGTGCCTTTCACTTCCTGGTTTGTTGTCTGTGAGAATTCTTCAATGTGATTGGCTGCTTAAGACCGCATCATGACGTCACTTCTGCATTGCCTCTGAATCCCCTATTGACAGCGCTACAATTGATTACATGTCGGGAAACCTAAAATTTCGCCACAGAGATAGCAAGATCTTTGTGGGCAGCTTTTTTCGAGGTCAGTGGCGATCGCCATTGCATCACCGCTGACCACAAATTACGAGCCATTTTCTTGGCCTTTGTTGAGCAACATTCCCACAATGACATGACTGAGAGCAGGAACTTATAACCTTTGTAGGGAATTATGGGCACAAAACTGTGTTCTACCACTCAATGCCACAGCACAGGGAAGCGAGTGTAATCGTGCTTGACTAATCTACTGGAATTTTTTGAGGATGTAACTGGTAAAATAGATAAGGGAGAACCAGTGGATGTGGTGTATTTGGACTTTCAAAAGGCTTTCGATAAGGTCCCACATAAGAGATTAGCGTGTAAAGTTAAGGCACATGGGATTGGGGGCAAGGTATTGACTTGGATAGAGAACTGGTTGGCAGACAGAAAGCAAAGAGTTGGAATAAACGGGTCTTTTTCTGAGTGGCAGGCAGTGACTAGTGGGGTACCGCAGGGATCGGTCCTTGGACCCCAGCTATTCACAATATATATTAATGATCTAGACAAGGGAACTAGATGTAATATCTCCAAGTTTGCAGATGACACAAAGCTGGGTGGGCGTGTGTGCTGTGAGGAGGATGCCGAGAAACTCCAGTATGATTTGGACAGGTTGGGTGATTGGGCAAAAGCATGGCAGATGCAATATAACGTAGATAAATGCGAGGTTATCCACTTTGGCATCAAAAACAGGAAGGCAATTATCTGAATGGCGATAGATTGGGAGAAGGGGAAGTGCAATGAGACCTGGGTGTCCTTGTGCACCAGTCACTGAAGTTAAGTGTTGTGTCGGTACCTTTCTACCTAGACACAATTAGAACTCAGAACCCAGAGATTCAAATATGAAGTGCTTTATTCAGGAAGGAAAGGAAAGTTCTGGAGAGTTCCGAACAAAGATAGCTAAACTTAACCAAGAGAATACCCAACCATTTATCTGTTGTGACAGCGCCACCACAGGTGGGAGGAGAACACACAATACATAACATATTCATCCCCTCTTAAATGAAAGGTCCACATTATTCCTCAACAGGTAAGTTACTTTCAATGCACTCAACTAACCAAGGGTAGAGGTAGACTGCCTCAAACCCTGACTTTACCCTGGGGTTTATTCTGCCCCAGTCTTGTGGGTAAGTCACTAAGCCTACAGATCCAAGCGTCTTGGAGGCCGCCGCTCTCTTGGCAGTCATCGCTGGCTTCCACAGCAGTAGGCATTGACACAGGCCTAGATAGAGAAGGTGCCTGTGTCAGTCGAAAGTCAGGAGTTTGCACAGGTGGAACAGTCTCTATGACTTCCTGTGTTGGAGAAGAGCACTGTGGCAAAGGATGCTGGTTTGCGGTATCATCCGGAAACAGTTCAGGCCAACCAGCCATTGGAGCCTCTGTGGCTGTCTCTGCTCCTAGCAACAGTTGATCTGTGTGTCTTCTCCAGACGACGTCCTCAGCAGTCTCAACCGTGTAAGACACAGGGCCCGTCTGCACGATCACCGTAGCAGGAACCCATTTCGGTCCAGTGTTGTAGTTTCGAGCTAGGACGTGCTCTCCAGGGTGAAACCGTCACTCCTTGGCTCTTTTCTCTCTTTTCAACTTGAGCTTGTTGTTGACAATGGACAAGCTGTTCTGCCCTTGGAGGTTTGTGTAAGTCAAAACTTGTCCGCAACTGCCTCTTCATCATGAGCGAAGCGGGGGAAGTTTTGGTTGTGGCATGCGGCTCGTTCCTGTAGGACAACAGGAAGCTGTCCAGACATTGGTGGATTGAGCCCTGACCTTGCGATGCCTTCAAGGCGTGCTTCAAAGTTTGCACGAACCTTTCTGCCAGGCCGTTAGTAGAGGGATGATAGGGCGCAGACCTGATGTGTTGGACACCATTCACATGCAGGAAGGTTGCAAACTCCTGTGATACAAATTGTGGACCGTTGTCACTTACGAGTTGTTCCGGTGAGCCATAACAGCTGAACATTTCACCAAGTTTCTCAATTGTTTTCTCTGCCATGGTAGACCTCATCACAGCGACCTCCGGCCACTTGCTACGAGCGTCCACAACCACCATAAACATCTTCTCTTCGAAAGGACCGGCGAAGTCCACATGTACTCGCTGCCACACTTCTGCAGGCCAATCCCAGGGGTGTAGGGTTGCCAGCTGTGGAACATTCTGGACCCTTTGACATGAGAAACATGTTTTGGCTTTCTCCTCAATATTTCCATCGAGACCTGGCCACCAGAAGTAGCTTCTTGCCATTTCCTTCATCCGAACCATCCCACTGTGGCCTGTTTGAAGTTGTTGCAGTATAGGTTCCCTCAGAGGTGGCGGAATGATGACACGGCGCCCCCAGAGAAGACAACCTGCCTGGACGGAGAGCTCATTTCTTTTTGAAACGTAAGGTTTCAAATTAGGAGAATCTCCTATAGCTCTTCCTCGAATGACATCGTCCATTACCTCAGACAGGACTGGATCGTTGCAGGTGTACCTTCGCACCTGAACTGCCGTGACAGGTGCTCCCTCCACTTGTCTAAAGTAGAAGATATCTATCTGACTAGGCTCTGGGGGAGTAACAGGCAAGGGTAGCCTCGAGAGACTGTCTGCGTTGCCGTGCAAGTCTGATTTGCGATATTTGATGTCGTATGTGTGTCCTGACAACAGTAAAGCCCACCTTTGCATCCTGCTTGCAGCAAGAGATGGAATTCCGGTGTGGGGCCCGAAGATTGAAGTCAATGGACGGTGGTCCATCAGAAATGTGAACCTTCTCCCAAACAGGTACTGATAAAATTTTCGAATTCCAAAAACGATTCCCAGGCCTCGCGCTGAATCTGTGCATAGTTACTCTCGGCCTTGTTCAAAGTGCGTGATGCGAAGGCGATAGGTTTCTCTTCACCAGAAGGCATGATGTGGGATATGACTACTCCCACACCATATGGTGACGCATCACATGCTAGCTGCACGGGTAGCTTTGGGTCGAAGTGTGTCACGACCTTCGATTTCAGCAATGCTTTCTTTGCTTGGGCGAAAGCTTCGTTGCACAGTTCAGTCCATTTCCATGTTTTGCCTTGACATAGCAACTGATGCAACGGCTTCAGCAATGTTGCTAAGTCTGGAATAAACTTCCCATAGTAGTTAAGTAGCCCCAGAAATGAACGTAACTGGCTCACATTCTGGGGTGCTGGGGCCTCCACGATCACCTTGACCTTTGATGGTGCCTTATGCAGGCCAGTAGCGTCAATCACATGCCCCAGGTATTCAACTGAAGACTGAAAGAATTCACATTTGTCTTTACGAACTCTGAGTCCGTACTCTTTCAGTCGTTGTAGTGTCACATCCAAGTTCAGAAGATGATCCTCCTCGTTTGTCCCAGTGAGAAGGATGTCGTCCAGGTAGCACTGGACTCCTGGCAGTCCACTCAAAATCTGATCCATTGCCCTTTGGAATAGAGCAGGGGCCAACGTAATTCCAAATGGAAGGCGGCAGTACCTGTATAGCCCCTTGTGTGTCACAATTGTCAGCAGCTCCTTTGATTTGTCATCGACATGCATTTGTAGATAAGCCTGGCATAAGTCTATTTTGCTGAACTTTTGCCCTCCGGCCAGGCCCGTAAAAAGATCATCAATGAGGGGAAGAGGGTACTGTTCCACAGACAGCACCGGGTTAATAGTCACTTTAAAATCCCCGCAGATTCGAACAGATCCATCCTTTTTCAGAACAGGAACAATGGGTGTGGCCCATTTGCTCACGCTCACAGGCTCCAGGACTCCATTCTCGACTAAGGCCTCCAAGTTAGCCTCAACTTTTGGCCTAATTGCATAGGGTACAGGTCGGGCTTTGTGAAATTTCGGCTTGCTGTCAGGTTTAATGTCCAGTCTCACGCTGATCTTTTTCATGCTCCCAAGTTCCCCATTGAAGAGTTCTGCATGTTTGTTTAACACTGCAGTCAGACCTGACTCCCATTTTGACATCATGCAGACTGCAGGCCAGTCCAGCGTGATTTTCTCTAGCCACGCACGTCCCAGTAGCGATGGGTAATTTCCCTTTACCACATATAGTGGCAGTTTCGCAGTCTGTCCATTCAATTTAACTGTCACTTCAATGGCACCTCTCATGGCCACAGGTTCGCCAGTATACGTCTTTAGCACAATGTTTGTTGGCTGAAAGGTAAGATGCTTTAGCATTTTGTTGTAGACAGTGTCTGAAACAAGGGACACAGCTGCGCCTGTGTCCACCTCCATCCGCACTGATTGTCCCTCCACCAGTGGTGACACCCAGTAGCCATTTGAACCACCTGCAACCGTCAGTATGTGCACCTCTTCCTCCTCAGAGGTGTCGCTCCCCTCTATTTTGCTTGTTCCATCATACTGCACTGAATGAACACTCTTTTCCCTCTCTTGTCCAAATACAGACATTTTGCTTTCATGCTTCCCAGCTCTGTCTGTTCTTTTTTTACCTCTACAAGCACGTTCAATGTGACCCTTTTTGCCACAATTTCAGCATTCCAGCTCCGTACACCAGATTCAGATTCAGATTCAGATTAGATTTATTTGCCATATGTAACAAGTACAATGGAATGCTTGTTCCCCGTAGGGACGCGTCAGCTATACATACAGCGCCGTGTTCAGAGTCAATACAATGGCTTCCCGTGGCAGTGGGAGCACGATGTCCCTCAGCCGCTCCGTCCTCCTCCTCACCGCGGCCTCCTCCTCACTGTTGCCGCCTCCACGTGTGGTGGCCTGCTTCTCCTGCTCTGGCCACCATGCCCGGCTCCCCTCCCCCCATCCGGACTGCGAGTTACCCGAAATGGAGCCATTAGCGTGATGGCCCGTTTTCCCACAACGGTAACATGTGCCGTTCCGCGCACCTTTAGGCTCAGACGACAACTTGTGAACTCTCCCTGTTGAACTCAACTGGTGAACCTCCTTTTCCGCCATCTCCATGGAGACACTAACTTCAATGGCCTTTTCAAGAGTAAGGTTGTCCTCAGTAAGAAGGCGCTTCTGTGTGGCTGCACTTTGCAGACCACACACAAGTCTGTCTCTAATGGTGTCATTCAGCACCTCCTTGAACTCGCAGTGTTCTGACAACCTTTTTAAAGCAGCAATAAGCATCGTCACTGATTCCCCCTCTTCTTGATTCCGTTTGTGAAATCTAAATCTCTCAGCAATAACCAGAGGTTTTGGTGAAAAATGTGCTCCAAGAATTTCCACTAGTTGCTTATATGTTTTAGTTCCTGGCTTATCTGGCTGCACAAGCCTGCGAAGTAAATTGAATGTCTTCGGCCCCATTACACTCAAAAGGTAGGCACGACCTTTTCGTTTGCCACCGCATTCGCCAATACAAAATAGTCTAAACGTTCCGTATAAGCGCCCCATTGCTCCACATTTTCATCAAAATCACCAATGTTTCTTAATATAGCAGCCATCTCACGTTTCAAATTAAAATTTCTGTTTACTCACTGCACCCGTAACGTTAATGTGATGCTGCAATCTCTGTTCCGAGTGTTTTGTAGTCGAAAACAAGAAAGTTCCCACAATGCAGATTCATCTGATCCTCGTCGCCACTTTGTTGTGTTGGTACCTTTCTACCTAGACACAATTAGAACTCAGAACCCAGAGATTCAAACATGAAGTGCTTTATTCAGGAAGGAAAGGAAAGTTCTGGCGAGTTCCGAACAAAGAGAGCTAAACTTAACCAAGAGAACACCCAACCATTTATCTGCTGTGACAGCGTCACCACAGGTGGGAGGAGAACAAACAATACATAACAGTAAGCATGCAGGTGCAGCAGGCGGTTAAGAGGGCAAATGGTATGTTGGCCTTCATAGCGAGAGGGTTTGAGTACAGGAACAAGGGTGTCTTGCTGCAGTTGTACAGGGCCTTGGTGAGACCACATCTTGAGTATTGTGTGCAGTTTTGGTCACCTTATCTGAGGAAGGATGTTCTTGCCATGGAGGGAGTGCAGTGAAGATTCACCAGACTGATACCTGGGATGACAGGAATGACGTATGAGGAGAGATTGGGTCGATTGGGCTTATACTCGCTGGAGCTTAGAAAAATGAGAGTGGATCTCATTGAAATTTATAAAATTCTAACAGGACTAGACAGACTAGATGCAGGAAGGCTAAGTAAGTGGGCAGAGATTTGGCAGATGGAATACAATACTGGAAAGTGTGAGGTTATGCAGGAAAAATCGTAGAGCAAGTTATTATCTTAATGGCAAGAAACTGGAAAGTACTGAAGTACAAAGGGATCGGGGGGTCCTGGTGCACGAAACTCAAAAGGTTAGTATGCAGGTGCAGCAAGTGATTAAGAAGGCCAATGGAATGTTGGCTTTCATTGCTAGGGGGATAGAATATAAAAATAGGGAGGTATTGCTTCAGTTGTACAAGGTATTGGTAAGACCGCACCTGGAATACTGCATACAGTTTTGGTGTCCGTACTTAAGAAAAGACATACTTGCTCTCGAGTCAGTACAAAGAAGGTTCACTCGGTTAATCCCAGGGATGAGGGGATGGACACATGAGGAGAGGTTGAGTAGATTGGGACTCTACTCATTGGAGTTCAGAAGAATGAGAGGCGATCTTATTGAAACATATAAGATTGTGAAGGGGTTGGATCGGGTGGATGCGGGGAGGATGTTCCCGATGATGGGTGAAACTAGAACTAGGGGGCATAGTCTTAAAATAAGGGGCTGCTCTTTCAAAACTGAGATGAGGAGGAACTACTTCACTCAGAGGGTGGTAGGTCCATGGAATATGCTGCCCCAAAAAGCTGTAGAAGCTACATTATTACATAAATTTAAAACAGAAATAGACAGTTTCCTAGAAGTAAAGGGAATTAAGGGTTACGGGTAGCGGGCAGGAATTTGGACATGAGTCTAGGTTCGGATCGGTCATGGCCCTGTGGGTAGCGGAGCGGGCCCAGGGGCCGTGTAGCCTGATCCTGCTCCTATTTCGTGTGTCTAATTCTGTTAGATTCAGGAGATGGTTCTGTGATAGTGGATTGGC
Organism: Somniosus microcephalus; assembly: GCF_052327205.1. Taxonomy (NCBI): domain Eukaryota; kingdom Metazoa; phylum Chordata; class Chondrichthyes; order Squaliformes; family Somniosidae; genus Somniosus; species Somniosus microcephalus. Next base: position 198,099,367 of record NC_140996.1, read on the forward strand.
GGTTAGGATCAGATCAGCCATGATCTTATTGAATGGCGGAGCAGGCTCGAGGGGCCGATTGGCCTACTCCTGCTCCTATTTCTTATGTTCTTATGTAGGATGTTCCCAGTGGTTGGGGAGTCCAGAACCAGGGGTCACAGTCTAAGGATAAGGGGTAAGCCATTTAGGACAGAAATGAGGAGGAATTTCTTCACCCAGAGAGTGGTAAACCTGTGGAATTCTCTACCACAGAAGGCAGTAGAGGCCAATTCATCATTAAATATATTCAAGAAGGAATTGGATATATTTCTTAAGGCTAAAGGGATCAAGGGATATGGGGAGAAGGCAGGGACAGGGTACTGAATTTGGATGATCAGCCATGATCTCATTGAATGGCGGAGCAGGCTCGAGGGGCCGAATGGCCTACTCCTGCTCCTATCTTCTACGTTTCTATGTTAGTCATAGGAGCAGCATTTATATTCACTGTGCTATTTGTACTAGAGTTAGAATATGCTAATTGGTATCAGAGTGGTTTTATTTGTCTGTACCAGGTCTGTTTTAAAGGCACCTTTTGGCACAGTTAGAGTACTTTTTTTTTAGAATAATAATGATTACAGGGACCTTATCATTAGTGCATCTGAATTCCTTTATTTTGAGGCTGGTGACTGAGATTTCACAATGGAGAGATGTGACCTGCAAAGAGGAAAGTTTTCTGCCTAAAGGTCCATTGTTATAAGCAGTACTTTTTATATTATAACCGGAGCACCTTAACATATAAAGTAGCCAGAGTGCATATTGTGATTGATTAGATAACTATTTAACTATCCAATTCGATGGTTGTATTTTTAATACACCCACTACAAGGTGAGGAAGGAAAGTAAGTTGTCTTTTAACATAAGCAGTGCATGAAAAGTGATAGAATTGCTAACAGATCAGCGTCTACCACTATCACATTCACTGTCTTTAAATTATTTTTCCTTACCTTTAGTTTGCAATAAGAATTTTGTTCTTTGGCTCCAATTTTCTCCCCTCCACTCTTGAAGATCCTGACTAATATTGATGTGCCGGTAGCCCACTAATACCTTACCCAAGTGCTCATTCTTTAGATGTACGCCTAGACAAGAGATGGGAGGAGTGTACGGGATCATAGGGGCCAGCGCAGGCAATCCCATTGCCGTCCTCACCGGATATCCACACATACTCACTTTCCAGAAGTGGTGAACCGATACTGATCAGGAGCAGGAGCCCTGTCTGATTTCCTCTCCACACCACCCCATTCATCAGCCACCCCACACTACCAAGCCCTGGGAGCTGAGGGTAGTTGTAGCAGTCAAGCTGCCACACCAATGAGACAAGTAATTCAGCAGAGACCAAGGAACAAACCCAGGACCCTGCTGGTCGCCATAGCTCAGTACCACCATGGAGACTGGAGTTGCCAATTGAGCCACCAAGGAACATCTTCTACATACTTTTTACATAACATGGAAAGTGTAACCGTTTCCCAACTTGCGGTACAGTTCTGACGAAGGGGCATCGACCTGAAACGTTAACTCTGTTTCTCTCTCCACAGATGCTGCCTGACCTGCTGAGTATTTCCAGCATTTTCTGTTTTTATTTCAGATTTCCAGCATCCGCAGTATTTTGCTTTTGTGTAAGGTACAGTATCATTTGGAAAAAGTGAAAGTCTTTGCCTATTGTCCGCTAAACATACTATTTATGCCCTAAATACTAACTTACGTCAGCCCCAAATGAATAATTCAGCCTTAATACAATAGCAAAATACTGCAGATGTTGGGAATCCGAAATAACAACAGAAAATGCTAGAAAAACTCAGCAGGCCAGGCAGCATCCGTGGAGAGAGAAACGGAGTCAACGTTTCAGGTCGAAGACCCTTCGTCAGAACTGGTAAAAAAGCCTTTTTTTTTCCAGTTCTGACGAAGGGTCTTCGACCTCAAACGTTAACTCCATTTCTCTCTCCGCGGATGCTGCCCTGGCCCATTCAGCCTTGATATTCAGCAAAGACCTGAACACTCTAGTGACCAAAAATAGCAACCTAATGCACGCTTTACTGTAAAATTTCTCTTTGCCAACTAAACCGCCACCCTACAGTTGGGAGCTCAGTTTAACTAGAGTGTAATTGTGCATGAAGTCAGCAGCATCTGTGAAGCAGTTAATTAGGCACAGTGAGCCAGAATTTGCTGGAATAGACCAGCTGTCATCACCATTTTGTTCTAAGAACGCTTTGCACACCTGAGGCTCACTGGGTTAGCATAAACTTATCTGAATAAATCCGTTTTGGAAAGTAAAATCAGAGAGTTGGGATTGCACAGTTCTGTGTGCGGAATGCCCTGTTTCGATTTTTGTCAGTTTCATCATAATTGTGTCATGTCAGTCTCAGAATCCACTCAAAATTAACCCACCTCATCAAGGCCTTCATAAAGCACAAAACTACACGATGCAATATGTTTTACTGCGGCTACTTTAGTTCTCCGCTATCTGTTTTTCAAATTACTGCATTACAAAAGTGCATTTTATGCAATACATGAACTGGACATCAGACCTATAGAAAACAAGGTATTTTAAAGAATTCATCTCTACATAACAGAGAGTACAATTTCAATATTTTACTCAAAAACACCTCTGCCAGATGTTGTAAACCATGTGCTCCTCTGTTGTGGGGAAATCTAACTTGTAATATTATACATGAGGAATACCATTGTTTTCCTTTATCCATTGTACTCTAAATAATGCCAGTATTCAATAAAGCAGGCGCAAGGGAACACCACCACCTCCAAGTTCCCCTCCAAGTCACACACCATCCTGACTTAGAAGTATATCGCTGATCCTTCATCGTCGCTGGGTCAAAGCCCTGGAACTCCCTACCTAACAGCACTGTGGGAGTACCTTCACCACACGGACTGCAGCGGTTCAAGGCGGCGGCTCACCACCACCTTCTCGAGGGCAATTGGGGATGGGCAATAAATGCTGGCCTTGCCAGCGACACCCACATCCCATAAGCGAATAAAAAAAATATCAGGGTTCAGACTAAAAAGTAATTTTGATACTCAATGTTCTACAGAATTTTGGCTCAAAATATGCATAGTATTTCTTTAAATAAGAACAATTATTAGACACTAACTTCATGAAGACTTCATGAAGTATTCAAGTTTATTGAATTTTTATGTGTCAAAAATTATGTTTTTAAGTTAAGTTTCTTCTTGACATTCACTTCTCTCACCTTTTATCTCATTCAGTTTGTGGGACCTTTCTGTGCATTTTTTGGTTGCTGCATTTGCCAACATAACAATGACTTCAAAAGTAATTAATTGGCTGTACAGCATGTTGTGGTGCCCAAGGGATGTGAGAAGGCAATATGTAAATGCAAGTTATTTCTTTAATAAGGGCAGCACAGTGGCATAGTGGTTAGCACTGTTGCCTCACAGCGCCAGGGACCTGGGTTCAAATCCGGCCTCGGGTGACTGTCTGTGTGGAGTTTGCACATTCTCCCCGTGTTTGCGTGGGTTTTCTCCGGGTGCTCTGGTTTCCTCCCACAGTCCAAAGATGTGTGGGTTAGGTTGATTGGCCATGATAAAAAAAAAAATTGGCCCTTAGTGTTAGGGGGGGGATTGTTTACGGGGATAGGGCTTGGGTGGGATGGCTGTCGGTGTAGGGACCGGGTGCTAGGGTTTGGATGATCAGCCATGATCTCGTTGAATGGCGGAGCAGGCTCGAAAGGGTCGAATGGCCTACTCCTAGTTTCTATGTTTAAATTTAAAAATTCAGTATTTACTTGCATTTTTAAGGAAACTGCTTTTTTTCTCTTTTGTGCTGGAATGTTCTGGGATTCCCTTCCTAAACCCCACCGCCACTCCAGCTCCCTCTCCTCCTTTAAGACCCACCTGAAAACCCACCTCTTCGACTAAGCATTTGGCATCCCTCCTATTATCTCCTTCTTGGCTCAGACTCCTTTTTTTAAATGACACTTCCCTGAAGTGCCTTGGGACAGTTTTCTACCTTAAAGGCACTAGCTAAATCCAAGTTGTTGTCGTTGAAAATATTTTCTCCCGTGTAAACCTATAATTGGAGTCATTTAAATTTGGTGAGGTTACATAACAGCAACTGTGGAAAGAGTGGCTCCCAACTATTTCAGGAATATTTTTCATTTATATCAGTACTTATTGCAGAAGAACTGTGAACTGCATATCTTTATTTCACAATCTAGAAAGAAAAAACATTTGGATAGCTTATTAAAAAATGTCTAAGTAGTTTCTTATACATCACCTCAATAGTATATCTTGCATATGTGATACAGATTACAATATATATGCTTCCCAAAATTAATACTGTAGGGAAGTTAATACTACTTTAAAGAGGTGTGTCAGCCATGGCTCAGTTAATAGCACCCTCACCTCTGAGTCAGAATGGTTGTGGGTTCAAGTCCTACTCCAGAGACTTCACAAAAATCTAGGCTGACACTCCAGTGCAGTGCTGAGGGAGGCTGGCACTGCAGTGCTGAGGGAGGCTGGCACTCCAGTGCAGTGCTGAGGGAGGCTGGCACTGCAGTGCTGAGGGAGTGCTGCACTGTCAGAGGTGCCATCTTTCAGATGAGACGTTAAGCCGAGGCCCTGCCTGCCCTCTCGGGTGGATGTAAAAGATCCCATGGTACTATTTTGATGAAGAGCAGGGGAGTTATCCCTGGTGTCCTGGTCAATATTTATCCCTCAATCAACATCACTAAAACAGATTATCTGGTCATTATCACATTGCTGTTTGTGGGAGCTTGCTGTGTGCAAATTGGCTGCCATGTTTCCTACATTACAACAGTGACTACACTCCAAAAGTACTTCATTGGCTGTAAAGTGCTTTGAGACATCTGGTGGTCGTGAAAGGCGCTCTATAAATGCAAGTCTGTCTTTCTTTTATCTTTGGATTTGGGGATTATCTTGTGGCGTTGGGGAAACACCGTGTGTATGTAGATAAACCTGTATAATCCCCTTTTAACTGCTGTATTCCCCTCCCCCCACAAGACAGTTGCAAGCTGAGAGGAATAAGGCATGTTCAGACTTGCCTGCTGCTGATAGAAGGAAAACCAATCAGGTTCCAGCAGGTGACCAATCCATGAGTCATCACAGGTTCGCGGGCTTCACAAATTCAGTACTGTATTGTGAGAGTTGGAGTAAAGACCTATTTCTTGTAGCTCGCTGTGTTGCCTATTTCTTTACGCAGGAGACCGTAGTCCCCCACATTGGTGAACCCGAATGTCGGCGGCCGAAGCCCCCGACTCACGCAGCCCTACAGAGGCCAGCAACGACCCGATGGCAACCAGCAGCAGCCTGATGTCGGCCGGCGCCGGGTCCTTGAAGCTCCCCACCTTCTGGGAACACCAAGCACCAGCTTGGTTCGCGCACTCGGAGGCCCAATTCACCCTTCGCAGGGTTCAAGGCAATGAAGAAAGGTACCTCCACGTAGTCTCAGCACTAGCAAGCTCTACCGCCGCCGAAGTTCTCGACCTGCTGGGGAACCCACCACAGACCGGCAAGTACTCAACCATTAAGGGCCGCTTGCTGCAGGCTTACGGCCTGTCCAAGGAGGAGAGGGCCCGCAGGCTTCTCTCACTACCAGGCCTCGGCGATTCTACCCCAACCCAGTTGATGAGCCGGATACTTGCGCTCCTGGGCTCTGAACCGCAGTGCTTTTTGTTTCGGGCCCTTTTCCTCAGCCTGCTTCCTCAGCAGGTACAGACTGCCCTCGCGGGGTCCCCGATCACGGACTGCGTACAACTGGCAGCCGCCGTGGACAAAGTTTTCGCCGTCGCCCAACTCGGCTGTGCAGCCGCGAGGCTCCCCGACACCACCGAGCGCGCGCCGCCACGCCAGGCCGCAGAACTATGCTACTACCACGCGCGTTTTGGCCACAAGGCCCAACGCTGCAGAGCACCCTGCTCTTTCGATCAAACCAAGATGGCCGCCCGGCCCAATGCACCAGTCCCGCGCCGCCGCATAGGCCCGCTCGACCGCACCCCCGCCGCCACGATGGCCATCGGCACCGCAGGTAAACTGCTGTACATAACCGACTCTCTTTCAGGGCGCAGATTCCTTTGCGACACCGGAGCCCAATGCAGCATAATTCCTGCCTCCCAGCTCGACATCCAGGCAGGCCGCAGCAGCCCACCCCTCGTGGCGGCAAATGGTGCAGCCATCGCTACTTTCGGAAAGCGACGGGCCGAGGTTTGTTTCAACGGCCAGCGATTTATGTGGGATTTCGTGACGGCCTCGGTGGCACATCCTTTGCTGGGCGCCGATTTTCTTTGCGCCCATGGACTCCTGGTCGACGTCCGCGACAGGCGCCTGATCGACGCAGCAACTTTTGCTTCACTGGCCTGCCAGCAGAGCAACAGCCCGGCCCTCGGCGGGTCCTGCTCCGCCCCGGCGCATGACGACTACGCCCGCCTACTCGCAGATATCCCGAGGCTCACACAACCAACCTTCTCAGCCGCGGCAGCCAAGCATGGGGTCGAGCACCATACCGCCACTACGGGACCACCAGTGTTCGCTCGAGCCAGACGCCTGGACCCAGCCAAGATGGCAGTGGCCAAGGAAGAATTCGCCACGATGGAAAAACTGGGCATCATCCGCCGCTCGAACAGCCCTTGGTCGTCCCCCCTCCACATTGTGCCCAAGCCAGGCAGTGGCTGGCGCCCCATGCGGCGACTACTGACGGCTCAACAACACCACCACGCCCGATAGATACCCCATTCCGCACATCCAAGACTTCTCGGCACACCTAGCAGGAAAGTCCATCTTTTCCAAGGTCGACCTGATTCGCGGCTACCATCAGGTCCCCGTCCACCACGCAGACGTCCAGAAGACAGCGGTCATCACCCCCTTCGGACTGTTCGAGTTCCTGCGCATGCCCTTCGGGCTTAAGAACGCCGCACAGGCCTTCCAACGGCTCATGGACTCCGTCCTATGGGACCTGAGCTTCCTGTTCATCTATCTGGACGATATCCTCGTGGCCAGTACCAGCAAGGCCGAGCACATCGCGCATTTGCGCTCCCTTTTCCAGCGCCTCAGCCAACACGGGCTAATCGTCAACCCGGCCAAATGCCAGTTCGGAGCAGCCCAAATTGACTTTCTCGGCCACAGAATCTCGCCAAGGGGAGCCATTCCCCTACCTTCCAAGGTGCAGGCGGTGGCGGACTTTCCCCAGCCCACCTCGGTTAAGGCGCTGCAGGAATTTTTGGGGATGGTCAATTTCTATCACCGGTTCATGCCCAAGGCCGCTGCACTCATGCGCCCCCTCTACGAAGCCACCAGGGGCAAAACGGGCAAAGAGCAACTCACCTGGTCCAGCGAGATGGCGACAGCCTTCCACCAGACCAAAAGCGCCTTGGCCAACACCACACTACTGGCCCACCCCATCCCGGGCGCCAAGACCGCCCTCATCACGGACGCCTCGGATTACGCCGTCGGCGCCATCCAGCAACAGTGGGTCGAAGGCACGTGGCAGCCACTGGCATTTTTCAGCCGACAGCTGCGCAAGAACGAGCAGGCCTACAGCACGTTCGACAGAGAGCTCCTGGCCCTGTTCCTGGCAATCCGGCACTTCCGTTTCCTTCTGGAAGGCCGGCCGTTCACCGCATTCGTGGACCACAAGCCGCTAACTTTCGCCATGGCCAAAGTAACCGAACCCTGGTCCGCGCGCCAACAGCGCCAACTCAACTTCATCTCGGAGTTCACCACGGACATCCGCCACGTCGCCGGTAAGGACAATTTGGTGGCCGACTGCCTCTCAAGACCCTCGCTCCACGCAGTGCACCTGGGCGTCGACTACGCCAGCATGGCGAGAGACCAGGCTGCCGACGCGGAGATCCAGGCCCTCAGGACGTCAACTACCAGCCTCACCCTGGCCGACATCCACTTCCACGCAGCCGGCACAACCCTCCTGTGCGATGTCTCAGTCCCCTCGCCTAGGCCGGTCGTTCCATCCGCCTGACGCAAGCGAGTTTTCGACATCATCCACGGCCTTTCACATCCAGGGATGCGTGCGTCTCAGCAACTTATGTCCGCCAAGTTTGTCTGGCCTGGACTCCACAGGGATGTGAGAGACTGGACCAACACATGCGTGCCGTGTCAGCGCGCTAAGGTCCAGCAGCACACCAAGGCGCCATTGGAGTGCTTCCCGGTGCCCGAGAGGCGTTTCGACCACATCCACGTCGATCTGGTAGGCCCCTTGCCGCCGTCGCATGGTTTTACACACCTGCTCACGATCGTCGACCACACCACCAGATGGCCCGAGGTGGTTCCCCTCGCCTCCACCACCACGACCGACGTCGCGCGAGCATTCGTCTCGACATGGGTGGCCCGGTTCAGCGTGCCGACCGACATATCCTCGGACAGAGGCCCCCAGTTCACCTCCCACTTGTGGAATGCCATCATCGCCGGCCTCGGCACCAAGTTGCACAGGACAACAGCCTACCACCCGCAGGCCAACGGGCTCTGCGAGCGCTTTCATCGTTCTTTGAAAGCCTCCCTCCGCGCCAGCCTGGCCGACACCAGCTGGATCGACAAACTACCCTGGGTTCTCCTGGGATTGCGTACTGCGCCCAAAGAGGACCCCCGCGCCTCTGCGGCCAAGATGGTCTACGGCCAACCGCTCAGAGTACCAGGCGACTTCCTCCCCCTGACAACAGAGCCGTGGTCGGCCGCCAGACAGCTTTCCCTGCACCAGGACGTGGCCCAGCAATTCCGTCCAGTGCCCACTTCGCAACACGGCCCGCAGCCGTCATAGAGTCATAGAGTCATAGAGTCATAGAGTTTTACAGCACAGAAAGAGGCCCTTCGGCCCATCGTGTCTGCGCCGCCCATCCCTCCCTGTCCAGTCTAATCCCATTTTCCAGCATTTGGTCCATAGCCTTGTATGCAATGGCATTTCAAGTGCTCATCCAAATGCTTCTTGAATGTTGTGAGGGTTCCTGCCTCTACCACCCTTTCAGGCAGTGAGTTCCAGCTTCCAACCACCCTCTGGGTGAAAAAGTTCCTCCTCAAATCCCCCCTAAATCTCCTACCCCTTACCCTGAATCTGTGCCCCCTTGTTATTGACCCCCCTACTAAGGGGAAAAGTTCCCCTTTATCTACCCTATCTATGCCCCTCATCATTTTGTAGACCTCAATCAGGTCCCCCCTCAGCCTCCTTTGCTCCAAGGAAAACAACCCCAGCCTGTTGAGTCTTTCTTCATAGCTGAGGCGCTCCATCCCAGGTAACATCCTGGTGAATCTTCTCTGCACCCTCTCCAAAGCAATCACATCCTTCCTATAGTGAGGCGACCAGAACTGCACACAGTACTCCAGCTGTGGCCTCACCAGCGTTTTGTACAGCTCCATCATAACCTCCCTGCTCTTATATTCTATGCCTCTGCTAATGAAGGCAAGTATCCCATAAGCCTTTTTAACCACCTTATCTACCTGTTCCGCTGCCTTCAGGGATCTATGTACATGTACACCAAGATCCCTCTGACCCTCTGTACTTCCTAGGGTCCTACCACTCATTGTGTATTCCCTTGCCTTATTTGTCCGTCCAAAATGCATCACCTCGCACTTTTCCGAGTTAAATTCCATTTGCCACTTTTCCGCCCATCTGACCAACCCGTTAATATCGTCCTGTAGCCTGAGGCTTTCCTCCTCGCAATTTACCACCCCACCAATTTTCGTGTCATCCGCGAACTTACTGATCATACCCTTTACATTCTCATCCAAATCATTAATGTAGATCACAAACAGCAAGGGACCCAGCACCGATCCCTGAGGTACCCCACTGGACACAGGCTTCCAGTCACAAAAGCAACCTTCGACCATGACCCTCTGCCTCCTGCCACTCAGCCAGTTTAGGATCCAACGCGCCAAGGCCCCCTGGATCCCATGGGCTCTTACCTTCTTGACCAGTCTCCTATGCGGGACCTTGTCAAAAGCTTTACTGAAGTCCATGTAAACCACATCCACAGCATTTCCCTCATCCACACACCTAGTCACCCCCTCGAAAAATTCAATCAGATTGGTCAGACATGATTTACCCTTGACAAAGCCATGCTGACTATCCCCGATCAATCCTTGCCTCTCCAAGTGGAGACTAATTTTGTCCCTCAGAATTTTTTCCAATAATTTCCCTACCACAGATGTTAGGCTCACTGGCCTGTAATTCCCTGGTTTATCCCTGCTACCCTTCTTGAATAATGGTACTACGTTAGCTGTTCTCCAGTCCTCTGGTACATCCCCTGTGGCCAGAGAGGTTCTGAAAATTTGTGTCAGAGCCCCTGCAATCTCCTCCTTTGCCTCACACAACAGCCTGGGATACATCTCGTCCGGGCCTGGGGATTTATCCACTTTTTGGCCTGCTAAAACCGCTAGTACCTCCTCCCTCTCGATGCTAATATGTTCAAGTATGTCACAGTCCCCTTGCCCGACTTCTATGTCTACATCGTCTTTCTCCATAGTGAACACGGAGGCAAAAAATTCATTTAAAACCCCACCTACTTCATCTGGCTCTACACACAGCTTGCCACTTTGGTCCCTAATGGGCCCTACCCTTTCCCTGGTTATCCTCTTGCCCTTAATATACTTATAAAACATCTTAGGATTTTCCTTTATTTTGCTCGCCAGTGTTATTTCATGGCCCCTCCTCGCCCTCCTAATTTCCTTTTTAAGTATGCCCCTGCACCTCTTATACTCCTCTAGGGCTTCCACCGTCTTTTGTCTTTTGTAACTGCCAAAAGCCCCCCTTTTTTTCCTAATGCATTTTTGTATATCCTTTGTCATCCAAGGTTCCCTTTGCTTGTTGGTCCCACCCTTGACCTTTACAGGAACATGTTGGTGTTGTACTCTCTCTATTTCCCTTCTGAAAGCCTCCCACTGTTTTGATGTGGATTTTCCTATAAGTAGCTGCTCCCAGTCCACTTTTGCCAGATCCTGTCTTATCTTATTAAAATCGGCCTTCCCCCAATTTAGAACCCTGATTTCCAGGCCGTCTTTGTCTTTTTCCATGACCACCTTAAATCTCACCGAATTGTGGTCACTATCGCCAAAATGCTCTCCTACAGACACTTCCACCACCTGCCCGGCTACATTCCCTAGAATTAGGTCCAGTACCACCCCCTCTCTTGTAGGACTTTCTACATGTTGGCTCAAAAAGCTTTCCTGGATGCACTTTAAGAATTCTGCTCCCTCCAAGCCTTTCACACTCTGACTATCCCAATTTATATTGGGGAGGTTGAAATCCCCCACTATTACTACCCTATTATTTTCACACTTTTCTGATATCTGCCTGCATATCTGTTCCTCTATCTCCCCCTGACTGTTTGGGGGCCTATAGTACACTCCCAGCAAGGTGCTTGACCCCTTTTTGTTTTTAAGTTCTACCCATATGGCCTCATTAGAGGAACCCGCTAATATATCATCCCTCCTTACAGCAGTAATAGACTCCTTAATTAATATTGCAACACCCCCTCCCCTTTTACACCCCCCTCTGTCTCGCCTGAAGATTCTATACCCCGGAATATTTAGCTGCCAGTCCTGACCCTCCCTCAACCATGTCTCCGTGATAGCAACAATATCGTACTCCCATGTGTTCAACAACAACTTCAGTTCATCCACCTTATTTGCAAGACTCCTTGCATTAAAATAAATGCCTTCCAGCCCTGCCATATTCCCTTTTGCCTTCACATCTTTGCTCTGCCTTCCCTGCTGACTTGTTTTTTCCTCCTTATTTGGCTGTACATCACCCCCTACTATAGCTCCACTCTGTATCCCATCCCCCTGCCGAATTAGTTTAAACCCCCCCCAGCAGTGCTAGCAAACCTCCCCGCAAGGATATTGGTTCCCCTCTGGTTCAGGTGTAAACCGTCCGACTTGTACAAGTCCCACCTGTCCCAGAAGCAGACCCAGTGATTCAGGAAACTAAAGCCCTCCCTCCTGCACCATCCCTTTAGCCACGCATTCATCTGTTCTATCCTCCTATTCCTATACTCACTAGCACGTGGCACCGGGAGTAATCCAGAGATTACAACCTTCGAGGTCCTGCTCCTTAATCTTGCCCCTAGCTCCCTAAATTCTTGCTGCAGGACCTCATCCCTCTTTTTACCTATGTCGTTGGTACCAATGTGGACCACGACCTCTGGCTGTTCACCCTCCCCCTCCAGAATGCCCTGCAGCCGCTCAGTGACATCCTTGACCCTGGCACCAGGGAGGCAACAAACCATCCTGGATTCACGTCTACGGCCTACGTGCCTCGAGACTTACGACATGCGGAGTTCATCTTCGTGCGCCGGGAGGTGCACAGAGGCCCATTGCAGGCACCATACACAGGCCCCTTCCCAGTATTGGAGACGGGGGACAAAGCTTTTCTTATCGATGTCAGCGGGAAGCCGGACCTTATTTCAGTAGACCGCCTCAAACCGGCGCACCTGGACCTCAGCTTCCCGTTTTGGCCGGCTCTTCCCCCACGGCGGGGCAGACCTCCCGCGTTGGCGGCGGCCCCACAAGAGGACCAAGACACGCCAGAACCTTACTTCCCGGCCGCCGCCCCACCTTCGCCGGCAGCCCGTCCAGCCAGCCCACCGGCAGACCAGCCGCCAGACCAGCCGACGAACCAACCGGCCGACCTCCCAGACAGCCCTCCTCACACGCCAGATGGCTACTACAGCCGCTACGGCCGCTTGGTCAAACCTCCGCAGAGACTGACTTTTACAGTTAACGAGGATTCTGGGGGGGCGTATGTGGCGTTGCCACATTGGGGAAACACTGTGTGTATGTAGATAAACCTGTATAATCCCCTTTTAACTGCTGTATTCCCCTCCCCCCGCAAGACAGTTGCAAGCTGAGAGGAATAAGGCACGTTCAGACTTGCCTGCTGCTGATAGAAGGAAAACCAATCAAGTTCCAGCAGGTGACCAATCCGTGAGTCATCACAGGTTCGCGGGCTTCACGAATTCAGTACTGTATTGTGAGGGTTGGAGTAAAGACCTATTTCTTGTAGCTCGCTGTGTTGCCTATTTCTTTACGCGGGAGACCGTAGTCCCCCACAATCTAAACCTATTTTGTATATTTTAAATACATAATTTTGAACAATTTGTAGTTATCCGTTTCAGTATAAAGCTTGCCTTTACCTATGACCTTCTATTTTATATTATTACTCACATAGCAATATAGATAATTATGATTGTTTAATTTTTACCATGATCATATAATTATTTCACATCATAAGATTCCTATCCCGGAATGGAAAACAGTGTGAATAGTCCTACTATAAGGAACCACCTTCTAGTTCTCCTCCAAGTCACACACCATCCTGACTTAGAAATATATCGCCGATCCTTCATCGTCGCTGGGTCAAAATCTTGGAACTCCTTCCTTAACAGCACTGTGGGGAGTACCTTCACCACACGGACTGCAGCAGTTCAAGAAGGCGGCTCACCACCACCTTCTCAAGGGCAATTAGGGCTGGGCAATAAATGCTGGCCTTGTCAGCGACGCCCACATCCCATAAGCGAATAAAAAATAAATAAATAAAAAGACTTGTATTTATAAACAACCTTATCACTTCTTTCAGAAACATCCCAAAGTACTTGGCATGCAATGAACTACTTTGAACGGCAGTCGTTGTTGTTATGTAGGCAACTGCAGCAGACAAAAGAGGACGATTTTAACCCTACTCGCTCTGCAGAAACCTGGCAGGTGGGCAGTTAAAAATCGCCCTGGCTCTTACCTGTTTGAAAGCCGCCATGATCGCAACATCTGCACTTTTAATCTGCTCTCCTGAGCAGGCAGCAAGGACATGCGCCCAGAGCCAATAGGGTCCTTCTTTACATATACATGTTGCGGCCCAATGACATCTTGGAGACCCGACTGTAATGTTAACTCGGGCCTGAGCAAGGAATCCACCTGGAGTTAAAATCAGGGCCTTAAGCACATCAAGTTCTCACATAGAGCAATAAGACCAATGACAAGTTAATCTGTTTCTTTTGTGGCGTAGGTTGAAGGAGGAACATTGGCCAAGACACAGTGAGAACTTCCTGCTCTACTTCAAATAGTGCTGTGAGATCATTAATGTCCACATGAGTCACTAGGACAGGCATACTGGGCCTCAGTTCAATGTTCCATCCAAAGTATGGCTCCTCTTGCCATTTCGTAATGCACTGCAGAGTCAATTTAGATTATGTGCCCAAACATCTCATTATATTCAACTCCAGCATGGTTACAAAATAGAACTTCAAAGAAGTTGGATGTACTGCTTTTACTAAAGAAATAACTACTTTATGGCCTGGATTTTCTGGGGCCTATGACTGCATACGTGGTGTGTACGCAGCCGTAAGTGCCCCGCAAGCTCTGGGTCTCTGCATGTGCTGCGCATGTGCGAAAACCCAGAACTTGTGATTTGTCAAGTTTCAGCTTGGCAGATCCACCGCATCCCTAGGGAATGGACATTCGCTGGCGGAGAGTTGGGCTATTTGCCCCACTACTGCCCAGCGAATATCTGTGACACTCTTAAGCCTGATAAAAGCAGGCATAAGGCATTTTACCAGCGTAAGAGTTTAAATAAATATTTAAATAATTTTAAGAAAATTAGTTAATCATAAATAAACTTTAAAAACAAGTTTAGTTTATTTTTAGCCCCTTTAAAAGTTTACATTTATTTTTCAAAAAATTAAATGTTTGTTTTAAATGTTTAATTTAATTGTATTTTAATTCATTTTGAACATGTGATGATTTATTTTTATTTAACTGGTGTGTAATGGTGTTTTTTTAGGGGATTCCTATTCAAGCTTATGGGGATTCCGTACCTAAATGGAATCCCCATAAGCAGAATGGGGATCCCTCTTTCTGATTGGTTGGGCCCTGGGATACGTGGCCCTTTTACGCATGCGTACGTCTGCAGGCCCAGGCGCGCAAGTTTTTGAACCTCCGGGACCATCGGGTACGTTCGTACTTTTCTTGCGGTTCGGAGGCATTCACCCGCGGGATGCCTCCGACTGCAAACTCAGGCCCAATGTTTGCTAGCAAAGCTTTTAGTAGTTGGTTAGCACTAATAAATGTAAGAGCAATGCGCATATAATGATACATCCTCTTCCTTTCTACCATTTTCTTTTTACAGGTTTCATAGATGAGTCACAACTGAACTATGGATGATGGGTAGAATAAAGTGGCAAACACATTTCTGCAGATTCTGGATGCCAATCTGGATTTTTTTTTTAAAACACAGACACACCCTACAACAGCGAATCTACTTTAATAATTCATCATACCGAGTCATTTTCCAGAAATTCTTCCAATTTTCCAGATGGCTGGTCAGCTGTGTTTTATCACAGTTAAAGTAAATGTGAGTTAAATGCAACTTTTAATAACCATTAGCTATAATAAGGAGACAGCAGCTATCAGTACCATGAGCCATATGGCCCTATTTTAAATCAGTATATTTTAATCATGCAACAACTTTGAGCGATGTACTGTTTCAGGAAAGAATTAGAAATGAAGGTTTCTAGAATATATAGAAAATGGTGTTAGTGATCTTGTTTAGCTGGTGATAATGAGACCACAGACCCTTCTGTGAAGTCAAAAGATTCAGACTGTGAAAAATTCAGTAGACAATTCGAATTACTTGCACTAAGCTCACTGATTATCATGGCTCTGTTGCCCACACTACACTGCGTAAGCTGACACATGACAATCAGCAGGATGCAATTAGGAAGGTAATGAAGCCTTGCAGCTCCAAGGTTTTGTTCATCTTCATAGGGTTTTCAAGCTGAAAATTTCATTCCAAGGCTTCATTTCTATTTTAGGTAAACCCAGTCTAATATCTTTCTGCCTTGAACCTGTTTCTGTCTCTCTGCCCCCTTCCCCCCTCCCCAGTTCTCACCCCTGTTTCACATCTCCCTGGCCCAATTTCACCCTACAAATCCTAATCTAAATCAGTCACAGACACAATTTTTACTCCCCTTGTCTCGAGCCGTCAGTTCCATTCATGCTTTGAAGCTTTTCTGTCCGGTGCCAGCTTTAAATCTTAAAGATTTAAAGAAATTAAACCCCCCTCCCCTCCCCCCATCAAATTGACACACCAAGGCAGAACCATAAATATTTATATTTAATTAAATCAGTTCAGCCTATCACCATACGTCTTTTATCTTCATCTATTATTTATAATTTCAATGCTTAAGGATGCAAAGTTTTCGCATGCATATAAATAAATAATACATATGTATATACCATTGATTTATACCAGCATTAAAATAAAGACACATCTGTTTTTAAATTGATAATTCTTATTTTTTCAAATGTTCGTCTTTCACTTAAAAGTGGATTGTAAACAATGTTATACCAGTATGCCTAGCAACAGCAACCATTTGATTTTTATTATATTATGCCTGTCTCTCTTTCACTGCTACACTGACATCTGATCTCATTCTCTTTCCTTCAAAGAAAATCTGTGTCTCCAAATTTGGTACAAATTGCTGCTACACGCACTTTGATAATGGAAGGCCTAAGGGTAGAGTGTATGTAAAGTGCAGCTGTAGTGCAAGATGTTCTTTTGAGGTTAAGATTTTGAGGCACAGTTTTAAGCACAATCAGAGTATGTATGTAGGGTATAGGGCCTTGTATTTTTTTCAGCTGTGTTATACCTGACCTAGTTTGATTCTATCACAGTGTAAAGTTGAGAGATATTTCACTCTCAAGCCCAGTCAGACCTCGTTTTGATGTACATACGTTTAAATTGCTACACGTCTTGTGGTACACCCCATATTCCTAGCAAGAAGTCCCATGCTACACATTACCACTGGATTTTCCACATAATCTCTCTCTCAGACAAGTTTTTTTAAAGATTGTTATTTTTCTAAACTAGTGATGATCAATGATCCCTCTAATTTTTTTTTGTGCGTGGCCCCCACATGCGCGGTATCTTTACCAGCGGCAACAGTTGGTGAGCGGCCTGCGCAGAACCTGCGGATCGGCCGTGCACCTTGGGGAACGTTGGTGGTGGTAGTTTCTTCATTAAGTCATAATCAGTGTATTGACAGGCTTCAAAGAAAGGCAGGAGAGTCGGTAACTAGAAGGGCTGGATTTTACCAGCCCTGAGGAGGCAGGTTTAGAGGCTTTTTCCAATTTTGAGACTTCTGCTGCAGGCTTCCCGACGTCGGGGAACCCCGCCAGGGTAAGGGAGATGTGCTGTGGGTCTATTGTACTGTTGGTGTATAGATGACAGCTGCAGAAGTGGTGTGAAGGATGCAGTGGGACACTGGTGAGTATCAGAGGTAAGGCAATGTTGGGAAAGTCATTTTTAATGTGTTTAGATTTTTCTGTAGGTTACAAGCTTTGACGTGTTTGTGTGGCCTCACCTCAATGGGAGAAGTGACAGATTGCTTCTGCACCCTCACCTGTAGCTGCCATCTGTTTCATTCTAAGGAGAAAGTCACAGGAGAGCCTGGGTGCAAGGGCTCACCTGTGTACAGTGACTGTCAGTGTTTGACAACACCTCAATGCTGTCAAACACTGTCAAATCATCTGTCAAAACTTTATGGTTCATGTGTCTTTAAGAAAACCGGCAGATGAAGCGTCATCAACTGACGTCATCTGACACCGGCTTGCCCTTAATTGGCTGGCAAGCCCGCAGGGCGGGCTTAACAAGGCCAATCAGGGGGAAAATAGCGTCAGTGCGTCAGACGCTGCTGGGGGCGGGACTAGAACCCGGAAGGCAGCAGTCCCATCCCCAATGTGTCTCAGTGAGTAAAATCCAGCCCGAAGACACAGAGTTAAGGTAATTGGCAAAGAACTGGAGGGAAGATGAGGAGAATTTTTTTTTACGCAGCGAGCTATTATGATCTGGAATTCGCTGCCTGAAAGGTTAGTGGAAGCAGATTCAATAATAACTTCCAAAAGGTAATTGGATAAATACTTAAAAAGAAAAAACTTGCAGAGCTATGGGTAAAGAGCAGGGAAGTGAGACAACTTGGATAGCTCTTTCAAAGAGCTGGCACAGGCACTTCTGTGCTATATGATTCTATGAAAGCACATCTTTGTTTTTTTTTCTTTCCTTTTCTGTCATCACATTGTATTGAGTTGCAGCAAAAGTATATAAACTTAATTTTACACAGTGAATCTGGACATCATGCATTGTGAAAAATGTGTGCTACATTGAATTACATAATGCACCAACCATAGTGTTTTAGTAGACAATTAAGACTGCACAACCACTGCAAACGTGGTATCAGCATATTCATCCTTATCGCTACCTTTCAGATAATAGGGACTCGGTAGCATGTGGCCCATAGAACTGTCGGCTGGCAAAGCTTCCTTCCAAATACTCTTCTCCTTCTTAGGCAGTCCCTCGGAACTGAGGATGTCTTGCTTCCACATTAAAAATGAGTTCGCAGGTGACTGATGAGTCCAATGCGGGACCTACAGTCTCTGTCACAGGTGGGGCAGACGGTGGTTGAAGGGGCGGGTGGGTGGGGTGCTTGGGTTGACATGCGCTCCTTGCGCTTGCTCCCGGCAAAGAGACTCGCGGTGTTCGGCGCCTTCCCGGATGCTTCTCCTCCACTTTGTGTGGTCTTGGGCCAGGGATTCCCAGGTGTCGGTGGGGATGTTGCACTTTTTCAAGGAGGCTTTGAGGGTGTCCTTGAAGCATTTCCTCTGCCCACCTGGGGCTCTCTTGCCGTGTCGGAGCTCCGAGTAGAGCGCTTGTTTTGGGAGTCTCGTATCAGGCATGCGGATGATGTGACCCATCCATCGGAGCTGATCGAGCGTGGTCAAAGCTACAAATACAAAGGTCCGAATATTACAACGGTCTTGGTTACATGGAACTTAACTTCACCAAACCAATCAAAAAGAGCAGAAGATACCTAACTAACCAGCAACCAAGTGAGTGAACCCTGGTGTTCACAAATCCTTGCACAGCTATTTTCCCCTGTTTGTACAGAATAACGTGTGCCAAAAATAGCAGAAATCAGTAATCAAAACCAGACTCCAACTTAGATCTGGAGCCAGACACAAATCTATAGTGATTCAAATTGGAAAAATCTAAGTATTTTAGAATGAATTTAAAATTCCTCAATTTGGGCCACTTCCAGTTTTCAGTTTAGTTTGGAAGAAATCCCTAGCATACAGTAGGTCTTCTTACCAAGGATTGCAGCCTGCTTCCCATTAACTGTTATCTCTCTATGGCTCTATTCCAGTATTCTCGGATACATTTGACTTCACTGACTTTTAATAAGTCAGATAAAAGAGATGATATTGTGCTTATAGACCATGGCTGACGATTGTATCAACTGTCAGCTCAGCCAGCCCTGTAAAGACATTGTAGTTACTGCTGCGAGCTTGTATGCTTAATATTTAATATTTCTCCGTCTCATTCATGTGACTTGGGTCAGGGGGATTTACTACTTTATTTCCTTGCACAAATCATCACCGCGTCAAGAGCTAACCAGTGTTGTAATAAAGCTATGTCATTTAGTCTAGTGGAGAAGCATAGTCTTGACGGCAGAGAGGTCTGGGAATTTGGGAGCTATGTTTAAGTGAAGAGCCAGGCCTCACTGAGAACAAAGTACAGGCATGGTCGGGGGATGGGCAGTGGGCTCAGGTAACTTTAACCGTGCAGCTTGAACTTGCAGTTAGGGATAAAATGCACCCACTATTAGAGCCAGGGGAACTTAAACAGCAGAAGAGAGGAGACTGGGGGGGAAAAGAGCAAAGGATGGCAACGGATGGCCAAGGATGGCAAATGAGCTCCCTAGGGAGCTGCCAGCACAGGAGCCATCTTGAAAAAATCTTCACCGCACGTCAATTACAAGAGAAATGCAGGGAACAGCACCAACCGCTGTACATGGCCTTCTTTGATCTCACAAAGGTCTTCAACACTGTCGACCATGAGGGATTATGGAGTGTCCTCCTCAAATTCGGCTGCCCTCAAGTTTGTCACCATCCTCCGCCTGCTTCACAACGACATGCAAGCCGTGATCCTGACCAATGGTTCCATCACAGACCCAATTCACGTACGAACTGGGGTCAAGCAAGGCTGTGTCATCGCACCAACGCTCTTCTCAACCTTCCTTGCTGCAATGCTCCATCTCACCCTCGGTAAGCTCCCCGCTGGAGTGGAGCTAATTTACAGAACAAACGAGAAACTGTTCAACCTCCGTCGCCTCCAGTCCAGGTCCAAGGTCATCCCATCCTCTGTCGTCGAATTACAGTATGCAGATGACGCTTGCGTCTGCGCTCACTTGGAGGTCGGACTCCAAACCATCGTCAACACCTTCACCGAAGCGTATGAGAGCATAGGCCTTACACTAAACATCCGTAAGACAAAGGTCCTCTACCAACCTGCCCCCGCCACACAGTACTGCCCCCCCGATTATCAAAATCCACGACAAGGCCTTGGACAACGTGGACCACTTTCCATACCTCAGGAGCCTACTGTCAACAAGGGCAGATGTCGATGACTAAGTCCAACACTGCCTTCAGTGTGCCAGGGTCGCCTGAGGAAGAGAGTGTTTGAAGACCAGGACCTCAAACCCGGCACTAAGCTCATGGTCTACAGAGCAGCAGTGATACCCGCCCTGCTGTATGCCTCAGAGACATGGACCATGTACAGCAGGCACCTCAAAGCACTGGAGAGGTACCACCAACGCTGCCTCCGCAAGATCCTGCAAATCCATTGGCAGGATAGGCGCATGAACGTCAGTGTTCTCGCTCAGGCCAACATCCCCAGCATTGAAGCTTTGACCACGCTCAATCAGCTCCGATGGACGGGTCACATTGTCCGCATGCCCGATACGAGACTCCCAAAACAAGCGCTCTACTCGGCAAGAGAGCCCCAGGTGGGCAGAGGAAACGCTTCAAGGACACCCTCAAAGCCTCCTTGAAAAAGTGTAACATCCCCACCGACACCTAGGAATCCCTGGCCCAAGACTGCACAAAGTGGAGGAGAAGCATCCAGGAAGGCGCCGAACACCTCGAGTCTCTTCGCCGGGAGCAAGCGGAAGGCAAGCGCAGGCAGCGCAAGGAGCGCACATCAACCCAAGCACCCCACCCACCCGCCCCTTCAACCACCGTCTGCCCCACCTGTGACAGAGACTGTAGGTCCCACATTGGACTCATCAGTCACCTGCGAACTCATTTTTAATGTGGAAGCAAGTCATCCTCAGTTCCGAGGGACTGCCTAAGAAGAAGGAGAAGAAGAAGAAGAGAGTCATTTAAAATCTCTATGGCTGTGATCATAGCACATTGGTTTACAATTTTACTTTAGAGGGAATTAGATTTGGAAAAATAATGAAACATCCATAGAAATTTGCAACATGGAGAGAGGCCATTTTTTGGGTCATCGCATCTTGAACAGACAGACAAAGGAGTTCAGTTACATAATTCCCTGAATGTGCGAATGCAGGTAGATAAAACCATAAAAAAATAGAATTTGGGGTATTATATATAGGGGCATAGAGTACAAGAGTAAAGAAGTAACGATGAACTTACACAAAACATTTGTTTGTTAACAGTTGGAGTACTGTGCGAAACTTTGGGTACCCCATTATAGAAATGGTATTAAAGCCATAGGGAGTGTGCAACATCGGTTCACCAGGATGGTACCAGGGATGGAAACCTATAGTTATGGCTAGAAAACTGAGATAGTGGGACTATTTCCATAGAAGCAGAGAAGGCTAAGAGCTGATTTAATAGAGGCTTTTAGAATGATGAAGGGTTTTGATAAGAGCAATCTGACACTAACCCCACTGTCCTATTGCCCTGTGTCTTCCTCTGCTTCACATACTTATCCAATTTCCTTTATAAGATGCAATAGTCTGCCTCAATCATTCACTATGGCAAAGTGTTCCAAGCTACAACAAGCCTGTGTAAAAAAAATACTAACCTTCCTCCTCACTCCTCTAGTGATCATTTTAAAATGATGACCCCCTCCCGCCCCCAAATTACTCTCCAACTACAGGAAATGGTCTTTCCCTATTTACTCTTATCAAAACCCTTCATAATTCTAATCCTCTATTAAATCAGCTCTTAGCCTTCTCTGCTTCTATGGAAATAGTCCCAATATCTCAGTTTTCTAGCCATAACTATAGGTTTCCATCCCTGGTACCATCCTGGTGAACCTATGTTGCACGCTCCCTATGGCTTTAATACCATTTCTATACCATTTCTATAATGGGGTACCCAAAGTTTCACACAGTACTCCAACTGTTAACAAACAAATGTTTTGTGTAAGTTCATCATTACTTCTTTACTCTTGTACTCTATGCCCCTATATATAAAACCCCAAATTCTATTTTTTAATGGTTTTATCTACCTGCATTCGCACATTCAGGGAATTATGTAACTGAACTCCTTTGTCTGTCTGTTCATCCACACCCTTCAGCACTTTTCTGCAAAGTAAATACTTCCATTCCTCCTTTTTCTCCCAAACTGTGTCACCTTGCACTTATCCACCTTAAACTGCATCTGCCACCTGTCTGCCGATTCCGCTAACCTGTCCACACCTTCCTGAGATTTTTTACAGTCCTCCTGATTGTTTGCCAAAACTCTGACTTTTGTTCCTTTTTTCACTTCAGGTTAAACTCCCTCCATTTTCCTCCCCATTGCCTGGTATCCCAGAGCCATGCATCAAAGGCAGCTGAGGGGATGGACAGGCAACCTGCTCTCAGGCCTTTTGTCAGTGCCACTAGACACCAGCTGTTAGTACAGTGCGGCACAGCACAGTTACCATCTATCACCTGATAGCTGTCTTAATCTAGTTAAAATCAATGCAACCATGACTTGATAAAATATTTTTTTTTACAGTTATGTCACAAATAAGACACATTTAGAACAGTACAGAAGTAATCATCTATTGTATTTTACAAAGCATAATCACAATTCTGTAATTTCACTGAACATTTTAACATTCCTTGAACTTTCACAATGTTTTTATTAATACTTTGTAGTACAGTTGTATTTCTGGACAATATTGTTTTTGATCAGAAGAGTGAACCTTTACTGGGAAGCAGGGGAGGGAAGGCTTGAGAGTTCTGGGGTTACAATTGATTCAGGGCTAATTAGAGAGCAAGAGAGATGTGAGTAGCAGTCTTACCTTAGCAGCTCTGGTTAACTCAACGATTTTTTCCCCCTACATTCTAGCCAGGTCCTGGGCACAACGCTCCTTGCATTCACCTGCCAGCCACTGCTGCCCATTGTTGCCAGGCTATTTGCCTTGGCACCTGTCTCCCATCAGCCAGAAACAGGACCTCCTGCTGACCTCCTCCACAAGGAGTTCCACAGCGCTGTCTGAAAATCTTAGGGCTCTTGTGCTCATTCTAACGATATTCTCCATTTTTAAGCACAAAATCATGCAGCACAGGCAAATGCTCTTCCCCTTTAAGAGGTGCAAACTGCCTTTACATAGATACATAGATACATAGAAGATAGGAGCAGGAGTAGGCCATTCGGCCCTTCGTGCCTGCTCCGCCATTTAATGAGATCATGGCTGATCCTTTAATTCAGTATCCCGTCCCCGCCTTCTCTCCGTAACCCTTAACCCCTTTTGCCCGTAGAAATATATCTAATTCCCTCTTAAATATATTTAATGAGCTGGCGTACACTGCCCTCTGTGGCAATGAGTTCCACAGGTTCACCACTCTCTGAGTGAAGAAATTCCCCCTCATCTCTGTCCTAAATGGTTTAGCCCTTATCCTTAAATTATGTCCTCTAGTTCTGTTCTCACCCGCCAAGGGAAACATTCCTTCTGCATCCAGTCTGTCTAGACCTGTCAGAATTTTATACACTTCTATGAGGTCCCCTCTCAATCTTCTAAACTCCAGTGTGTACATCCCTAAACTACATAGTCTCTCCTCATAGGTCATTCCCGCCATTCCTGGTATCAGCCTGGTGAATCGCCGCTGCACCCCCTCCATGGCAAGAACATCCTTCCTCAGATGAGGCGACCAAAACTGTACACAGTACTCGAGGTGTGGTCTCACCAGTGCCCTGTACAGCTGCAGCAAGGTATCCCTGTTCCTGTATTCTAACCCTTTTGCTATGAAGGCCAGCATACCGTTTGCCTTCTTGACCGCCTGTTGCACCTGCATGCTCGCCTTCAGTGACTGGTGTACAAGAACACCCAGGTCTCTCTGTACTTCCCCCTCTCCCAATCTATTGCCATTTAAATAATAATTTGCCCTCCCGTTCCTGCACCCAAGGTGGATAACTTCGCACTTGTCCACATTATAGTGCATCTGCCATTTATCCGCCCAATCGCCCAGTCTGTCCAAATCGCTCTGGAGCTTCCTGGTCTCTTCCTCTGAGCCCACCCCACCTCCTAGTTTAGTGTCGTCTGCAAATTTGGAAATGCTGCATCCGACTCCCTGATCCAGGTCATTAATGTAAATTGTGAACAGCTGGGGGCCCAGGACAGATCCCTGTGGTACCCCACTTGTTACTGCCTGCCATTCAGAAAATGAGCCGTTTATTCCAACTCTCTGTTTTCTATCTGACAGCCAGTTCCCTATCCACGCCAAAACTTTCCCCTTTATCCCATGAGCCTCAATTTTCCATGCTAATCTTTTATGTGGGACCTTATCGAAGGCCTTTTGGAAGTCCAGGTACACCACATCTACTGGCTCTCCCCCATCTATTCTACCAGTTACTCCCTCAAAAAATTCCAATAGATTAGTCAAGCACGATTTACCCTTTGTAAATCCATGTTGACTCTGTCCTATCCTGTCCCCATTTGCTAAGTGCTCCGCTATTTCATCCTTAATGATGGACTCCAGCATTTTGCCCACAACTGATGTAAGGCTTACAGGTCTGTAATTACCTGCTTTTTCCCTACCCCCCTTTTTGAATAGTGGGGTAACGTTAGCTACCCTCCAATCCATCGGCACTGTTCCCGAGTCTAATGAATTCTGAAAAATCATCCTTAGTGCATCCGCTATCTCTAGGGCCACCTCCTTCAGTACCCTAGGATGCATGTTATCAGGCCCTGGGGATTTGTCCACCTTCAATCCCTTTAGCTTCCTTAACACCATATCCTTAGAGATATTGATTTGCGTCAGTTCCTCCTTTGCCAATGTCCCTATTTTTCCCGATATCCCAGGGAGGTTTTTTGTGTCTTCCTTCGTAAAGACTGACCCAAAGTATGCATTTAGTTGATCTGCCATTTCCTTATTTCCCATTATATATTCCCCCGTATCTGACTGCAATGGACCAACTTTGGTTTTCACCAGTCTTTTCCTTTTGATATATTTATAAAAGCTTTTGGAGTTAGTTTTTATATTTTCCGCCAGCTTGTTTTCGTAAGCTATTTTGCCCCTCTTGATCATGCCCTTTGCCCTCCTTTGCTCTATCTTAAACTGTTCCCAATTTTAAATGAAGTTACTGCTACCGATTTTTCCGCCCCCACCCCCATGGTGGAGCTGCCAATAACCAGCGAGTATCGCTGACGGCACGCCCATCATAGTCAAATAAGGCATGGGTGGGGGTGGTGGGGGGGTAGTGGTTGCCCCGCCCACTTCACACATTTAGGGCACAAGTTGAATTTCTGCCCCAGTGTGTGAAAGTTTACTTTGTGCAAAATTTGAAACGTGTTTTATTTCTGTGCAGTGCCTGTTCTGTCCTGCTCCCATACGCAACTTGTGAATGACTATTGTTAGATACCGGACCCACTGTACTCCTTCCCCAGTATATATGTATACAGGGCAAATAAACACATGCAGTAGTTGCCCCTTCATTCTCCTGCAGATAATTCTCTCTTGCACGCTATGTGAATCCCTGTAAGCAGTTCGGCCACAGAATAACTGAGCAAATCACAGGAAGTGCCAAATTATCTAGGAGAAGACTAGAAGTTAATGAAGCATTTAGAGATCCGAAAGGAAAAAGAAGGAAAGAGAGAGAGAGTTTAAATTTAACAAATATATAATTTTTAAAAATCATTATACATTTGCAGTTATGAAAACCGTCACCCTTTTATTGTGAAAGCTGACTGGCAAAATTCTTTGGGTTGAAAGATTCTGTGGATGGTGGTTGAACAAAAGTGCAAACTAGATGTATTAGATGTGAACTATACTTGGAGCTGAGTGGGTGAAGGAGAAGCATCATCCAGGTGCAGTGTTACAGGGTAGCTTGCTCCACAGCACAGCAGCGCTAGGGTTGCCAACCCTCCTGGGTGGCCCTGGAGTCTCCAGGGATAAAGACTAATCTCCAGGACACTGCTGTGAGCAACCCTGGAGAAACATCATAGGAGCATTAAAAAATAACTGTGTTTTCAAAAAAGAATTTCCTTTGAACACTTTGGTTATTAGCAATAAAATTATCTGAGATGGGGGAGAAAAAAAGGCTGTTTGACAGTCAAAAATCCTCCAATCGGGTAACGAAGAGTCTGTTCTCTTTTTACGTCGGTGTGGGAAGGCAGTGTGCCACAAGTATGAGCGTGTTGGGCGACCAATGGCGAGGGGGAGGGGGGTGGTGTGGGGGGGGGGTGCATTTGGAAGCAGGGGCTCATGTGATGACATCTTCAGGAATATGTACAACCAGAGTTGGCAACCCTATTCAGAGCACTCGCCACAAGCGTTTGTTTGGGATTGCACTTCTGGCAGTTTAAAAACGACAAAAAGGGCTTCCCTTTGAGAATTATATGGTGTGAGAAGAAAAAGGCTAATAGTTTACCACAGCAAAACATCAGCCAACTTCTTCTTTCTCGACAGTCAGTGGTTTTACAAAATCATCATCACAGTGGCCAAACATTTTATTCTTACACATCACAATGGCAGACTAATACTGTTAATATTCATGTTAGTGCAGTTTGTACCTTTCTGATAAAGTTTTACGTCTTCAATGAACATAATCATAAACACTAGCCTAGACCAGTTGGGCCGAATGGCCTGTTTCTGTGCTGTAATTTCTATGTAATGACAACAACAGCATTCTGCACCAAATTTGAAACATATCTTTCAGTTTTTTTAATCAATTCTTCTTTGAGAATAAATGTTTTTTTAAATAAAAAATGTAGGCCACATTACAATTCACCCGCCTGTGTTTTTTGTTATTTTAAGACTTAACCAGTGTTATGGATGCTGTGCTGTGCTGTGGTATTGTGGAGAAATTCAGCTTGTAATATTGCGCCTAAGGGATGCTATTACCGAGGGATAGCGTGCCCAGGACTCTCCAGAGGACGAGTTCCTCATTTCAGCTGGGGTATCTCAAGGTGATGAAGCGCACAGGTGAGGCAGTTCCCCAAAGGGAAACAGGGAATACTTGAAGCTGACTCAAGCTGAGCTTTTCTCACGCACCTCTTACCCGCCACTTACTGAGAGCAGCACAAGCCGAGGCCGGAGCACAGGCTGCGTGCCTGCCTTCTCAGATGGAATATACCAGATTGTGGGGGAGGGAAGAAGAGACAGAGGGAGGAAGGAGACACGGAGAAGGAGAGGGAAAAACGTAACCTGTTTCTATGGGCTGGATTTTGCGGGGGGGTGGGGGGGGGCGGTGCGGTCAGCGGGCGCGATCGGTGGCGGGTTGGGTGGGAAAGTGTTTTTTTTCCCCCCAGCAAGTCGGGACCCCGCTGTGAACCCGCCGCCAAGCACCTTTACCAAATGTCAGATCTGTCAGCGCTGAGCAGACCCGACATGCAGTGGCGAGGGAGGCAATCAAAATCATTAGTGACTTGTTTACAGCCACTTATCAATGGTTTTTTTCCCCAGATTTTTGGATTTGACAGGTCGCCCACTGATTTCCCGCTGTGTGCCTAGACCTCGTCTGTGAAGCCAAGCTGGGAGGTCAGTGGCCATTGAATCAGCTGATG
Organism: Somniosus microcephalus; assembly: GCF_052327205.1. NCBI lineage: Eukaryota > Metazoa > Chordata > Chondrichthyes > Squaliformes > Somniosidae > Somniosus > Somniosus microcephalus. Next base: position 198,127,159 of record NC_140996.1, read on the forward strand.
AGTTGACAGCTTCAAATGTCAAGTCAAAGCTCCCAGCTGATTTGAGACGTGTTCCCTCAACCACTAGCTTCTCTAAACCTCATTTCCACTACAGCTTCAGGATTCTGCAAGTCTTTATGCAAGTCTCCATACAGTCTGACCTCATTACCTCTCACCATTGACAGATTGCTTCTGTCATCTCTACTTCACCTGCCATCTATTACATCAACATGGGTGCCCTTGAAACTCTCTCACCTTGGTCCTCAGAATCCCACCACGATCAGCCCCAGCACCAACAACAATACCAACCTTCTCCGCAATCAACTGATGCTGCACAGGACACGACATCAGCACCCGACCACATTGCTGCCCAGGAGGCCAAGGATGGCCTCACCATGGCCAGATTTACTTCACTTGATGCTGCACACCCTGGCTGCTGCATGATGTGCCAGGTTGGCACCACCCCACACCAATACCATAAAGCATCCCTATAATGCCCAAGCCATTCCTTTTACACTCATCACCATTGCGGGGGTACCATTATGTCTCACCATTCACTGCAACTCACTAAGCCACTTCCAAAGGTGCATACACATCTGTCCAAGAACACAAAGGCCTAGAAATTCAGTGCCCTTAGCACCGATTTTGCGGTGCTAGAGGGCCTAGCGCTGCAATTGGCGCCGGTTCCTAAATTGCCTGGGGCCCTTCCGCGGCGGTAGACCGGTAGCGCTGCACCGGCACCGATGACGTCATCAGTGTGCGCAGCGTCCCGGTTGCCGTGGTAACCCGGCCCCAAGCCGAAATTCAGTTGCGCCCGCCTCGCCCGTGGCAGGCGCAACTAAGACTCTGGCAACAGAGTCTTCCCCCAGTGTGCGCCGGCGCATAAAGGTGGAGCGGCGGCCGGCCGCGTTCCCGGCGGCCGCCTGCCCGCACCTCCCTTCCCGGACTCCTGCATTCCCCCACCGCGGCCCTGATCAGTGTCTCATGCGAGCCCGGCACTTCCCCGAGGTGCCGGGCTCAGATGTCGGGTCAATCCGCCGGAGAGTTGTCGGCTGCAGGCAGCTCCTCCTTAACAGGAGGAGGAGGCCTGCAGTTCCCCCGCCTGCCGCACCGCATCGGGTGCCGCAGTGGGGGATTAGCGCCGGGAAACCCAAGTTCACGCCCGTTTTGAGGCGCTAAAGGAGGGTTTTAGCGCCCGCCGCCGTCTGGGCCCGGCGCACCCGAATTTTCGTCGGGCGCTGCCGCATTACCGCTGGCGCAAACTTTCTGGCGCTACAGCCCTGGCAAGACCAGAACCCAATTTCTAGGCCAAAGTGTTGATAATAAAGGTTTCAATGTTTGACACCACATTTACAGAAACTTTACATGAACATTGCATAAAACACCCAAGTGCCTACCCTTGTGTGTTAGTTGGTATGATTGCACGAGGATGAGGGTGAGTGTGAGGGATGGTTAGTGAGATGGGGATGTGATAATGTAGATAGAGAGGGATGGGTGGAGGTGGAAGATAAGTTGGTGTGGTTAAGGATGTGCAGGAGTAGGGTAGGGAAGGCAGAGTGGTGGGGATGTGATGAGAGGCACAGCAGGATGAGGTTGAGTGTGGCTTTGTACTAAGGTTTTGTGATCTACGGAGATCATTGAAACGTTTGCGGCACTGCACCCAGGTCCTCCTGACCACATCCCTGCTTGTGCCCTCCTCTGCAATGTGCAACCAGGCTATGTTGATCTCCTGGGGAGGTCTCTTCCACCCATGGGAAGGGAAAAGGACCACCCTGTCTGCTGTGACTCCCTCCATAAGCATATGGAGGGAGTCATGGGAGAGCCTGGGTGCAGCCCTGCACCTCTGTGCAGTGCTTGCAGCGCCTCAATGCTGTAGAACACTGACAGCACAAATGTCAAAATAAAGTTGGCCATGGTCCCTTTAAGGAAACCAGTTGATGGCGTGTCATCAAATGACATGACCCGACCCGCTTCTTCCAATTGGCCGGGAAGCACACTGGGCGGGCTTAACAAGCCCAATCGGGGGAAATTCATTTCAGAGGCCAGGATGGAGACAGCAGCGGGGTCGAGACCCGCCAGTGACGTTGCCTGCCACGGACCCACTGAGGTTCGGAAAATTGCGGCCTATATATTTTGTTCATTGAAAATGAAAATAGCTCTTAATGTGTTTTGATGGATGGATCATTAATCCATCTCAGTTATTACTGCACAAATGAGATATTCAATACTATAAGAACATTCGCCGGTAATTTCCCCTGCCTTTTTTCCAGGGTTTCCCCCAACCTTCTGCTGAAGTTATAGTAGGAGATCAGGGAAAATCCGTGGAAATTCTACCCCCCTGTTAATTGAGGAATTAAATCATTTTTCTAAATATCACACCAGGAGAAAGCACATATACCCTGAAAATTATACATTGGCATTGAGCATTCAAAGGAATAAGATGATTTAGTTGGTACTGAGTATATCCAACAGCATTATAGAATCACAGAATGGTAGAAGTTTACCACACAGAAGGAGAACATTTGAACCATTGTGTCTGTGCTGGCTCTTTGCAAAACTAATTTCAATGCCCTATTCTCTCCCCATAGTCTATATCCTCCTCTGCTTCAAATATTTATCCAATTTTTCCCCTTAATACATGCAATGAATTTTGTCTCAACCACTCCATATGGCAAAGCATTCCTCTGTGTAAAGAAATTTCGCCTAAACTCTCTTTCACTTAGTGTCAATTTTAAAATGACCGCCCCTCATCACCAAGATTCGGATCACAGGTCACACACACATTACCCAAAGGGTCTTAGGAGTTGTAAGGCATTTTATTAAGGAGCGGCAGTTTAAGTTAAGTACAACACGTAATCAAGATCGACATAGTAAACCTACGACCGTGACAGGCAGCTGGTATTGGTCCCGATCGGACAGATGGCTGGCGTGCATGAACAGCTCTTCCCTTCCCTTCATCATCTGTGCTAAAAGCTCTCTAGATATCTCTTTTACTCTCTTTTTAGGGATGGGCCTAAGGTAGATTATCAAAGATAGTCAACAACCTTTCTAGCACACAAACAGCAGTCAGCTAGACTGGAAACAAGGCCACCGCCACGGGGCATGTAGGGGGTTTCTCTTGCTCGTTCTGGTCTCCTACCAGGCTTCGTGCAATAATTACCCTTGAGTGGTTCGATCCACTCTCCCCTACGGTTCTAGACCTTGGACTTAGGTGCAGGGGACTGTAGTGCAGAGAAAACTCAATAGACCAGGTTGAATAGCACGAAATGGATGCTTTTATTATTAAACAGTTTGCAGCATTATAAAATACATGTCATAAGCACAAATTAAAGCAACTACAAGCATGCACATACCTATAAACTTAATTCCATGGAAATGGGAAACACACGGCACATTGAAAAAGGGGGGAACACATTACGATTACCCTTACTCCCTCCCCTATACCTAGACTAAGTTTCGACCTGAGGAACTCGGAATCATGCTCACCACTTTCAGATTCGCAAAATAGGGGGTTCGCAGCCTTTTTGGCACAGCTTTCCGTCGTCACGTGGATTTGGAAACTTCTGGCGCAGCTTGTTTTTCTCTCTCTCTCTCTCTCAGGCGAGGAGGCAGTGGACACAGCCTTGATGAGCGCTTGTCATGACTGAAATCAGTTGAGACCTGCTGAATAACTGGATGCACATGGGAGAGTCCGTTTATTTCTCTTTCCCGCCTGGCTTGGGTTTTTCCAGAGGGTGTCTTCTCCTTCGGCCTGGGTCGTCGATGATCTCCCGACAAAAGTACCCGGGCCACCCTCCTTCGTCTTCCCGTCGTGGTTGAGCCTTGCCTGGCCGAGCTGGCTTCCCAGCCAAAGTCTTCTCGTCATCACCGAAGTTACGAATCGTACCGAAGAAGTGAATCGTCCTACGAATGAAGCGTAGCCGTTGAGGTGGAGCGTGGTCTCCAGTGTGTGTGTCCCCTACGAGAATCGCAATACGCCCTGATGAACTTTTCAAATCCATAGTTATACCCTTTTGGGACAGTCTTATCTCCCGCCAGATCATAGTCCAGTCTTTGTAATAATTTTGGCGGGCAGAAATCTCTGCAGGGGTGCTTTGTCTTGTAACGGGAGCCGATGATAGCTTAACTGGCCTTCCTGGCCGATAATGTCTTTTACTTTGTCACCGTAACTCGGTTCGCATATTGATCGGTCTGGAGATTGCCCTTGATGGCTGTTAAACGGTTTTTCCTTTGTACAGTAAATGGGTTTAAGTGTTCATTCAATTGTCCGCCCATTTCTTGATGGGCCCCATCCTGTTACCTGAAACTGTCTTGTACTTAGAATCCAATTGAATATGTATGCCCATTTCCCTGAGTTTCGGTTTCCCGATACTGGCTTTCGCGGGCTTACTGTTCTCAATCCACAAGCCTGTCTGGCTTGCAGTAACAGAAATCAAATGGTCCAAGAAACTGATCACGAGGTCCGGTGGCCATTTTGTATGCCCCTTTTTATCAAAGGGTTTTCTGTATAAGCTTCTGTTGGTTAATAAAGCTGTATTATTAATCCTGTTTTCTTGCGTGATTATTTAATGAAAATTTTCGAATCTTACAGTCCCCCCTGTGATACTGATAGCTTGCTTACAGTATCAATAATCCTTGGTGAGCAAATTTTCCCGGTTCCTCACGTCCAAACATTCCCGGTAATTAACTATCTATGATCCCCATGACACATGCAGTTCCCATTTCAGAAAATTACCTTGTGTACAGTTGGACAATCACAGGTAGTATTACCTTAACCTATAACACATTCATCTTTCAGATGTGAAGGGCCCAATGCTCCTTGCACCACCTGCATACACCGTTTATTAATCAAAAAAACAAACTTCACCAACGGCTATAACATTACAGTATTCACACACTTAAATCATGCAGTGGCTGAAATCTAAAAATGGAGGGGCGCTTTAACTTTTAATACTAGCTGCTTACACTGGGGTGTCCTCTTCCCCCACTCGTACATAGCGTTCTCTCCATTCCCCTGTGTTCTCGTGCCTCTGGAGGCATTTGCCTCTCTTGCAATGCACGAACAATAAAAATATTACAATTAGAACTTGACACACTACTAGGATGTGGGATGCTATTCTAATCCAGGCCGGAATCTCTATATTGGTGAACAGGTCCCACCATGGTGGGGTGACTATGTCCAATATGTCTTTTCCTATCTCTATTGTCTTCTGCTCCAGTGTGTAAAAATGTTTCTGTGAAACTATAACGGCTTTTAAAATCTTGGTGAGGTGTTCGGGAAGAGGGGGAATGACATAACCAAAATGCGCGATGAATCGCTGCAGGTCCGTGAAATTCTCTTTTACAGTGAGGTGAACGGTGGAGGGTGCAGGAATGGGGACAATCCGTTGTTGTGCCACTTGAACTTCAGCCCTGGGTTTAAAACAGAAACTGCTGTCACTGACCGGCCACCACTCGTGCTGTCCATGGCGGTAGTGAGGCGCTGCAGTGGTGACACAGTATGTCCCACCTCCGATATATGCCACCTGCGGGGGCACATGGTCCTTTGCCATTGCCTCCATGGTGCAATTTATCGGCTTCGCGCTAGCGGCTCTGAACCTGCACTGTGGTTTCAAAAAGGCATTCAAATGCTGGGGGCATAGGATGATGTGTGCTCCCCGGCTATGACACCCCGAGAGGTCGGTGCCTGTCATCGTACGCTCCCATCTGATGACATAAGGCGGGACCACTGCGTAACGAATGTGCGCACCCCCCTGAATGACTCCAATGTTCTCCACCCTGTATACCGGGGCGGGCTTTGCTGCGGGACCCAACACCGGCATCCTTACCACTATTCCCATGATAGTGTGGTTGGAGCGTCCGCAGTCCACTGGGACTGGGTACGCTTCTGCAGCTAGTCTGAGCTGGCACGGATTTAATGCGTTCTCGAAAGGGTGGAGCGCTTGCAAGTGCTTGTTGCTGATCCAGGACGGGACCAAACCTTGTTTTAAATCCTCCAGATTACTGCGGCCCTCGCCCAGCAACCACGCCCCGTACAGCACACAAGCCTCGTTCTGCGCAGCCTGATCGGACGCGTTCCGATCCTCCTTAATGAGCGCATTTACTGTCCTAGCGTGCTTCTCCAGCTCAGCAATTATTTCCTTCAAGTGTAGTGTCATGGCTTGGTCTTCATGTAGCTCAGAACCCACTACCTTATTTTCGCTTGTCAGTATGTTCCTCAACTGTGTTTTTAAACCATTGATCTGTGTCTGCAGCTCCACGTTGTCTAGAGCGTTGACAACAGACGTTCCGGTGTTAAAAGCAGTGAAAATGTCATTTACAGTACCCCTTCTTTGCCTCCCTACCCGATCCAAAACTTCCTGTGGTGTGGTGTATAATTTGGCCTTGTCGATGTCGGCAAAGTCAAACTCGTAAAATTGTCTGAACATTCGGGTTAACAGTACCTGGTACAACTGTTCCGTCTCCCTGGGACACCACTCCGGCAATCGTACCTCAGTGAGGTTTAAAATCACCGAGGCCACCGCGTAGTGTACCCCTTGGTACAGCACCTGACCGGTGGGTACCAATACTAAACCGTTCCCGGGTCCCTTTGTGGTGGTGGGGCACCCTTCCTTCTGGGCTAGCGCTACCAGAATCGTGGGCAGGGGCTTGCGTGGGCGGGTGATGAGTTCAGTGGCGTTTACTGGAAACCGGGAGTATGGGGCTCCGCACGCCCGAGTGCTGACATCCCATCTCATCCCCCTTCCTTCATCCTGCCACTGCCTCTGGAAAAAGATGGATACGCCCTTGGGGCAGACGTGTTTCGAACCCCACATACAGACATATATCCCTTCATCTGGTTCCCACCATTTGTCCCAACACACACGTAATTGTCCGTGAGTCCCCGTAATTGTCCGATGGGTATTATTACCCAGTCGTTCCCACTCGATAGTAGAGTTCTTCATGTCCTTTCCCAGCTTTCGTAGCCACCACCATCTACTTAGTGGTACGTTCCCATTACACACCAAACAGATCTTCTTTCCCACGGTAACGCTGACTCTGGGTGAAAGGATCCTCACCCGAGGGCACGATAATGAAGTCTCTTGGTAGGCGAAACTGAAATTGTTGGAGTATTCCGTAGAATTAGTCCCCAGCCATCCTGGCCATCTCTTTTGGTGGAAATAGGTGGCGGTTTCCTCAACCTCTCGCTTCCCCGTCCCATCCGTCGCGATGGGGGCTGTGTCCCCGGAACACCCGAATACGATGACGTCCTTGGTGCGGCCCCGGTAGGCCAGCCCGCACCCGATCACCGCGATCCCTACGAGAATCCTTTCCATTGTATCCCTGGTCTCTGTAATCGACAAGATGATGTAGCCAGGCTCCCAACAGGTGCTGGCCTAATTAAACGGACGCGCGGGTCCCTTGACCCCGCTTCCAAACAACCACACATACTGGGCAGACTTTGAAAACTATCCTTTAAACATCCCGTCATCTCAAACTTTACCCATCTTAAACTAACATTAAAATTACTTACACTTAACATCATTACCTAAACCTATATACAGCGCCGCCCTCCTTCGGGCGGCCTACCTAATTCCTGTGAGGGCTGCAGCGCGCCGCTTCCTGTGGCGGGACTGCACTGACCTTTGGCTTTGATCCCCCGCAGCCTGTCGCTGCTGAACGGGAATCGTGCCTTTCTCGGGCTGCTCTGTACCGAGGTTGGGGAAGATAGGGAGAGTTGGGCCATTGCTTTCTGGGCTGGGGCGTTCGAGTCGACCTACGAGGGGCTGCCTTGGGTGAGGCTCCCAGGGCTGACGGACCGGGGGTTGGGGCTTTCACCGTCACAGCCTGTGGTCCCACCACAGCTGCCGGCTCCGGCTCCCTTCCCTCAGGCTCCGCCCCCCCGGGGCCGGGATTTGTGGTATCCGACTCCACCTCACCTGTCCCTACAGGTAGTGAGTCTCCGCCCCCAATCCCTACCTCCCCTAAGCTTGAGTCGAGGGCGGGATCTTCGTCCTCTGACTCATCCTCCTCCGTGATCGGGTCAAGGGCGGGGTCGAGCTGTTCGGCCTCCTCCCCGTCCGAATCCCAAATCAGAGGGGAGACCTCCCACTCCAATGGGATGACTCCTCCCTTCACGCAGGCCACTGTTCCAGCCTGTGTGGTCTGTGACTCTGCCGCAGGCTGAGGATTTTTGTCCTCAGACTTGGCCCCTGTTGTTGGCCCTTGTGCACCCGCCTTAAACAGTTTGCACTGGTTAATGTGAAACCATTTAGTATGTCGGGGCACCTTCACTGCATAAACCATGGGGCTGGCCTTGTCTACAATGCTGTAAGGCCCCATGTACAGTGGTTCAAAACTCCCCACCCGGGCATAGTTCCTAACCATGACCTGGTCTCCGACTTCCCACTCTTGTTGCTTACGAGGTTCCAGCAACAGTCGGTTCCCCTGATGCTGTCTCCCCATGTTCCCAGCCGCCTGCCCATAAATCTGCTTCAGGCGCTCCAAAAGGGTCTGGACGAACTTGTCTCGTTTCACCTCTTGGAGCTGGCCCTCAGTGAGCACCAGGGCTAGTACATGGGTCGGTGTTCGCATGATCCTCCCAGTCATTAATTCATGCGGGGAGTACCCCGTACTTTTGGACTGGCTGGCTCGGATCCCCATGAGGACTAGAGGCAGGACCTCCGCCCATTTCTGGGGCGAGCCCATTGTCTCTTTCCTCAGCTTTTCCTTGAGGGTCCGGTTCATGCGTTCAACAATCCCGGATGACTGGGGATTGTACGCTACGTGCCACTTCCCTTCAATGCCCAAGAGCATGAGGGTGTTCTGCATCACTTGACTGGTGAACTGACTCCCTTGGTCGGACTCAACAAAACGGGGGAGTCCCCACTGTGAGAACACTTCCCGGATCAAGATCTTGGCAGTACCCAGCGCCGTAGCTGTTCTGCACGGGAAAGCTTCTACCCATTTGGTGAACACATCCACCAGGACAAGGCAATACTTATAGCCGCCCTGGGCGGCGGGCAGGGGCCCTATGTAGTCGACCTGAATCGACTGCCACGGTCCCTCTACCCTCCTGATGTGCCCCATGGGCACCTTCCTTTTCTGGGGGTCTGGGTTGTTTGCAGCGCACACAAGACAGCTTGCACAGAACTCGCGGACATCGTCCCTCAGTCCCGGCCACCATCCCGCCTGCTCTACCCATTGCCAAGTAACCTCAGGCCCGGGGTGTCCTGCCCCTGGACCCTCATGGGCCAGTTGAAGGAATTCCCTCCGGTGCTGCTGCGGCACAACCCACTGCTCCTCTCGGAACAGCATGCCTTCCTTGACTGAGAGGGCTGCCGTACTGTACGGACCCTCTACCTGCTTGCCCTCAGCAATGGCTTTGAGGACCGTTTTTAGGGCGGGATCCAGGGTCTGGACGGTTTTTAGGTCTAGGGGCGGTGTCACCCCTGTGTTCCCTGGAGTCCCCTCCCCGCCTTGGATCGCCGCCATGGGTCCGGGTCCATAGGGGTCCCAGAAAATGCCGTTGCGGGCACCCTCCCTGGTTAGCGCATCCGCCTGCTGGTTGCCCTGACTGCGGGGTTCTGTGGTGGAATGAGCCTTCACCTTGTGGATGAACACCTCCCCTTCCTCCCCCACAGCTGCCAGGATCTTTTCCAGCAAGGGCTTAACTGTTAAAGGCTGTCCGTCCGCGGAGGTATATCCGCGGCGGGACCAGATGGCGAGGTATTCCGTACACGAATTGCACGTGAACATGCTGTCCGAGCAAATCGTGTATGGGGTTGGGAAGATCTCGGGGTGGGTAACCACGTACGCCACCGCGGACAGTTCAGCTTGCTGTGCGCTCATAGTGCTAGGGAGCTTAATTGCCAAGGCAATGTTTGCCGTAGGGTCATAAACTCCACACCCTGTGAGTCGTTCGCCAGCAGATGCCGTGCTGGAACCGTCTACATAGATCTCGCGGCCTGTGGGGTGTATCCCGGCCCGTAAACCTATATTAACCTCCCATACCCCTTCGACAGAACACCGATGGGCTGTTCCGGGATATACCATGTTGGCTGCGAGCTTCGGCTCGCAGAGACCTTTAACTTTGAGATCCATCTGGGAAAGGAGGAGGGTCCAGCGCGCAATCCGGGCGCTGCTTACAGTCCCATCCTTGATCCTTCCATCCAGAAGCATCTTTGTGGGGGTGTGATGGGTGAGGAGAGTGATGGGAGAGGTTCCTGTGAAGATCACTGATCTGTTCACAGCCCAATGCATGGCCAGGAGATGCCGTTCGCAATTGGAAAAACTCCTCTCCACATCCGTGAGCACCCTGGAGGAATAGACCACTGGTCTCAGCTTGCCGTGTCGCTCCTGGAGCAGCACGGCACTCAGGCTGTCCCCACTAGCGGCTACTTCCAGGAAAAACTCCTCCCCCCCATCTATGGCCCCTAAAGCTGGCGCGGTCTGCAGATCCCTTTTCAACTTCTCGAATGCTGCCTGACACCCCTCATCCCAAGACCACTCAACTCCCTTGTGTAAGAGTCGGAGTAGCGGGGCTGCTGTGGCTGCATAGTCCTCGATGAAATCCCTGCAGTACCCGGTCAACCCCAAAAAGGACCTTACACCCGTTACTGTGTTAGGGATCGGTAGATCTTGCACCGATTCCCATCTAGCCTTATCTATGGCTCCTTCTCCAGCGCGGATGGCCAGACCCAGGAATTTCACCTCCTGCTGGCCGATCTGTGCTTTCTTTGGGTTTACTTTGAAACCCTTCCTTTCTAACAGTTCCAATAATTCGGCTAATAGTGGGCCGTGCTCCTCCCTTGAATCCGTGAACAGGAGTAGGTCATCCACATACTGCACTATCTGATTGGGCTGGCTAAACTCTTTTAAACTTCCCGCCATGCATTGATGGAAAATGCTGGGGCTGTTGTGAAAACCCTGTGGCAAGCAGTTCCAGGTGTACTGTTGTCCTCTAAAAGTAAAGGCAAACTTGTACTGATCCTCCCGCCGCAGCGGAATGGACCAGAAACCGTTCGAGATATCCAGCACCGTGAACGTGGTCGCGGATGCTGGAATACTCCCTATTAGGTCGGCAACTGCTGCTACCGTGGGCGCGCAGGCTGGGATGCTACTGTTGAGGACTCTATAGTCCACCGTGGCCCTCCATGAATTGTCCGGCTTCTTTACCGGCCACAATGGGGAGTTCACGTAGGTGGCTATTGGTCTCAACACGCCCTGCTGCACCAAGGAAGATATTGCTGTCTCCATGTCGGGTTCTGCCTCCTTGGGGAAGTTATACTGCTTTTGGGGCCGGATCATGGGGTCCCCGTCTACGCTGACCTCAAACCCAGTGACCCTCCCACAGTCGTGCTTGTGGGTGGCAAACGCGGTCAGATTGTCCGACACAAACGCTTGCAAGTCCGTTGGGACGTCCGTGACCAGAAGTTCGAGGTCGTAACCCCCTGACGGCTTCATGGTGCACAGGGTCCCCTTTTCTCCCTTCCCTGGGATCACGACTACCTTGCCTAACCCATTCTCGGCTCCCCAGAGACAGTGATTTCTAAGGTCCACGAGGATTCCGTGTTCCACCAAGAAATCAGCCCCGAGGATGCCTTTCCCACCCCCCTCATTCCACTTCAATAGGATGCACGTCCATGTGGTGTGGAGTGCCCCCAAATGAATGGAGAGCGGGATGGAGTACGCGCCAGCCTGTTCTCTGCCTGTGAAACCCGCTACTGAGAAGGGAGCCTGGGTAGATAGAGGTGAGGCAAAAGGCTTAGCTGTGTGGATCACGGTGCATGATGCTCCCGTATCCAACAGGTAACTACCCTTTTCCTTCTCCACCTCCATCTCCACAACGGGTCTTCTCCACGCGTCATAACGGAGCGGACACAGGTAGACGGGCTGCGCAGGCTTCAGTCATTGGGGCGCTGCGGTTGGGGTTGAGGAAGCAACAGGGCTGTTGACGACTGCCACCTTTCCCTGCGAGGTCATTAGAGACCGCATTGCCTCTAAAACCGACTCGATCGTGTCGGGATGGATCGACGCATCGGCTCCCCTCTCCCGGACGGGCGCTTGGGCTGGTGCTGGGGTAGTTTTTCCCTTTAAATCCTTCCAGGGATTTCTACAGTCCCGGCGCCAATGACCCTCCTTCCCACACCCGTAACAACTGCTCTTGGCTTGGGGGGCGCGATTCCCCTCCTGATGCCATTCCTTTTTAGCAGGAGCTGCAGGCCTCGCCTCATGCACCTTTCCTTTTGAGGAAGGCACCTCCCTACTCTTGTTGTTCCTGTAACTTATCGTGAGCTGATCAAGTACTACGTCCTCCGTGGAGCGGGGGTTAGTGGGGTCAAACCATGCTTTTGCCTGCTCCCTCACCGGCGGCAAGCAATTGGCGGCCAGACACCGGAGCCAATGAGCCCTTTGGTCATCATTTAGCGCGTTCCGGTCCGGTCCTCCCGGGCAGCTGCGCCGATACACGGGCCACAACCTTCCGGCGAAAACCCATGGGGGTTCTCCCTCGAGCTGTACCGTCCTTTCCAATCGGAGGAACGGAGTTCCGTCACCCTCCCCTATAATCTCCAGGACCTCATCCCGTATTTCCTCATACGTCTTTCGCCCCCTTTTGCTCTCGTCAGGGAGACACTGGAGGAGTGAGCTGTCCAGGGAGAACAGCAGCATTTTGGACTGTTCAACCCCGTCGCAGTCATTAACTGCTGCGGTCTGCTCCACGTCCCTAAAATGCACGGAGGGATCTCCTGACTCGGAGAGTTTTGGGATGTGACTGATCATTTCCCTTAGCTGTCATGCGCTATGGGGCATTATGATCTGGTTCACAAGGGGTCCGTCCTCGCCATCATTGGCGCCTGGACCGAGCCTCCGGTGTCGCGTGGGACACATCGGTGCCGGTCCCGACTCTGCTTCCTGTGGTTGCTCTGCCTCAAGAGCCCCTGTGTCTGACTCCTCCATTTCCTTCCCCGGAGTCCAAGACTCATCATAGGCAGGAGGTGCTGAGGGCTCGGGGGTTGGTACCCTAACTGTCTCTTGTGGAATCGGTCTTTTGGATTCCTTGGCCAACAGTAGCTGGCTCGCTGGTGGGTTTATGAGACACACCAATCCGTTTGCCTTGGCTAGGGCCGTTCTTAGGTCCTCTAGCTCCCAGTGGCAAGCGCTATGATCGGTGTTCTCAGACCTATCCTCCATGGCCATCTTATATGCTGCCCTGGCCCCCAAGATACTTTCCTCCTGTGTCGCTACCTGTTTAGCTAGGCGGAAACACCTCTCTCTCATTCTACCTTCACTGGCCTTGGCCTCAATGACCTGACATTCCAAATACCCTATCCGGGTCTCATGGCGGTGAGTTACGGATTGGCGTTCCTGATTCAGTGCGTTAAGCGATTGAATCAGTTTCTGACCTCCCGCAACCTTTTCCTCTACTTCTGTGAGCAGCCCTTTGATCTGGGCTGTCTGTGCTACAACAAACTGGTCCAAAAGCTGGACTTGCTTCTTGTAGCACATCAGCCAGACCGCCTTTTCTACCAATTTCTTATGCTCTTTGCCTTCTGTCCACTTGATGGCTGCGTCTAGCGGACGCCTATCTCTCAATAGGTCAGATAGCCACTGTTTTGTGAGGTTTACCTTCCCAAAAACATAGTCCACTATCCTTTCATCCATCACATTTCGTTTATTTAAACCTTGATCTAACATGCTACATTCCTGCTGCCAAGGTCCTGCCGCGGTCGCCATTTCTGTAGGGGGTTTCTCTTGCTCGTTCTGGTCTCCTACCAGGCTTCGTGCAATAATTACCCTTGAGTGGTTTGATCCACTCTCCCCTACGGTTCTAGACCTTGGACTTAGGTGCAGGGAACTGTAGTGCAGAGAAA